>NC_056664.1:116068440-116402190 GCF_018350195.1 Panthera tigris
GATTTTCATCCCGGATGATGCATATATTGATGGAACCGGAGTGTTAAAGTCTCCTACTATTATTGTGTGGCTGTCAATTTCTCCTTTTATGTCTGTTAATATCTTCTTTATGTACTTTATGTGCGTATTTATAATTGTTATAGCTTTTGTTGGGTTCATCCCTTATTGTTTAATGCCTTTGTCTCTGTTACACTCCTTGTTTTAAAGTCTTTTTTGTCTGATATAGGTACTGCTACACTGGCTTTTTTTTCTCGCTGCCATTTGCATGGAATATCTCTTACTATCCCTTTACTTTCAGCCTGTGTCTTTAGGTCTGAGGTGAGTCACTTTTATATAACAGATAAATGGATCTTGCTTTTTTTTAACCCATTCTACCATTTTGTCTTTTGATTGGAGCATTTAGATCATTTATGTTTAATGTAATTATTGATAAGTTTGTGCTTACTACTATTTTGTTAATTGCTTTCTGGTTGTTTTTGTAGTTCTTCTCTGAACCTTTATTCTTTTGCTCCCTTGTGATTGATGACTCTGTAGTGTTATGTATAGCTTTCTTTCTCTTTATTGTTTTGTATCTATTAAATGTTTGGAGTTGTGGTTACCATGAGGCTCACATATAACATCCTAAGGATATAGCAGTCTACACTGATGGTCATTTAAATTCAAACACATACTGAAAAACATTTTCACTCCTCTCTCCACATTTTATGTATGTGTTGTCATATTTTACATCTTTTTATTTTCTGACATCTAATCATGGCCTTACCTATTTAAAGAAGTCCTTTTAACATTTCTTGTAAGGCCACTTCAGTGGTGATGATCTCCTTCAACTTTTTTTGGTCTGAGAAACTATCTCTCCTTCATTTCTGAATGATAATCTCGCTGGGTACAGTATTATTGGTTGTGAGTTTTATTTTTCTTTCAATACTTTGAATATGTGAGGCTACTCTCTTCTAACCTGTAAAGTTTTCACTAAAAAATCAATGGCTAGCCTGATGGGATTTCCCTCTTACATAACTGTTTGCTTGTCTCTTGCTGCTTTTAAAATTCTCTATATTTAATCTTTGGCATTTTAATTATTATATGTCATTGTGTAGACTTCCATGGGCTCATTTTGTTTGAAACTATCTGTACTTCTAGAATGTGGAAGTCTATTTTCTTTTCTAGGTTATGGAAGTTTTTTTGCCACCCCCATAATGTAAATGTTTGTTTCTTAATGTTGTCAGAAAGATCCTTTAACCTATCCTCATTTCTTTAAAAAAATTCTTTTTTTCTTAAGGTGCCTAGGTGTCTAAGTTGGTTAAAAGTCCAACTCTTGATTTCAGCTCAGGTCATGATCTCACAGTTTATGAGATCAAGCCCAAATCAGGCTCTGTGCTCACAACCTGTAGCTATTTGGGATTCTTTCCCTCCTCTCCCTCTGCCCCTCCCCTTCTCACATGCTCACTCTCTTTCTCACTTTTTAAAAAATTATTTTTTTTTTCTTTTTGCTGTTCAGCTTGGGTGCTTTCCATTATTATCTTCGAGATTACTGATCTGTTTTTCCACATCTGGTAATCTGTTCCCTCTCATACATTTTTCATTTCAGTTATATTCTTCAAATTTGATTAGTTCCTTTTTATATTTTCTATCTCTCTGTTGAAGTTTTCACTGAATTCTTCCACTCTTCTCTCTAGTCCAGTGAATATCTTTACAATCATTTATTTTAAACTCCTTACTAGGCATATTGCTTATCTCTGTTTCATTTAGTTCTTTTTCTGAAGTTTTGCCTTTTGTTTGGGATATATTTCTCTGTCTCTCCATTTTGCTTGATTTTGTGTTTGTTTCTATGAATTAAGTGGAAAAGCTACTTCTCCGAAACTTTAAGGAACAGTCTTGTGGTATGGTCATCCCCTGTGCAGGCTATGTGTGCCTGGTGACTTCCTGGCTGGCTGGGGGTCACAGGGCACTCTCTGCTGGAGCTTGCCTGGTAGGTTGGCTGGAACTGAACTGGGCATGTGCTGGGGTGGTCCTGGGGCTCTCTGCATAGAGGGTGCCTTGTCAGGACAGCTAAGACTGAAGCGTGTGCAAGTCAGGGGTTCCTATTGCCGTCCATGCAGAGGGCACCCTGGCAGGACAGAAGTGGGTATAAGCTGGGGTATTTGGGGACTCTTCTGCAGAGGATGCCCTTCTGGGGTGGCTAGAGCTGAAGTGGGATGTGGGCTGGGGCGTCCTGGGGTGCTCCCTGCAAGGGTTACCCTGGTAATAACTGAAACTGAGGCATGTATGGCCTGGAGGTTCATGGGGCACTCAGTGCAGGGAGCCCCCTGCTGGAGCCAAAACAGGCATCAGTCAGGAGGTCCTGGACTGCTCTGTGCCAGGGTTGCCACAGAATGCCATCTGGAGCTGAGGTAGTATGGGTCTGGAGTGTTCCAGCATTCATTGTTCCTGTGTCACCTTGGTGTCATGGCTGGAGTTGTAGGGAGAACTGAACAGGGGTGTCCCAGTGTGCACCATTCTGGGGTTGCCTTGCTGGGACAGCTGGCACTGGTGTAAGCTACGGGGCTGGGGCTCACAAGGCAATAGGCCAGCTGGGGTGCCTGGACCCTGGAGTGGTCCATGCTATCAAGGTGGAGGAAGTACATAAACCATTGCTCTCACTAGCCTGTCTGACCCAGAGAGTTCCAGCAGCTCCCTCACCATTTGGCAGGGTTCTGGGGCTGAGCCTTTTATATACTAGTTGCTCTTTTTCTGTGCCCCAGGTCACATGAATCTCCTCTCAGTCCCTCAGTACCATCCCTTCCCATTGCAGTTCATTGGGTCAGGGGTTGCCATTTTGCTGTGCAGAAGCTATTCAGTCGGCCCTCAATTCTTCTAAAGGAGGAATTGCTTTATCAATAGGTACAGATGTGGTGTGTCCATGGTAGTAAGTTCAGGTTCTTTCTACATCACCATCCTGGACCAGAACCAGCATAAGGAACTAATGAAAAGTTATGATATTCATATGGGGCACATAGGTCTGCCAAACCAGTGGTCCCATGAGAGTCACAATGTACACTATTTAGAATATCAGAACAATCTAGATATAGGCTAGATATATCCTAGTTGAGGAGGCCAACAGAGGATTCTGTGGGCCCATTTTGTGAAGCCTGGGATGATGGTACAGATTTAGGTAGTTTGGGGCTGTCTTAAGGAAACTGGGTGATGATTACAAGCACAGAGCATCCCCACAAATTACTGAATTCCATATAAAGGCAAAGTTTCTGCTAAAACCTGCTATTTGTTTTTGTCTGACCTGAATATTTAGGTGACCTACAGCATTGATGGCTGCATCAGGAATTTTCAGATGGCGGAGGCCCCTGTGGATCTTGAACAACCAACCTCCAGTTTCCACGTTGGAACGTGTTTTGCTAATGCTCAGAAAGGAACATATTTTGATGGAACAGGTTTTGCCAAAGCAGGTGAGGCACTTCCATTTTCTTCCTGTTGAATATTAAATAGGTCCAAATATTAACCTCTGGCTTGTATGGAAAAATAAAAGTCCTGGATTTCCTAAATGAGTACACTTAAACCAGAAATAAAAACGGATAGTAGTAATAACAAAAAGTCTCTTAAAGATTAATGTGTCTTATTGTGAGAAGATTTAATAGAAAAAATAAGTGTAATTCTACAAGAAGGGCCATATGTTTATACATGTAATTTATCTACTTTTCAGTTTTCCCTGTCTACCTTTCTGAAGGCGAGGTAGCATTTTTCTTTCTTCCTCTCTTCAACTTCTTTTAATACTCCATTTCATGAGCTCCCACTCATACCCATGACAGACACATACTGGTACCCATTTCTCATCGATGGTGATGACGATTGGCACTTTTCCCTGACTTTAGGCATCTGTCCCTTACTAATGAGCACTTCCAGAGCAGGTCTGGATCACTGATAGTAAATGTACAATTTGGAAAGAAAAATATAAAATATATAACAACAAAAAAGACCTTAACATACTTTAAGATGGACTGTTCAGTCCTAGAGTTAGAAAAAAATTAGTGAGCACATAATGTATAGAAGTTATCATGGGGAACAGAAGTAAATGTTTCTTTTTTCAAAAAATATACTATTAATAGGTAAGATTCAGTGCGCTCAGAAATCACAAGTCAAGTACATATGATTTAAAACTACAAAAGATATACAAGCAAGGTTCTGTGGATATTTAGAAGAAACATTAATTTTGGTTGGGGAAATCAGGAAAGGCTTTATGGGAAAATTGACATTTGAGCTAGGATTTAAAAGGTGAGATAAATGCTCACATACAAAGGTTTTCAGAGATGGAAGGCCAGAGCCCTCAGACAAAGCGTAATTTGGAAACTTCACCTATAGCTGAGGCAGAAAACAGATAAACACAGGTTTTGTTAAACATTAAAATATTGGTGGTTATGATGAGCCCTACATTCCATGTGCAGAGAAAACCCAAAGCCTTCCCCAAGATTTCTTCAAATTCACAGATGGCTAACAATCTCTTGGTCAAATTTGATGGCAAGCTTCAGCGTCTGCAGTTAATTTATTGACTTGCTATTCTGCCTGGGCTCTTTTTTTTTCATTCTGGATCAAACTGGACCAGAAAATTAGCCACTTCCCCAATTTCCAACAACTCCTCCCATCCCTTCAACAGACAGTGTAATGCAATCTTTATAAGACTTGGATGATTAGAGAAGGTTTCATCATTGTAAAACATACAGCTTCAATTAAACCTTTGACATCTTTGTCCTTAAAACCTTTTCAGCCACCTGATCACTGTGGTTTTTACTGGCCAATTCACTCTGTCTTCCGCTGAACTGTTTCATGTTGTGCCTTTCTTCTCACTTCTCCCTTTCAGGGACAAAAACAAGCACTTTGTTTTATTTTGCAGGACAATTCAGCTTCTTTTTCTCTTAAAATCTGCTCTAAACCCACCTTTGCACATCCCAACCCATCAAGGTTCTCAGTAGAACAATACGTTTTTCACATAATAGACACTACCCTTCATTGGAGGCAACTGTGATTACAAATAGCATTTATTTCTTAATAAATAGAAGACATGCATAAAATTTCTGTAGTTCTTCTCTAATACTCCATGCAGTTGATATTTTCTAGGTCTGTTCATATTGAATGGCTTTGTTTCTAAGAGGCATGTCTTAAATACTTCCTAAAAGATTAAATCAATGAATCAAATATAGGAAATTATACAAAAAACTTACTTGGATGAACTGGAAAAACCTAGTTATGTCCCAGAATCTTCTCTTTCAAAATCATGCTTACAGTTCCTTTCTTTATTTAAAAAAAAAAAAAAAAATGGAAACAGTAATCTTAGAGCAGCCTAGTAAAATCTTACTGAATAATCATTGAAATGCTTGACCTAATCCAACAGGAAGACTTCCAATAAAACCATGCATTGCTATGGGATTCTTTGAGCCAATCTCCGTGTGTGTTCATCCATTTAATTATTCAACAACTATGTATTAAACTTCCCTGCGTGCCAGACACCTTGGTAGGCACAGTAATAAAATTGCCCTCACAGAATTTACATGCTAGGAGGGAAGACAACCAAGAAAAGAAGCAATAACTTTAAAGTGTTACATGATACGATGGTGGAAATATAGGCCATAGGAGAGTCTGGAACTTATTATAATTGACGAATATCTGAATTGAGATCTAAACCATTGCATTGTACAAACTTGAATCAACAATCCCTAAACTCTAATCCACATTTTTTTTTTAATCTTCATTTTACAGTTGATGGGTTCAAAGTGGGATTGGACCTTCTTGTAGAATTTGAATTCCGCACAACTAGAACCACTGGAGTTCTTCTAGGAATCAGCAGCCAGAAAATGGATGGAATGGGTGTCGAAATGATTGATGAAAAGGTGAGTGTCAGCTGTCTACCTATTTCTGATTTCCTCATGATATTGTTGTTCATATGTAGAACATCTACATTGTGAAGCCTTGCTGTATTCTTTGTTGGGAGAAAGCTAGATTGTATCTTTCCATCTATCTAGATTATCTCTAATGTGTGTTTTCAACACACTTATTCTGTAGACCAGTGTAAGCTTTAAGTGTGCTAGTTCTACAGTAAGCCAATTGTGTTGACACATAATGGGCCAAATAGTTTTAGATCTCAAGCTCTTACTTGTTGCTAAAAGTACACTGATATCCTCTTTGTGAATACACTGTATGTAAAACTGTAGATTCCAATGGGAAAAACAGGAGGGGGCCTGGATTGTCTAAAATCAGTGTTTGCCTCTTATACCACAGTAGGCACATCTCAGAAGTCAAGATGGCCAACTGACACATCAGTTTCTCAATTTCTATTTAAAAATCATCTAGATACCATTTCAAAAAAGTACTGATTTATACTGAATTTATATCAACATAATCTATTTTGCCAATTTGCTTACAATGGATAAGCTAATTCCAAACACCTCTCCCGTCCCTCCCTGCCTATGAACAGCAACCTGCCGCAAGATGACCTGTGTATATACTTTGTACTGCAGGCAGCAGGTAAAGAGAGGCAGGCAAAGCAAGGAGTCGCCCAAGTTTTCTGTCTGGCTCTTAAATAGGACTCATGCTTCACCCCTGTTCATATGTCCACTCGTATACTGCTGCTGCCTCCCAAGAAGAAAGACCACAGAGTGACCTCAAGACTCTCCCTCCTATCTTCAAACCATCCTCAAAGGCAATAAAGCAAAAAGATCCAGGAGTACAGAGGCAGGAAAGGGGGAACAGACAAGCAACAACTTATGGCTTTGCCAGATTTTCAAGCACGTTTGCTACATCTTGTTGGAGTTCGCTTCATTTCATCGCCCGCTTTTAACCAGTTACTATCAGCTTGTCAGAGTATCAAGTTCCATTACAATGTATGTGTATTTCTCACCAAGTCCTGCTCTTACAAACTCCACCCAATAGAGTAAAACCTTAAGGTTTTGTGTTGTTTTTACATCCCCGTTCAGTTTACAAACTTTTCACCTATTGCAGTTTTTCATCTTTTTAAAAACCCCGTGTCTTTTCTTTTACCTTGTCAAACGTGTTGCAAGACTGTTTTCAATGTTTCAATATGTTTCTTTTCTTCCTCAGCTTCAAAAGAATTCTGTCATCTCAAATTTCAGGGACTGTTCCATGTTACTGAAAACAGGTTTTTCTCATTTAGACATGAACTTCCAATCTAAGTTCTGCATTGTTAAGAATTTAACTGGCCTTCTGGCTGAAAGTCTCTGGCACCTGTGACATGAAGCTTGCCCAAAAAAGTAATTTATGTTATTCGCAATCCTGCATATAAAATGGAATCCATGAAGGAAAAAAAAAAGAATACATACAATTAAAACCTCAAAAGCTTACATTTTGCAAAACCAATAATCCTCTAAAATGAATTTGTAAATCAAATTAATGAATTACTCTAAACATCTTTTAAGAAATTTTATAAAGGTTCACTAAGAACTCTCATACTCTATAAAGATCTGTGGTAGAATTTGTCCCTGTGTATATGAGGTTCTTTTTTATTTTTTATCACTTAGACTCATATATCACATTTTCTGAAAGCAGAATTATTACTCGTCTCACACATCTTGCTCCAAACAAAGAACATATTTTGTGATTCCTGGTCATTAAATCTGTGTTTTAATTTCTGTCAAGATTTTTTTTTAATTTTTAAAATGTCTCAGATATGTTCATTTCTAACTATTCCAGCCGATGCCTTTTTCCTAGAGACATAACAATTTTTGCTATGCAAACCATCATGAAACCTTTCTAACGAAACCATCTGTGACTGTTCAATTTCCTATTTTCTAGCTTATGTTTCATGTGGACAATGGTGCCGGCCGATTCACTGCTGTCTATGATGCTGGGATCCCTGGGCATTTGTGTGATGGACAATGGCATAAAGTCACAGCCAACAAGATCAAACACCGCATTGAGCTGACGGTAGATGGGAACCAGGTGGTAGCCCAGAGCCCCAACCAGGCATCTACATCAGCTGATACAAATGACCCCGTGTTTGTTGGAGGATTCCCAGGTGAGCCTTATCTACCCCAGCAAGAATTTGTTAGTGGATTTAAAATATTTATATATTTCTATAAATATGTCCAAGAACGTGTGCTTAAGTATACTTCCTAGCTTTAGAATCTACTCCCATAAATAACACCTGAAATTTCCAGTGTGTAAAATGAGCATATTACTTATATAAACCACATGGGGCTGAACTTTACATGATAGCCCCCAAAGTTTCATTCATGAGGAGATGGGGGCTAGAGGAAATGAATTTGCTTATAAAAGATATGAGACATTTAACAGTCAGAGTTGGTGTTCTTTCTGATTTTTTGAAAATCAATATACCAGAGGAATCATAAATTGTTATGGAACTTATTTCCTCAAGTTCTGGAAATCATTGGGTTAAACACAGCTAATTTCCCCCTTAGGTTATTATAGCATTTATATTTATATTACAAAGAAACCTAAGCAATAAATCTGCATTCAAAACCCCTGTCCAGCACATTAAGTAGAGCACATAAACCACAGAGTTACCTAAAGTGCCCATAAACAAGAGTGCCCAACTTGATGAGAAATAACCCAACCACCTCTTTTTAAATACTATAATAACACAGACTCTTGGAATGGTCTTTCAGCGTGTTGGCAAGAGAAACTGCCGTTCCCATGTAAAGTTCCTCTGCTTAATAAAACAAGCAAAATATATATTCAGCAGTGGTTAATGGAGGGAAAGATTTAGGAGAAATGGGGACCAATTCAGAGCTCCTTTTTCCAAAGTTGCTTCTGGGTTTGAAAAGGGCCTACCTCTGCTTCAATCGGGATACCCTCCAAGGTACTTTGAAGGAGATAATGTATTTCTCCACTTAGAGTCTATGAAATGGGATCCTAGTTAGCACTTACTAGGCCTACTGAAAGAATGGAGTGTCTCCTCAACAAAGAAAATACTTTGTGTGAGTTTTCAACCTACTTAACCTTTCGGGATGTATTTTTACAATGAAGAAAGTAATAAAGTCACCATTGAAAGCCCATATCCTAATTCAGTAAAATATTTGATCAATTGATTTGTTTCACTAAATAAAATTCCATAATATATCAGAGTTGTAAACTCATTCATTCCAAACCAAACTCTTTGCTATCTTAAAATGTACAATTCTACATGTCTCCAAATTTCAGCGTACATAACCATAGAAACTTTACAAGTTTAGCTGTTATCGAAGCTAAGCACAAAATCACTAACTTTGCTTAAAACAGGCTTCCAATTTAATCTCAAGCTAACAGCTGACTAAAACAGGGCCTTAAAAAACTTTCAGCAAAGATGGCAGAGAGGACTCTAAGCTCACCTCATCCAACAGATACAACTAGATAACACATGTTATCATTATAAATAATCCAGAAATGAACTGAAAAGACTGGAAGAAAAAATTCCACAACAAAATGTAGAGAAGAGGCCACAGGGAAGAAGGTAGGAAGGGCAGAGACTCCGTGAGAAGTTAAAGGACCACAGGCCCTTGGTGGAAGTGAGGGAGCCACGGGTATGCAGAGGGGAGAGAAACAAAGTCACACTGGGGAGTCTACATGGGGAAGGCAATTCCGGGAACGTCTGGCTTTGAAAACAGGAGGAGCCAAATTTTGTGAGCTTTTACAGCCAGCAAGACTTAAAGCCTGGAACCTTAAAAATCAACAGACTTCTCTCTGGGAGAGCCAGAAGGGTGGTAAGAGACTGAGTCCCCACCCTTCAAGAGACAGCACAAAGAACAGCCCACAGAGATAACAGCAGAGCAGCGGCAGTTTGAAAACCACCTGGGGCATAAGGGAGGGGAGTTATTTACTGTCCCAGAGGGACAGAGATTGCTGGGAGGCTCCCCCAGAAATAAAGAAGCCGGAAAGCACCATTTCCCTCCCCTGCCCCCCAGCACAAACACACAGCCACCTCCAGGAACTGTTCCCTACTTAACTTGCTTAGACCAAGCCCCACCCCCTCCAGCCCAGCCTGCTTGGATGTTGGCGCTGTGGATCCCCTCCCTCAGAAAACCGGGCTCAAACCTCGCTAATACTGCATCTCCCTACCTCATGTTTTACAGGGCCTCTGTCCCATCTCCCAGAGAGGGCATGCACACCTTGCTAAAACTAGGCACCTTGCTCATGTGTGTTTTGTGGATTGGCCTGGTCTCAGCAGCAGAGACATGTTCTCTCAGGGCAGATGACCAGCTAGACCTTGTTAAAAGTGCGTGCCTACCCACTACTTTCAAGGGCATTAGACTTAGCTGACTTTCCTAACACACAGAAACAGACAAAATGAGGAGACAGAGGAAAATGTCCTAAATGAACAAGACAAAATTACAGCAAGAGACCTAAGTGAAACATAAATAAGTCATATCCATAAAAGAGAATTTGAAGTAATTATCATAAAGATACAGCACTTGAAAAAAAGAGTGGAGAACATGTTGAGACCCTTAACAAAGAGAGAAAAAACAAAATCAGAGGTGAAGAATACAATAATTGAAATTAAGAATACACTAGATAGAATAAATAGCAAATTAGAGGAAGCAGAAGAACAAATCAGCAACCTGGAGAACAGAGTAATGGCAAGTAATCAACCTGAGCAGGTGACAGGAAAAAATAGGCAAAATGACAATAGACGTAGAGAACTCAGTGACTCCGTCAAAAGTAATGGCATTCACGTTATAGGGATCCCAGAAGAAGAAGAGAGAGAAAAGGGGGCAGAGCATTTACTTGAAGACTGAATAACTGAAAACTTCTCAAACCTGGGGAAGGAAACAGAAATTCAGATCCAGGAGGCACAAAAATCCCCCAACAAAATGAACACAAGGAGGTCCACACCAAAACACATAGTAATTAAAATGACAAAAAGCACGAAAGCAGCAAAAATCAGTGTATCTGTAAAAAATACCAGTCAATGGACTCATAAAATAAAAGGATGTAAAGTATGACACCATATACCTAAAATGTAGTTTTTTTGGGGGGTGTGGGGCGGGGAGAGGTGAAAAAATTGGTTTAAACTTAAGCGACCATCAATTTAATACAAACTGCCATAGGCAGATGATGTTATATACGAACCTACTGGTAACCCCAAATCAAAAACCAGTAACAGATAATGCAAAATATTAAGAGAAAGGAATCCAGTGTATCACTAAGGAAAGCCAACTTATGATGAGAGAAGAGAGCAAGAGAAGAAAGGAACAGAGAAGCTCTACAAAAGCAACCACAAAAAAAATAACAAAATGGCAATAAATTCATGCCTATCAATACATACTTTGAATGTAAATGGACTACATGCTCCATTCAAAAGACGTAGGATATCTGAATGGTTAAAAAAGCAAAACCCATCTATATTCTGCCTACAAGAGACTCTTTTGAGACCAACAGACATCTGCAGATTGAAAGTGGGGGATGGAGAAATATTTATCATGCAAATAGACATGAAAAGTATTGCCAGGGTGGCAATACTTACATCAGGGAAAATAGACTTTGAAACAAAGACTTTAACAAGAGGCAAAAAAGGACACTACATAATAATAAAGGGAAAAATCCAACAAAATGATGTAACAGTGGTGAATATCTATGCACCCAATATGGAAGCACCCAAATAACAAAAATTTAAAAAGCTAATAACAAGTATAAAGAAACTAATAGTACAGTAACACCCCTTTTTAACACCCCATTTTCATCAATAGACAGATTATCTAAACAAAATCAATAAGGAAAGGGTGGCTTTGAATGACATACTGGACCAGAGGCATTTAACAGATAGATCCAGAACATTCCATCTTAAAACAGCAGAATACCATTTTTTTAAGTGCACATGGAACATTCTCCACAGTATGTCACATATTAGGCCACAAAACAAGTCTCAACAAATTTAAAAAGGTCACAGACATACTTTTCTGACCCAAATACAATGGAACTAGAAATCAACCACAAGAAAAAATTTGGAAAAAACACAAATACATGGAGATTAAATAACATGCTACTAAACAATAAATTTGTCAACCAAGAAATCAAATAAAAAATTTTAAAAATACATGGTAACAAATGAAAACTCAATGGTCCAAAATCTTTGGGATGCAACAAGTTGGTTGTGAGAGGGAAGTTTACAACAATACAGGCCTACATCAAAAAGCAAAAAAAAAAAACCAAAACAAAAAACTCAAATAAACAATGTAAACTTACACCTAAAGGAACTAGAAAAAGAACAACAAACCTAAAAACAGCAGAAGAAATAATAAAAATTAACACAAAAATAAATGAAATAGAAACAACAAACCAAAAAAAAAAAAAAAGATCAATAAAAGCAGGAGCTAGTTCTTTGAAAAGATCAACGAAATTGATAAATATCTAGCTAGACTCAAAGAAAAAAAAAGGGAGAGAGAACTCAAAGCCAGAAATGAAAGAGGAGAAATAACCCACACCACACAAATACCAAGGATTATAAAATAATACTAAGATTATATGAAAACAAATTGGATAACGTAGAGGAAATGGATAAATTCCTAGAAACATATAACCTCCCAAAAGTGAGTCAGGAAGAAAGAGAAAATTTGAACAGACCAATTACTAGAAATGAAATTAAATCAATAATCAAAAAACTCCCAACAAACACAAGTCAGGACCAGATAGCTTCACAAGTGAAGTCTACCAAATATTTAAAGAAGAATCAATACATGGTCTTCTCAAACTTAAAAAATAGAAGAGGAAGGAAAGCTTCCAATTTAATTCTATGAGGCCAGCATTACCAAAACCAGAATAAGATTCTACAAAAGAGAGAAAAAACTACAGGCCAGTATATCTGATGAAATTAGATGCAAAAATTCTCAACAAAATACTAGCAAACTGAATCCAAGAATACATTTTTAAAAATCATTCACCACGATCAAGTAGGAAGGGGTAAAAACTACATGATCATTTCAACAGATGCAGAAAAAGCATTTGACAAAGTACAATATTCATTCATGATAAAAAGCCTCAACAAAGTAGGTTTAGAGGAACATACCACAAAAGTAGGTTCATAGAGACCATGTATGAAAACCCCACAGTTAACATCATACTCAATGGTGAAAAACTGAGAGATTTTCCACTAAGGTCAAAAACAAGACTAAATTGTCCACTCTCAATACTTGTCTTCAATATAGTACTGGAAGTCCTAGCCATTGCAATCAGATTTGAAAAAAAAAAAAAGAATAAAATTCATCCAGATTGGTAAGGAAGAAGTAAAATTTTCACTATTTGATGACATGATACCTATATATAGAAAACCCTAAATTCCACCAAAAAAAAAGAAAGAAAGAAAAAAAAATCCTACTATAACTGATAAAGTAATTCAGTAAGGTTGCAATACAAAATCAATGTACAGATATCTGTTGCATTTCGATACACAATTAATGAGCAGCAGAAAGAGAAATTAAGAAAACAATCCCATGTACAAGCACCAAGAAAATATATACCTAGGAATAAACATAACCAAGGAGGAGAAAGACCTATACTCTGAAAACTATAAAACACTGATGAAAGAAATTGAAGATGACACAAACAAATGGACATTCCATGCTCATGGATTGGAAGGTCAAGTAGTGTTAAAACGTCCATACTACCCAAAGCAATCATCAGATTGAAACAATCCCTATCAAAATGCTAACTGCATTTTCCACAGAACTAGAACAAACCATCCTAATTTTTTTTTAAAAAGATTTTATTTGTCAGTAATCTCCACACCCAGTGTGGGGCTCAGACTCACAACCCTGAGATCAAGAGTCACATGCCCCACCAGCCACTGCAACAATCCTAAAATTTGTGTCAAAGCATAAAAGACTCCAAATAGCCAAAACAATCTTAAAAAAGAAACACGAAACTGGAGGTATCACAATTTCAGATTTCAAGTAATATTACAAACCTGTAATAATCAAACCAGTATGCTACTGGCACAGAAACATGTAGAAAATAGAACAGAATAGAAAGCCTAGAAATAAACCCACAATTCATATTTGACAAAAGAGGCAAGAATATGCAGTAGCAAAAAGTCTCTTCAACAAATAGTATTAAGAAAACTGGGCAGCTACATGCAAAAGAGTCAAACTGGACCACTTTCTTACACCATGCACACACGCAAAAAAAAAAAAAAAACCTCAAAATGGACTAAGGACTTAAATATAAGATCTGAAACGTTAAAATCCTAGAAGAGAACACAGACAGTAATTTCTCTGACATGGGCCATAACAACATCTTTCTAGATGTGTCTCCTGAGGCAAGGGAAACAACAGCAAAAATAAACTATTAGGATTACATCAAAATAAAAAGCTTCTGCCCAGCAAAGGAAACAACCAACAGAACTAAAAGACAGCCTACTGAATGGGAGAAGGTATTTGCAAATGATATATCTGATACAAAGTTAGTATTTAAAATATATAAAGAACCAATATAACTCAACACCTAAAAATCAAATAATCCAATAAAAAATGGGCAGAAGACATGAACAGACATTTCTCTAAACAAGACATACAGATGGCCAACAGACACATGAAAAGATGCTTAATATCACTCATCACCAGGGTAATGCAAATCAAAACCACAATGAGATATCACCTCACACTGTCAGAATGGCTAAAATTAAAAAACAAGAAACAAGAGTTGGAGAAGATGTGAAATAAAAGGAACCTTTGTGTACTGTTGGTGGGAATGCAAACTGGTGTGGCCACTGAAAAAGTATGAAGGTTCTTCAAAAAATTAAAAATGGAATTACCTTATGATCCAATAATCACACTACTGGGTATATACTCAAATACAAAAAATACTAATTTGAAGGGATATATGCACCCCTATGTTTATTGCAGCATTATTTACAATAGCCAAACTATGGAAGCAGGTAAATGGCTATCAATAGATGAATAAAGAAGATGTGGTATGTATGTGTGTATATGTGTATATACACACACATATACATACATACATACATACAATGGAATATTATTCAGCCATAAAAAGAATAAAATCCTGTCATTTGCAACAGATAGATCAGACGGTATAATGCTAAGTGAAATGAGCCAGTGAGAGAAAGACAAATAGCATATGACTTCACTTATATGTGGAATTTAAGAAATAAAACAAATGAACAAAGGGGGGAAAAGAAAGAAAGACAAACCAAAAAACAAAAACCAAAAACCAGAAATACCGATTGTTAACTATAGAGAGCAGATGGTTCCCAGAGAGGAGGTGGGTGGGAGGATGGATGAAGCAGGTAAACGGGACTGAGAGCACACCTGTCTTGATGAGCGCTGAGTTGTAGATGGAATTCTTGAATCACTGTATTTTACACCTGAAAATAATGTAATACAGTGTGTTAATTACACTGGAATTAAACTTTAAAAATACCTTTAACATGGAAGCCACATTTCAAAACTGAGTCTTTTTTGCTTTCTTTTTCAGATGGCCTCAATCAGTTTGGCCTGACAACCAACATTAGGTTCCAAGGTTGCATCCGATCTCTGAGGCTCACGAAAGGCACAGGCAAGCCGCTGGAGGTCAATTTTGCCAAGGCCCTGGAACTATGGGGCGTTCAACCTGTATCATGCCCAGCCAACTAATAGGTTTAACTCCAAGAAAGGCCCTTCAAAATAAGTATATCAAGTAAAAGAAATATATCTTACCTATATACGTTATTAAAACTAATTTGTGCATGTATATTGAATTATTTCTGTACTCATGGCGCTGATTCAGAGCCCAGACCGACTTTAAATTCAACTTAAGTCCATGAATATTAAACCAATTATTTCATTCTAAATAATTGCTTGTTTTGTGTGATTTTAAAGATGAAAGGCAACTGACCATAAATTATTGAATTTGCAACATGCCTTGAAGTCATCTCAAGAAAAGCTGAGATGTAATTTGTGAATGCAACTTTTTGATTGTTTTTATTAACTCCTATTAAAACTTTTTTCATCCTTTTCCATGTACATCATCTTTGGCTTTCTGTTCAGGCCACTGAAAACAACAATGGATTTGGCATGTTTGGGAGGAAATCAGCTCCTTACTCCCTATGTTTGAGAAAGCATTAGCAAATCATTTCCCTGATGTAGGTTTATTATTAGAGAGTTTAACTAGCCATATGAATGAATACTTTTTTTTGTGCTGAGCATGTATTTAGAGAGTATAGATCAGATTCTGGCAAGAGAGCTTAATTACTTGATTTTCTTGTTTGATAATGATTTATAGGCTTTGGGGAGACACCAGAACCAAGCTCCAGAATGACAATTAAGCACACATTTGATACTATATTACTGAGACTATGGGCTCCTTAAATTTTCAGTGAATATCACAGTATACATAATCACAGAGGAATAATGCTGAAATGCATTTTTATTTACCAGGAAACAATAAACCAGAAACTTAATAGAAGTACATTGCTGAGTCTTTTTGAGTGATAATTTAACAAATTAATTTCCTTAAAAAAAAGTCTGTGTTTCTTCTTTTATCTACTCTTTCAATCATCTTCAAAGGGGTCTTTGAGAAGACTGACCTAGATTTTATTCATCAATTTAAGAAGGAAGTGTTTCATTTGCCATCTTCAGTAGAAATAGTTGTAGTCTAATAACGCCGAACATGTAAAAGAACAGACTTCCTTCACATGGTAATTTTAACAAAAGAAAAATAATCCTTTTTGACAGTGCTATCCACAAGGGGAAAGAAGGTGCTGTTTCTAATCAAGGAGATGGCTAATACAGTCAGCATTTCACCATTAGCCAGTTGCTTGATATCATTTGCCTATATAACCTCATTCTAGATCAAGCAATCTCAATCATGGCTCCATTTTGGAATTTCTGGGGAAGCTTGATTTAGTCTAGGATGTAGCCTGGGCATGAATATTTTTAAAAAGCTTCCCAGGCAACTCTAAAGTTCCATCAGGAATGAGAACCACTGTTCTAAAGAGAGAAAGTATCCACTATGTCATAGAGTTGTAGAGTCCTCTAGCAATCTATTGTTGTTGACTTTGTCTTGGCCATTTCCTCACACATAAAAAAAATAATATTAAATCAAGTTAATGCCTTTTGAGGCATCTTTAAGTCATAAAACTGAGAACCAATGTGTTTTAAAAATGAGGATGTTCCTTCTCCACTGAACACTGACAAGATTTGTGCTTACCTGGAAAATAAGTGAATAAACAGAAATAAAGATGCTAAGTTCCTAAATTAAAAGTTAATGCCTTTCTTTCCTGAAGCCTCAACAGAAAGAAATATAACAAATTTGAAAGCAAAGGTACTCAATTAATAATCCTATCAGAGTCAAGTCCTGTTGAGGTCGATTTGTAGGTGAATGCCTTAGAATGGTAGAATTGGAAGGGCCCTTTGAAATCAATAAGTACAGTGGTTCTCATCTCTTGCTAGACATTAAAATTGCCTTGGGTACATATAAAAAGAAAAGATTCTTATATCTGTATATCACCCCAGACGTTAGTCTCTGAGTAAGGCCCTGGCATTGGCATTTTCTAAACATCTCCAGTTGATTCTAATGTGTGACTAAGGCTGAGAACTTGGGTTTCTACTGCCTCCCTATTTTATGGGGGAGGAACTGGAACAAACGCAGAGAGAGTTGATGTGTGCTTCAAGCCCCACATTAGTTAAGTTTTCCAAAATATTCCCAAGAAAGCTGATCTGGACCCAAGCAGAATTCACTGAATCAGGTATTGGCTAAATTTGTCCCAGACAAAATCCATATTCAAAAGTGGATCATGAATTTGTATGGACAAAACTTGTCCAAATTCTAAGATGAGAAATAAGGAAATTTTATGAACAGGAAAAGTTTCTCTGGCATATTTTAATTCTCTACCTCAATAATCAGATTTTTATCCCAAAGCAAAACATTTCCTTCACCCAACCTTAATCCCCTCAATAATTTCCTCACCTCCTTCCACCCACAGCAATCACGAAGAAGACAGAATACTTTTCATTTATTTTTCAAACACCCACTCCTACCAGGTTGTCAACCTTCTTTAAGAAGGTGCTTTGCACTTCAGAAGAAAAACATTTATGAAGGGAGTTTTATTGAAGTTACCATGGTGAGCACAGCTGACAATGGAATATAAGAAACTGAGCAGATTTCAGACCCAAAGCACTAGAACACTGGCAAAGTTTCAATTAGTGGTTTTAAAAATCATAACTATTTTCTCCTTCTTTGATTTAGCCTATTGTCTCCAACTACAGAATTCTTCTAGATTTTCTGCTTAACAACAGAGGAAAAGACTACTTTGACAAATTAAAAATCTCAATTTTATGTGAAATATTTACTGAATTATTAGGGAATATAATTGGTATCTACAATTATTATGGAAACAAAATACAATAGCTTTCCCAAGTACAGAGCATAGTCTTTCACTACCACTTGCAGAAGATATGACTTCCTGCTAATGCAGGACTGCAAAAGCATTTTTCAATGTCTTTTAATCTCTGTTGAATCAAGAGAGAAATACAAACCTGTTGTACTGTACTCATCTGCTTGACTGAAATTAGTACATACTTCAGACCCAATGAGCACTTGAAGGGAAAGGATCTCCCAGGCTGTGCCTGAAATTCTCTTGTTTGGAATCTTGATATGCAGGTTAGTGACTCAAGCTCACTCTTGGGCATTTGTGCCAGAAACCTAAGTGACATGAAATGTGTGCCCGTTGTCAAAATGAGAGTGTTATGACATGAACTGTGCTCCCCCTCTCTTCCAAATTCATGTGTTGAAGTTTTAGCCCCCAATACCTTAAAATGTGACTGTACTTGCAGAAGGGGATTTAAAAGAGGTAATTAAGGAAAAATGAAGTCATGTGGGTGAGCCCTAATCCAACATGACAGATGTCCTTATAAGAAAGGGGTAAGACACAGGGAAAAGACCTTGTGAAGACACAGAGAGAAGATGGCCATCTACCAGCCCAGGAGAGAGGCCTCTAGAAGAAACCAACCCTGCCAACATCTTGAAATCTAGTCTCCAGCATTGTGAGAAGATAAATCTCCACTGTGTAAGCCACCTAGTCTGTGGTACGTTGCTATGGAAGTCCCAGCAAAATAACGCAGAGCCTTTCTGCATAAATACACAAATACATACACACATAGAACATCAACATATTTCAGATTCCTTTAGAGTGACATGTACTTCAGAGAAATCCATTATTTTGAACAGTGGCCATTATCACTTACATAAATGAACACAAAAAATTGAGACTAAAAAAATGAAAGAATATTCACAACATACTTAAAGAGAGAAGTTGTTTTTATATGTGCTTGGGGATATTAGGAATAGCTACATAGTAATTATAAATCAAAGAAATAGTGTTCTTCTTAATACCACCACTTACTGAAACTTTCAGCAGAATGGACTCTCTGGAGAGCTTTCCTGGTTTGTATTTTCATGTTTGGAGAACTACTAATTTATCCTTGGACAAATCAAAGTCCTGCTTTATTTGGGAAGGTTGTCTCTCTAGAGCTCAGCCCTCTTCAGGGACATACCTAATAATATAAAATGTGATAGCATGGGAGGTGGTGAAGAGTAATTAGATTCTGATATATTTTGAAGATAGATTAGTGTTTCTATCAAAGTGAGAGTGTTATGACATAAACTGTGCTCCCCCTCTCCGAATTCATGTGTTGATTTTTAGCCCCCAACCTTAAAATGTGAGTGAAGGGGATCAAAAGAGGTAATTAAGGCAAAATGAAGATGGCCTATGGAGTATGAGAAAATAAAGTACTGATAACTTCTAAGCATCTGAAAGAATAGAGTAGGCATTATTTGGAGATGGGGGGTTGTAGTCAAAGTGGGGCTTTTACAGATAGGAAAACCAGGTCATTGGTTTTAGATATTAATTTTAAACTTATCCATTAGATACTTAAGACCACTGTACCATAGGCAATTGGATAATGAGTCTGGAGTTATAAGTGTAAATATGGGAATCATCAGAACATTGATGTTATTTGTAGCCACAAGACTGATGAGATCACCAAGGGAGTGAGTGTAGTTAGAGGACTATGGACACACCAAAATTAAGAGTATTAGCGTATGGATATCAAAAAAAAAATTCAAAATTTAGACAAAAGAAATCACTGGGTGTTCTTTCAGTGCAGTACTGGGTTTGAGTTTCTGTTGACTGGCCTATTTTATAACTCTATAATGTCAAAGGTATCTTGTAGATTTTTGTCACGTAGAAATATAAATAAATTTTGTCTGGTTGAAGGTAACAATTTTTTATCGAACTGAGAAATCTTATCTCAATATTCCTTTATGTATATGTCTGTGTGTGTATAGATTCTCAAATGCTCTTTAGACCAGTTCATCATCTTATTCCTTCCCTCATTGAGTTAAATAAAATCTTTGACGTGTATTCACAACATATTTGCCTGCGAGTCATAAATATTTAACCTTTTGAAAACTATACTTTAGCAGGGCAGAAGGCAACGAACGAGGAGGAATGAATCTGACCAGCTTAAATCAAAACCAAAAGCCAAGTCACACAATGAGTTCATTTATGAATGAATTTTCTCAATTCCCTAAGCGTATGTTTTCATTGCCGCATTTCTTGTGAAGTAAATATTATTTTAGAAATTTAAAATAATGTTAAGATGAAAAAAAGCTTAAGAATTACAGCTTTTTATTTCACTTTTTCTTGGTAATTTCTCTCCCCGGCTACTCCAGCCTCCACTTTTACACACAACACACACACACACACACACACACACACACACACACACACACACACACACAGTCTTAGGGATGTGGTAATGTTGGAACTGGGAGATTGTGGCCAAATAAACTATTGACTTTTAAATTCCTTTACAGAAGTGTGGTCTAAACTTTTGACACTCAAACTCTTGTGTATAACATCTAATCATAAAGACATGCATACACTCTTTTAATCATTTTGTTACTTATGAAATACATAAGTCAAAGACTTAAAAACAATTAGATCCACATATTAAGATTTTGTATAATTATATAATATTTCCTAATAAAGCCATTATCTTACATATAACAGAAATCAAATTGACTGCTAAAACACACAAAAGACATATCTGAATAGATTGACCAAATTTGGAGAGTATATTTTGGATTGGCTTACTTGAAATGCATAGAAGCTATGCAGCATACACAGAATTCATCAGAAGTACCCTGATGGGCACTTCAGAGAAATGGGCAATCATCCCTAAAACTGAAATATCAACATTAGAGACTGCTGACTGCAGATGGAGAAAGACATGCCATACATACTAAGACAGGATGACCAGGAAAAACACACAAGATCAAGTATGAGCCCCAAAACAAAATTCACTGAAAAGATACCACAAATTTTAGGTGACAATGTTTCATTGAGATGTATTTTGCATTCAAAACTCTATAGAGTATGTTCCAGGGTTAAAACTGTCAGAATTTATTTAATTAAGTAAGTGACAGTTCATGAGTCTTCTCAGAGGTGTAGAATAAGCCAGCCAAACTTTTTCTATATTAACAGATAGAGATGGAAGAGAGAGAGAGAGAGAGAGAGAGAGAGAGAGAGAGAGAGATTACTTTTCTCATTTTAAAGGCAATGCTTACTTTTAAAAAATAAAAAATAAAAGCAACGCCCACTTTAAATATATAATAAAAGCAAATTTATTGATAAATTCTTTTTATTTGATCCTAATATATAGAATTTATATTAATATTTTGATTAAAATTTTAGCAATGTGTTGTAGCATCAAAAATGAATCAAAACTATATAATATGATGTTAGCAATTTTTATACAACAAATAAAAGTGGTTCATTTTAATATTTTTCATTTTTTATTTCTCAATGACAATTAAAAGGGGAATTTTCCACTACTACATGCAGGCACTTCTCAAAACTAACGTATTGTTACTGTGAATAATTTAGTGCATTAAATAAATACTTAACTGGATATAATTTAACAATTTATTTTATCTTATAAATTGGTTTCTAGGGGCACCTGGGTGGCTCAGTAGGTTGAGTGTCTGACTCTTGATTTTGGCTCAGGTCATGATCCCTGGGTTATGGGACCAAGCCCCGTGTTGAGATCTGTGCTGAGCATGGAGCCTGCTTAAGATAGATTCATTCATTCATTCATTCATTCATTCATTCATTCTCTTTCTCTCTCCCCACACCCCTCTCCCCTGCTCACTCTCTCTAAAATAAAAAAATTGGGGCGCCTGGGTGGCTCAGCCGGTTGAGCGTCCGACTTCAGCTCAGGTCATGATCTCGCGACTCGTAAGTTCGAGCCCCGCGTCGGGCTCTGGGCTGATGGCTCAGAGCCTGGAGCCTGCTTCTGATCCTGTGTCTCCCTCTCTCTCTGCTCCTCCCCTGCTCATACTCTGTCTCCCTCTCAAAAATAAGTAAAGATTTTTTAAAAATTAAAAAAAAACAATTGATTTCTAATGTATTAGAGATAATTATGATGCATCATATACAATTTTTTATTATCATATACAATTTCTTAAATTAAGGATCTGATGAGGAAAATTTGCAGAAATTAACTTTAAAACAGTCACAATGTCAAGGTGCCCAGCATCCCTCTGTTGGGTAGTAAACCTACTGAATAACTTAAAACTTGATGTAGGGATTATCAGAAACAATAATATGAGGGAGAGGGGGAAGAAAGGAGATTAATAAGGATTTTTTCAGGGAGACTGGAATAACAAACTTATCTAAAAATTACATAATAATCCAAATAATATTGGCTTAAACCAATGTAATGCATATAATTCAACTGAATTCCTAAACTATGCTAGAATATTATATTTAAAAGTATAGATTAAAATAGTTTTCCAAATGTGATTGTTCTGACTCTACCAAGTACCAATGGGTTCAAGTGTTTCCAGAAGCTCATCTCTGAAAAAGTGCAGTAATTATAAAGCAGAGTAATGGGAGAACAAAGTTCTTGAATGAATAATTGAACAGAAATACAACAGGAACTTGAGGACACAAGATCCAGACATTGAAATCAAAAGAGTCCTCTTTGAATTAAAGCATTGCCAAAATCCCTCTTCCTTAAAAGACTATGAAGAGTAGAACTGCTATCAAAAGAAAAAGAAAGAGAAAGAGAAAGAACTATTTATTTAAATCAACCTTTCAATTAAGAATAAATTATTTCCATGCTCATGGATTGGGAGAAATAATATTGTCAAAATGTCTATACTAAACAAAGCAACTTACAGATTTAATGCAATCCCTATGAAATTACCAACAGCATTTTTCATAGAACTAGAATAAACAACTCTAAAATTTACTGTATGGAACCACAAAAGGCCTTGAATAGCCGAGGCAATCTTGACAAAGAAGAATAAAGCTGAAGGTATCACAAACCCAGATTTCAAGATATACCTACAAAGCTGTAGTAATCAAAACAATGTGGTAGCAGCACAAAAATAGACATAGATCAATAGAGAATAGAAAACCCAGAAATAAATTCACCCTTTTATGGTCAATTAATCTATGACAAAGGAGGCAAGAATATACATGGGGAAAAGATAATCTCTTGTTAATGGTGCTGGGAAAACTGGACAGCTACATGCAAAAGAATCAAACATGACCATTTTTTTACACCATACATAAAAATAAAACTCAAAATTTATTAATGATCTAAAGATAGGACCTGAACCATAAAACCCCTAGAAGAAAACATAAGCAGTAATTTCTTTGACATCGGCAACATTTTTCTAGATATGTTTCCCCAGGTAAGGGAAACAAAAGCCAAAAACTACTGGGACTACACCAAAATAAAAAGCTTTTGTACACTGGAGGAAACCATCAAGAAAACAAAAAGTCAACCTACTGAATGGGAGAAGATATTTGCAGATGATATATCCAATAAGGGGTTACTATCCAAAATATATGAAGAACTTCTACAACTCAACCCCCAAATACAAACACAAATAACCCAATTAAAAAATGGGCAAGGAACCCGAATAGACACTCTTCCAAAAAAGACATACAGATGGCAAACAGACACTCGAGAAGATGCTCAACATTAGTAATCGTCAGGGAAATCAAAATCAAAATCACAATATCACTTTACATTTATCAGAATGGCTATAATCAAAAAAGCAGAAATAACAAGTGTTGGCAAGGATGTGGAGAAAAAGGAATTCTTGTGCACTGTTGTTGGCGAGAATGTAAATTGGTGCAGCCACTGTGGAAAATAGTATGGAAGTTCCTCGAAAAATTAAAATAGAACTACCATCCAATAATTCCACTACTGAGTACTTACCCAAAGTTTTTTTTTTCGGCAAACACTAATTAGAAAAGATATACGCACTTCTATATTTACTGCAGCAGTATTTACAATAGCCAAGATATTGAAGCAGCCTGAGTGTCCATCAATAGAGGAATGGATAAAGAAGATGTGTGATAGATGGATAGATGGATGGGTGGATGGATGGATAGATAGATAGATAGATAGATAGATAGATAGATAGATATGGCAGAATATTAACTCAGCCATAAAATAGAATGAGATCTTCCCATCGGTGACAACATGGATGGACCTAGAGGGTATTATGTTAAGTGAAGTAAGTCAGAGAAAGACAAATACTATGTGATTTCATTGTGTGTAGAATCTAAAAAACAAAACAAATGAATAAACAAAAAGCAGAAACAGATCCATAAATGCAGAGAACAAACTGATGGTTGTCAGAGAGGAGGAGGGTGGTGGGATGGGCAAAATCGGTGAAGGGGAGTGGGAGATACAAGCTTCTACTTACGGAATGACTAAGTCATGGGGATATAAGGCACAGCATAGAGAATGTAGCCAATGGTATTGTAATAGCATTGTATGGTGGCAGACGGTAGCTACAGCTGCGGAGAACACAGATAGTTGTCGAATCGTGTTGTATACCTGACGCTAATGTAACATGTATCAGCTCTACTTTTCTAAAAAAGAAAAGTTAAAGAATAAGTTATTTCTTCGCATCCATTTCTAAAAACCACATTGAGACAAACTAATGAAAGTTTATGCAACAATTTTAAAAGCTCATACATAATAAAATAGTAGGAAAAATCATATACACTATTTTGCGTAGGTTTTTAAAATCCTTTTGAGCATAAGAGAAAAGTACACTTAATGAATTTATTGAGCTGTAAAAGACGTTTATTGAGCTGTAAAAGCTGCATTTCCTTTGGGGACCTATCCCTTCCACTATTCTTACATCAGAAATGGGTGCTGACAATTCAATCAGTAAATCCCATCCCATCCTCTGACCTACAGTGACTGGCATACTAAGGGATCCAATTAGAACCAATGAGTTTTCTGTGAGGCCTGTTCAAAAGGATACACCCCTCTTCTAAGCTAATGCATAGTGTGCATAAAGATATGACAGCTGGGATGGTTGAGTCCAGTTTGCTTCTAAGTGGGGAGAGCCCAGGTCTGCCAAGAGACCTCAGGATGGGACCCAAGGATAAAGCTGATATTGCAAAAGGCAGGGTGGAGAAGTCGTATCTTCACTGAGTTAACTTCAGCTGAATGCTGTCATAATTCTGGCCTATTCAGTTACGTGCACGAAGAAAATTTTTTCTTTTTTTTTTTTATCGTTAAAGCCAATATTAGAGTTTTCTCTTGCTTGGAACATTCAATTCTTACTGACAAACATGCTAAATACATGTTATCCTATATACACTCTCCAAGTTAATCCTCTCAACAGCCCTCCTGGGAGCACTATTGCCATTCCCGTTTTAGATATGAAAAAACAAAGGCGTTAAACAATTGAGTTCCCCAGAGTCACTCAGCCAGGAAGTCCTGGAACCATGAATTTAAAATTGAAAACATTTACATTAGGGTCAATACCTTCTGCAAGAAAAGTCCTGTATTATTATTTTTCTTACACTTATATTATTTTTTTAATATAATTTATTGTCAAGCTAGCTAACATACAGTGGATGCAGTGTGCTCTTGGCTTTGGGAGTAGATTCCCATGACTCATCACTTACATACAACACCCAGTGCTCATCCCAACAAGTGCCTGCCTCAATGCCCATCACCCACTTTCCCCTCTCTCTGCCCTCACCCCCCCCCATCAATCCTCAGTTTGTTCTCTGTATTTAAGAGTCTCTTGTGGCTTGCCTCACTTTCTGTTTGAAACTATTTTTTCACCCTTCCCTTCCCCCATGGTCTTCTGTTAAGTTTTTCAAATTCCACATATGAGTGAAAACATATGTTATCTTTCTCTGCCTGATTTATTTCACTTAGCACAATACCCTCCAGTTCCATCCACATTGCTGCAAAGATTTCATTCTTTCTCATTGCCAAGTAGTATTCCATTGTATATATAAACCACATCTTCTTTATCCATTCATCAGTTGATGGACATTTGGGCTCTTTCCATAATTTGGCTATTGTTGATAGTGCTGCTATAAACACTGGGGTACATGTGCCCCTATGAATCAGCGCTCCTCTATCCTTTGGATAAATTCATACTAGTGCTATTTCTGAGTCATAGGGCAGTTCTATTATTTTGAGGAACCTCCACACTGTTTTCCAGAGCAGCTGCACCAGTTTGCATTCCCACCAACAGTGCAAGAGGGTTCCCGTTACTCCACATCCTCACCAACATCTGTTGTTTCCGGAGATGTTAATTTGAGCCACTCTGACCGGTGTGAGGTGATATCTCAATGTGGTTTTGATTTATATTTCCCTGATAATGAGTGACATTGAGCATCATTTCACGTGTCTGTTGACCATCTGGATGTCTTCTTTGGACTAGTGTCTATTCATGTCTTCTTCCCATTTCTTCACTGGATCGTTTTTTGGATGTTGAGTTTGCTAAGTGACACTGATATTATTTTTAATAAACGGAATTTGCAGATTAAGTTTAAGAAGCAGTTCTTGTGAACCCAGTGCCTTTCTCATGGAGTGAAAGGTAAAGCTACCATTCTTGACCTTTCTTTCCACAACTATTTTTAAGTCCTAGAATATACAGTCACTGTTGAGATGAGAAACATGTATCTTATCCAGCTTTCTTTAGTGTATTAAGACCATCAAAGCAACGTAAGAGTATTTATTATCATATCAGGGTTTTTCATGGAACCCAAGGAAAGAACAGAAGACTGGCCTCATAAGGACATGTGGTCAAGAACTGACAACCATCAGGTTCTCCCACAGCTATTCCACAGTCACCTCTGTTTTCTACCATGTTGCTTCTCCAGTCTTCTCTCTCCAGATGGGATCCCCTGCTATGACTGTATGTAAAGAGACAATTTCCAATTACAAAGTTATTTTCAAGGAACCAACAGAGAAGGACTAGCTGTTCTCTATCCAAATTTAAAATGCCTAAAAAGAAAGAATGATTGGCTGGGCATGAGTTGAATGTGGACCTCTTGTGATAAAATCAATATGGCCATGGGAAAAATCAGGTAGTACAAACATACCTGAATAGTAACACTCCCTAGTGGCCCAGAGGTGGGAGCAGTCCTGAAGAGTAGGATTACACAGAAACCAAAAAAGTCTGTCCTACTATAACACAGAAGATGAAATGAGAAAAAGTACTAAATTTTGGGGGCATAAAAGTTCAGGAGAGAATAGGCTCTGTGGGGCCATGAGGAGAGGATTTGAATCTTTGGTGGGACTTTAAGATACTGACTCTTATCCCATTTCTGGTCACCAACTACTATTTTGCATCCAATCTGTGTGGGGTTTTTTTCCCCCACACCAGCAAGCAATTCCCAGTCACAAGCTGGCTGTACTACAATTTAGTGCAATTTTGTCATTGTCAACCTGGAGATGGCGTCAGATCCCACAGGTTAAGGGCTCAGTCCTTAAATAGCTACCTGTTCCTCCAACTTCAGATGCCAATCACAAGCCCAGAGTGTCACCTGTGCTTCCAACCAACTGGTTATAGATCAAAGATTCCAACCACCCTCTCCTTGGGTTTGGTTAATTTGCTAGAGTTACTCAGAGAATTCAGAGAGACATTTTTGCTTACTAGATTACTGGTTTATTATAAAAAGATGTAACTCAGGGATATCTAGATGGAAGAGATGCCTAAGGCAAAGTACAGTGAAAGGTTGTGGAGCTTCTATGTGTGTTCTAAGCAGGCCACTCTCCTCAATCTTCAAGTCATCACCAACCTGGAAGCTCTCTGAACATGTCAATTATATACACATGATTGATTGAACCATCAGTCTTTGGTTGAGTGATCCAACCTCCAGCCCCTTACTCCTTCCAGGAAGTCCACAGATGACGACGGTGGGGGACTGAAAGTTCTAATCTTCTAATCACATGGTTGGGTCTCCTGGCAAACAACCCTCATCCTCAGGTTACCTAGAAGTTTTCCAAAACTCACCTCATTAACATAATAAAAGACACCTTACTGTTCTTATCTCTTAGGAAACTCCAGTGGTTTTAGTTCTGTGCCAGAAATTGGAGAAGACCAAATATATATATATTTTTATTACAAATCACAATATTATAGATTTGAACTTGGCTATAGGGATTTGGGAAGGAGGAGGAAAGATAACACTAATAGGAAAACCTGAGGTCTGTATCATATTTTAATAAAATATTTATCAACAGAAACATACATTGAAAACAAATGAACTGACATGTTGAAACTAGAACTTTTTTGATACTCCCAAAGAGATTTTGAGAATTATGTGGTGTCTCTTAGAACCCTTCCAAAAAGACAGCCGATAAATGAATTTCTAAAGTAGGGACTGGTTTTGAAATGAAAGTTTTATCACCGCAACTTAAAAATATTTTGTCATTGATTAAATGATAATGAGTTTTTTAAATCCTTCTCCTTTCTGTTCCTGCCACTAAACAACCTCATCTGCCTGATAAATCAATCTAAATTGCTCCCTAATTTAAAGGTCTAATGTCTACTCAAAATGTTTGGTGTGTTTATTGCAGTCCACATAGTGCAAATATGAAAAGAAATCTAATTTTCTTAATGGAAGGGCTATAATTGACTCAATCTAATGTATTTCTGAAAGATTAATAAAGCTACCTTTCTTCATGGCAATAAGACAGACATTAAATAAAAATGTCTCTCAAGAGTGAATGGTAATCCCAGTGACCTCTTATTATCTGCAAACCCTTTATAAACTCCCACAAGTGGAATATGGTCACTGGATTCACAGTCATCTCTACTGAACTAGACTGTTTTCCCACTGAAATGGAATAAAAATTGTAAAACTTACATAATGACCTTTATTTATGCTCTCTAAATCAAACATCTCAGAAGAATTTTCAAATTATAAAATGAGATACTAATATTCATAGCATGATAAATTATAAAATGCTTCTACTTTTTTTTTAACTCTGTCTTCTCCCCTTTCTTTTGCCTTTCCACTATGTCACTTTTTTTGTTTATTTTTTTAATGTTTATTTATTTTTGAGTGAGAGACAGAGTGTGAGCAGGGGAGGGGCAGAGAGGGAGGGAGACACAGAATCCAAAGCAGGCTCCCGGCTCTGTACTGACAGCTCAAAGCCAGATGTGGGGCTGGAATCCACAAAATCCAAAAGCTGAGATCATGACCCGAGCTGAAGTCAGAGGATTAACCTACTGAGCCACCCAGGAGCCCTGTGTCACTTTCTTGTTTAAAAAAAAAAAAAAATCTTGGAGTGCCTGGGTGACTCAGTTGGTTAAGCATCCAATTCTTATTCAAAATCAAGATCAGGTCATGATCTTGTGGTTCGTGGGTTCAAGCCCCGTGTTGGGCTCTGCGCTGACAGTGCAGAGCCTGCTTGGGATTCTGTCTCCCTCTCTTTGCCCCTTCCACACGCGCACTCTTTCTCTCAAAATAAACGTTAAAAAAATAATATCTTGATGAATGCCAGATTAAGACCAATAAATATGGCTATTAAAAATAAGGAAAACAAATGAACAACAAAAGAGACAAAAAAACCAGACTCATAAAGGACAAACTGATGGTTACCAGATGGGAAGTAGGGGAAATGGGTAAAACAGATGAAGGGTATTACGAATATACTTATAGTGATGAGCACTGAGTAATGTACAGAATTGTTGAATCACTATGTTGTACACTTGCAACTAATATGACATTGTATGTTAATTATTCTGGAATTAAATAAAAGTTTGTTACTCCTCTTTAATCCAGCACCTAATACTGAATACCTCTTATATGTAATGCATTGGCTAGGTGCTGTAGACACTACGTTGAACAAGACAAGGGGAATCCTTTGTCTTTTCCATTCTTGGGGGAGAGACAGAGAGGTAGAGCAGTAAAATAAACAAATAGACCTCGCAATAAGTGCTTAAAAGGAATCAAAGGAACAAAACCAGAGAGAAACAATGGAAACCAACTTTAGAATAGGTATTCAGGGAAGGTTCTTTTGAGCAGGTGACCTAAAAATGAGAAGAGATGGTTCTGTGAAGCATGTGTGCATGTGTGTAAAAGAGGTAGGGCATCATGTTGGAAGACAGTCCAAGCAGGAACAGAAAGTACAAAGACCCTGAGTCAGGTTAGATGGGATGGGAAACATATCAGTGCAGCCAGAGGATAGCAAGTCAGTAGAAGGGTAGTATGAACTAAGTTCGGACAGAGTGGCAGAGCCACATCACGTGGGGTGTTACAGGCCATGGGGGTGAATTTGGATATTGCCTTAGGAACAATGAGAAATCACTGAAGGACTTTAGGGTGTGATACTATTTCTGTTGCTGCTCTCTGGAGACAGGATTGGAGGAACACTAGAGTGGAAGAGTAGTGTGCAGTAATTCTGGCACACACACACACAAAAAAGACAATGGTGGCTTGGAATAAGATGTGTTTGTAGAAAAAGAGAAAAGAGGATAAACTGCAGAAAATTTTGAAGAAGCAGTTGGACTTAACAGATGGGTTGGGTCCATGGGAGCTGCCTGAGGGAATAGAAAGGGAGGGAGAATCTAAAGGCAGCTTTTAGATTTCTGATTTGAATGACCATGTAGATGATAATGATGTCATTTACGGGAATAAAGAAGACTAGGCAGGTGAGTGGAGGGTAATAATTGGATTGCTGTTGGCTAACAGAAAAGCTAGTTTATTTGCTTTAAATCTTATGAAAATGTGTTGTCTGACATAAACAGGAAGTAAGCAGGACAGGATCTAGGTGCTGTCCTTTAGGGCTCTGTTTACTTCTCTTGTCATCCTCTTAGCTCTGGCCTGTTCCTTACAGAGGGTCTAGCCTCAGACACAATAGCTGCAGCAGTTTCAGGCATCAGCACTTCTAGAGAAGGGAGTGGTCATCCCAACCACTGTCTCCTTCCTTGGAGCCAAGAAAGATTTTCTAGAAGTCTTTCAGAAGCCCTACTCAGGTCTTATCCGCAGAACATGACCACCCTAAATCACATGCGTGTAAGAAGCAAGTGACCTCCATATTGTTCTGTATCAATCAGGATATCTTCTTGAGACTGAACACAGAATCCTGTCTCCAAATTAGGTGAGGAAACTGCAAATGAGAAAATGAGAAACCTAGTAATTTACCCAAGTGTGTTGAAAATGTATGTTCACCCAGAAATCTACATAAGAATGTTTATAGCAGCTTTCTTCATAAGTGACAAAAATCAGAAAGCACTCAAGATATCTTCTGATAGATACATGGATCAACAAACTGTGGCATAGCCATAATGAAATATTATTCATCAATAAAAGAAATGAGCTCTCAAGCTATGAAAATACATGAAGGAACCTTAAATGCTTAATATTTCTTAGTGAAAGAAGCCAATCTGAAAAGATTACAAAGTATATGATTCTAACTATGTGACATTCTGGGAAAGGTAAAATTGTATAGACATTAAAAAGATTAGTGGTTCTATTTTTAAATTTTTAAGAAACCCTCATACTGTCTTCCACAGTGGCTGCACCAGTTTGCATTCCCACCAACAGTGTCAAATGCTTACCAACAACTGTTGTTTCTTGTATTGTTGATTTTAGCCATTCTGACAGGTGGGAGGTGATGTCTCACTGTAGTTATGATTTGTATTTCCCTGATGATCAGTGATGTTGACCATCTTTTCCTGCGTCTATTGGCCATCTGTATGTCTTCTTTGGCAAAATGTCTATTTATGTCTTCTGCCCTTTAATAGGATTATTCGTTGTTTGAGTGTTGAGTTTTAGAAGTTCTTTGTATATTTTGGATACTAACCCTTTATCAGACATGTCATTTGCAAATGTCTTCTCCAGCTCCATACGCTGCCTTTTAGTTGTGTTGGTTGTCTCCTTTACTGTGCAGAAGATTTTTATTTTGAAGTCCCAAGACTGAGTTTGTTTTAATTTATTTATTCAAATTCAAGTTAGTTAACATAACGTGTAGTATTGGTTTCAGGAGTAGAACCCAGTGATTCATCGCTTACATACGACACCCAGTGCTCATCCCAACAAGTGAGCTCCTCAATGCCCATCACCCATTTAGCCCATCCCCCTACCCACCTCCTCTCCAGCAATCCTCAGTTTGCTCTCTGTATTTGTCTCTTATGATGTGCCTCCATTATTCTATTTTTTATCTTATTTTTTCCTTCCCTTCCCCTATGTTCATCTCTTTTGTCTCTTAAATTCCACATGAGTGAGACCATATGAATAAAGAAGATGTGGTATATATATACAATGGAATATCCTTCAGCAATCAAAAAGAATGAAATCTTTCCATTTGTAACAGCATGAATGGTACTAGAGTGTATTATGCTAAGTGAAATAAGTCAGTCAGAGAAAGACCAATAGTTTATTTTAACTTTTGTTTCCCTTGCCTCAGGAGATATATCCAGAAAGAAATTGCTATGTTTGATGTCCAAAAAGTTACTGCCTTTGTTCTTTTCTAGGTTTTTTTTTATGGTTTCAGGTCTCACATTTAGGTCTTTAATCTATTTTGAACTTATTTTTGTGTATGATGTAAGAAAGTGGGCCAGTTTCATTCTTTTACATGTTGCTGTCCAGTTTTCCCAGCATCATTGGTGGAAGAGATGGTCTTTTTCCCATTGGATATTCTTTCTTGCTTTGTCAAAGATTAGTTGGCCATATAGTTGTAGATTCATTTCTGGGTTTCCTATTCTAATGATCTATACATCTGTTTTTGTGTCAGTACCATATTGCTTTGATCACTAAAGCTTTGTAATATAACTTGAAATCTGGAATTATATCGCCTCTAGATTTTTTCTTTTTCAAGTCTGCTTTGGCTATTTGGAGTCTTCTCTGGTTCCATACAAATTTCAGGATCCAGCAATTACACTTCTAGGTATTCACCCAATGAATACAAAAATATTAATTCAAAGGCATACATACACCCTGATGTTTATAGCAGCATTATCTATAATAGCCAAATTATGGTAATAGCCCAAATGTCCATTGACTGATGAATGTGAGATGTGAGATATATATAAACAATGGAATACTACTCAGCCATAAAAAAGAATGAAATCTTGCCATTTGCAAAGACATGGATGAAGCTAGAAAGTATTATGCTAATTGAAATAAGTCAGTCAGAGACAAATACCATATGATTTCACTCATATGTAAAATTTAAGAAACAAATTAACAAAGGGGGAAAAAAAGAGAGAGGCAAACCAAGAAACAGACTCCTAACTACAGAGAACAAACTGATGGTAACCAGAGGGGAGGTAGGTGTGGGGGAGGGAAGTTAAATAGGTGATGGGGATTAAGGAGTACACTTGTGATGAGCATTGAGTGTCATATTGAAGTGTTGAATCACTATATAATTCACCTGAAACTAATATTACACTGTTTGTTAACTCACTGGAATTTAAATAAAAACTAAAAAAAAAAAAAACAGTGGCTTCCAGAGGGTCAGGAAGGGAAAGATGAACAGGTAGGATGCCGGGGATTTTTAGGGCAGTAAAACCGTTTTGTCTGATACTATAATGGTGGATACATGACATTATCCATTGGTCAAAGCCAACACTGTACAAACATAAACATTAATGCAAACTGTAGACTTTAGTTAATAACTTATCAATGTTGGTCCAATTATAAATGTTATAAATGTATCACACTAAAGATATTAATACTAGGGAAAACTGTGTGTAAGTTGGGGGCTAGAGAGGGACTATATGGGAACTCCCTGTACTTTCCACCTAATCTTTCCGTAAACCTAAAATTACTTGAAAAATTGTCTATTAAACTAAAGTCAGGGTTTTGCCAGCAACAAATGTAAGATAAGCAGAGTTGCACAGGTGGCTAATAGTGTCTACAATGGATGAGGGAAAGAATTCATGTTCCTTTTCAAGTATATGGAATTTGCTATGTGAAGCGTCATGTGGCTATGTTAAGTAGACCGTTGAATGTGTGAATCTGACAAAGGAGAGATCTGGGAGAGATCTATGAACCTGGGAGGCAAGGACTCAAGAATCCATGGAGATTAGTAAGATCTAGGAAGAGAGAGTAGTGACAGAGAGAGAGAAGGGGATCCCAGGACCAGGTTTGAAGAACCACCACATTTAGAGGTTGGATGTAAAGGAGCTGATGTCAACAAAGGAGAATGAGAAGAAGCAGAAAATGCGACTTCAGGAAAATGTGATGTTACAAAAGACAAGAGTGGAGAGTGTTTCAAGATACAGGTATCATTGATGTGTTTTTCAAAAGATAAACTGAGTAGGTGACATGGTGACCTTGACAAGAGGTGTTTCTGTAGATTGGTGAAGAAAGAATAAGTTTGAACAGTGAATGGAAAACAAGAAATTAAAGACAGAATTATAGAATTAAATTTTTCCTATTTTTCTGTCAAGGGATTATTTTGTGGCAGCCCAGTGTCTTTCATATAAATTTGCCCCACTCACCAAAGGAGCAAAGTGAAATAAGAACATTAAATAATGTGAATATATGTATGCCAACCCAGTTCTTATGAAAGATTCTGATGCACTGAATAAATTTATCCTCTCCATAAAAGGTATTGGATCTTAGAGAGGTACAGCCCCAGTAACTGAGGTCACTAACAAATCAGATCACTAAGCCTTCTTACCCAGGTACTCTTAGCTAGATTCCTACTTAGGATTTTAAGGAAGGAAGAATGGTTCCAGATTTCTAGAACTTAAATAATTCAGTTAAAATAAATCACTCTCTGCCCATCAATAAACAATAGAACCTTATACACTTAATAAAGGAAACAAGCAAGATAAAACATCACAATAAGACATAAAAATAGAGAGAATCTTATAGAATATAGCAGACAAAAAGAAGTTGAATGAAGTGCACGCACCAGCACTGCTAACCACAGCAACCCCTGTCTTCCCTCTCCCCCCTCCCTACCACACACACCGTGAGCAAAGCCCTTTAAGGCAAGGTGGTTGCACAAAGTGAGCAACTACTTACTGTTTTGCAAGCTGAGCTTCTACTGGAAAAATCATCTGACGGTTAAGGTTTGGGAGGGGCTCTGTTCTTAGGAAACTCCAATGTGACCACAAAATCTAACAAAAATCTTTTTGGTGAACTTCAAAAAGCATAAATAAAATAGATGCTATAAGCAGGGGCATTTCTTGACATCATTTCAATTCCTTCTTGTTTTACATCAATGGCAAGGTGTCGTACCAAGGTCAGGCTAGGAGAGTGGATGTATGTATTTGGGTGGTTAGGATACAAAGAAATTGACAAAGTTCCTGCTTCATGGGCAGCACTGAAGTTTGCATCAACTAGAACCAAGGAGTCTGGGATTAGATGACTGGGTAGAAATAAAATATTTGGATGCAAGTATTGCATCCAAATATTGCAAAAATTGCTATGTGGGATCTTTTGGAAGTATTCAAATATAACCATGTGTCAGAGAGATTTCAAAGTGTTCCTTTTAGAAGTGAATAGAAAGACCAGAGTTTGCTTTCCACCACTTAGATGCCTGATTTTAAGTAAATCATTTAAACTCTTCGAACCTCATTTGCTTCATTTGTATGCAATAATGATACCCCTCTGCTGTTCCTGACACAAAGGCTTTTTTTTTCTTTGTTTCCCTCTTTTTTTTTTTCTCCTATATAATATTGAACAAATAATTCTCCCTTTTTTTTTTCCTACTTGTTCTGCAGCTATATTTCCTATTTTTATTCTCTTATTTTTTAATGTAAGATTAATTCTTTAACCTTAAATATTTTCAGCTTAAAGTCTAAATTTGATTTGATTAAAAAAAACTCTAAATGAAATTAGAATGCCCTATTTTTACACTTTCCACCTTATATGTTATTGTTTTATAGTGTTTTAGTTCTACTTTGCTTCCAGACTCACCAAAATTGTTTTGTTGTTGTTGTCGTCGTTGTTTGTGGTTGTTTTGGGTTTGTTTGTTTTTTTCAAAAATAGTTTCTTTTGGTTAAAAACTTATCTTTGCTTGCCATTTCTTCATGCATTCTACCTCTTCCTTTTGATTTCTTTTTTCTTGCTGAAGAATATTATTTTAGTAGCTCATTTAGTGAGAGTCATCCTTTTTTTTTAAGTTTACTTATTTATTGTGAAAGAGAGTGCACACGTGTGTGAGCAGGAGAGGGACAGAGACAGGGGAGGAGAGGGGGGTAAGAAGGGGGAGAGAAAGGGGGAAGAGGGGTAAGGGGGGGAGGGGGGAAAAGAGGGGGGAAGGGGGGAGAGAGGGAGAGAGGGAGAGAGGGAGAGAGGGAGAGAGGGAGGGAGGGAGGGAGGGAGGGAGAGAGAGAGAGAGAGAATGAATCCCAAGCAGGCTCCACATCAGTGGCACAGAGCCTGACATGGGGCTCAAACTCATGAATCGTGAATTGTGAGATCATGACCTGAGCTAAAACCAAGAGTCAAATGCATAACCAATTGAGCTACTCAGACGCCTCTCAACCTTTTTGTTTTTAAACATCTGGGAATGTGTTTGTTTTCCTCTTAATACTGAATGCTAGAAGTCTGGGTTAACATTTTTCCTCAACACTTTGGAGATACAATTTCACTACTCCTGTATCAACTGTCACAGTCTCCAAGTCTACTTTTATTCTGATTGACATCTTTGTAAGTTTTCTTTCTTTTTTCTTTGGTAGGTTTTAAGATTCTTTCTTTGTCTCTGATAATCTGTAGTTTCACTACTATGTGTTTCGTGGAGGTTTGGTTTGTTTTGTGCTGTTCAGAACTCAAAGTACTTTTAAAATAGGGGACAAGTTTTCTTGCAGGTGGGGAAAATTCTCTAACATATATCTTTAAATACTGCCTCTTCCAAATTCTATTCTTTCCATTTTAATTTTACTTGTTAAACTGGAATTTCTCATTTTATTTTCCATAGCTCAACCTGTCTTTCATACTTCTATGGACATATCCAGGCTTTTGAGAACCTATGACTTACACAATCTGGGAGGTTTTCTTAAATGAAGAATAAAAAATATGAATAGAAAACTAGACATGAAGTGAATATTTCTTTAAGATGAGAGAGATAAGTCACAAATTATAAATTGAAACAAATTTGTTGCAACAAATGCTATACACGGAATAAACTCTAAGAAGAATATAATTTGTAACTTAACTGCTGGAGTACTTCCAGAATATCTTTCTTCTCCTTAATTTTTGGGTGCATATTCTTCTATGACAACAAGTATCTTTTTCAGCTGAGAAAGTAGATATTTTTGTCTTGAAGGAGAACCATGGATGTCGCCCCAAAATATGCCACTTTGGCATATTCATTATTTTGAATTAAAGTCATTTAAGAAACAGCCAGTGTAAAGACATCCTGACTCGCCTTTATCTCCCTGAAAGGAGAAAATAAAGCCCCCTATACCAGAAGGGCAGAAGGCATTCTTATCACCAGAGATGGGGAATCCAGGGTGAGAAAGCTGTATAAAACAAACCTGTTACTGCTTCACTAATTTGCTACACTAAACTCAAACACCATTTTTTAAAGCAATTTTGCACAAACGTATTGTTTCCTTGTCTAAAACGTATAAAGGCTACCTGCTTTGGTCATTTTGGGGAGTCTCCTATTTTTAGGGGCTCCCATATGTATGAAATTAAATGTGGTTTTCCTCCTGTTGACTCTGTCTGTATGTCAATTTAATTATTAGACCAGCCAAAGAACCGAGAAGAAAAGAAGGGAAGATTTTGTTTCTACAGTTTGTTCCCTAGTTTGGTTCTTATTACTGATAACTTGTCTTTACAATGGTGTCTTTTAGTTTCACAACTCATCGTTAGTAATATCTGTGTTTAAGATTATGTAAAATATGGGAAAAACCTTTAGGAAGTTACTTTCATATAAAAATTGTAAGACCACCTTCTGACTCCAGCTGTATAAAAACCTTGTTTCTTAGCTTGGGGCCTGGGAAGACGCTGGAATAGGAGGATCCTAAGTGCAACTCATCTCATGGGTACACCTTAATAACAGCCACAGCAGTGCAACTGACCCAGAAAACCACCAAAAACTGGCAGAAGAGACATTCTACAGTTAACCCTAGAGAGGAGGCCACACGGAAAATGGTAGGAGAGGCAGAGACTCAATCAGGAACCAACCTCCCTGTAAGACTAGGTGGCTTAGTGAGTTAAGCATCTCACTTCGGCTTAGGTTGTGATCTTGTAGTTCATGGGTTCGAGCCCCATGTGGGGCTCTGTATTGACAGCTCGGAGCCTGGAGCCTGGAACTTGCTTTGGATTCTGTGTCTTCCTCTCTCTCTTTCCCCCTCCCCTGCTCACGCTCTGTCTCACTCTCCTCAAAAATAGATAAACATAAAAAAAAAAAAAAACCATGAGAAAAGACTAATGGGAGGAACACCACAACATGAAGAAGGAAGAGGAGCAGACCCCATCCCAGACCCCTAGACACCGGAAACCTGCAATGAGAAGACAAGTACCCATAACCTTGGCTTTGAAAACCAATGGGGCTTGACTTCATCTGTATTTACCGTCAGTGGGACTTAATTCTGGGTACTTTAAAAATCATCAGGATGGGCTCTAGGAGAGCCAGAGGGCAATAGAAAACTGAGTCCTTGCTATTAAAGGGATAGCATAACAAACAACCTCACTGAGATACAACATAGAAGCAGCAGTTTGAGAAGTGCCTGGTGTATGCTGGATGGAGATTTATTTACTCATCTCATCATGTACACTGAAGGAATGATTTTTAGCAGACTTCTCCAAGAACAACAGAGCTGATAGGCACCATCCCCCCCACTCCCACCCCACCCTAGATACCACCTGCAGAAACTAGCACAAACACTAGCCACCTAGCTTACTACATCCCTGTTCAAACATTCTCCTGTGGACTCACTCCATCCAATCCACCTCACCCCGCAGGAGTACCTCCAAAGTGGTACCTGATGTGCCTCATTCTGTAAGCAGCCCCGACATGGCCAGCACCACTCCAAAGTGACTTCTTCCTTGGGGAGAGGGGAAGACAACCACACACTGGCTCAACTACAGCCCTAGTAATGGGCTGGAGGCAGACATCTGACTTGATTGCCAGCCCCACCCCTCAACAAAAACCTCACACGGGGGCAGAATAAAGAGCCCTATAGTTTGGAGTCACTGCAACTCCAACAGAGTGGGGATAGACATCTGGTCTAACTACAGGCCCGGCCCACAAATGAAAGCTTCTCAGGGGACAACACAGGAAGAGTGTCCTGCAGTTCAGTGCAACTGCATTTCCAGCAAACGGACTGAGGGCAGACATCTGGTCTGACCCAACTACAAGCCCAACGTGGCCCTTTAACAGCACAGAGACAAACCCTGCCCACAAGAGGCAAAGAGAACCATTGCAGCTGACTGGACTAAAGGCAAATTGCAGCTCAATAGGGCACGTGTAACACACATAGGAGACACCCTGAAAGCTCCAGGTCCTGGATCAGGACACAGAGCTGAAAGCTGAATTTCCTAATACATGGAAACAAACAGTGAATTAGACAAAATAAGAAAACAGAGGAATTAGTCCTGATGGAAAAAACAAGACAAAGTCCCAACAATAGAGCTAAATGAAGTGGAGATAAGCAATATGCCTGATAGAGAATTCGAAGTCATGGTCATAAAGACACTTACTGGACTTGAGGAAAGACTGGGGGATCTCCAGTGTAACCTTCAATAAAGAGAAAATATTTTTTTAAAAAATGAGAGATGAAGAATTCAATAAATGAAATTAAAAATATACCAGAGAACATAAATAGACTAGAGGAAGCAGAAGAGTAGATGAATGACCTGGAAGACAGAGAATGGAAGGCAACCAAAATGAACAGCAAAAAGAAAAAAAGAATAATAAAAAATAAGAATAGGTTAAGGGAACTCAGAGACATCATCAAACATAATAACATTTGCATTACAGGGATCACAGAAGGAGAAGAGAGAGAAACACGGACAAAAACAAAAATATTTGAAGAAGTAATAGCTGAAAACATCCTTAACTTGGGAGAAGGAAGCAAACACTCAAGTCCAGGAATGACAGAAAGCCCCCAAACAAAATAAACCCAAGGAGATCCACACCAAGACACATAGTAATTTAAATGACAAAATGTAGTGACAAAGAGAGAATCTTAAAAGTAGTAGGAGAAAACAGTTACATACAACAGAAACCCCATAGGCTATCAGCTGACTTTCAGCAGAAACTTTGCAGGCCAGAAGGGACCAGCATGGTATATTCAAAGTGCTGAAAGGAGAAAACCTGCAACCAAAAATGCTCTATCCAGCAAGGTTCTCATTCAGAATAGAAGAAATAGTTTTCCAGACAAACAAAAGTTAAAGGAATTTATCCTACTAAGGCAGCCTTACAAGAAACATTAAAGGAAATTCTTTGAGTGGAAATAAAAGGCCATAATCCAAAGTTAAAAAAAAAAAAAAAAAAAAAAAAAAAAAAGGAAAGCAGGGGCACCTTGGTGGCTCAGTTGATTAAGTGTCCAAACTCTTGATTTCAGCTCAGGTGGTGATCTCATGGTTGGTGAGCTTGAGCCCCTTGTCAGGCTCTGCATTGACAGCCAGGAGCCTGCTTGGGATTCTCAGTCTCCCTCTCTCACACACACACTATCTCTCTCACACACTCTCTCTTTCTATCTCTCAAAAATAAATATAAAAACATTGAAAAATATTTTAAAAAGGGGCGCCCGGGTGGCTCAGTTGGTTAAGCATCCAACTTCAGCTCAGGTCATGATCTCATGGTTCGTGGGTTCAGGCCCTGTGTTGGGCTCTGTGCTGACAGCTCAGAGCCCGGAGCCTGCTTCAGATTCTGTGTCTCCCTCTCTCTCTTTTCCTCCCCTGCTCACACTCTCTCTGTTTCTCTCAAAAATAAATTTTAAAAAAGTATTAATAAAAAAATATTTTAAAAAATTAGGAAAGGAAAAAATTTCACAAGTACATACAAACATAATAAAGTGGTAGATTAATCACTTAAGAAACCATTATGGAAGTTAAAGTACAAAAGCAGTAAAATCAATTACATCCATAAAAGTCATTCAAGGCATTCACAAAACAAATGAATATAAAGTATGACACTATATACATACAGTATGGTGGGGGGAGTAAATATTTAGTGCTTTTGGAATGGGTTCAAATTGAAGAGCCACCATCCCTAATATAGACTGCTATATGCATAGGATGTTACATATAAACCTAATGTTAACCACAAATTAAAAACCTATAATAGATATGCAAACAATAAAGAGAAAGGAATCCAAGCACGTAGCTAAAGAAAGACATTAAACCACAAAAGAAGAAAGAGAAGAAATTAACAGAAAAGAACTATCCAAAAAACCCCACAAAAAATAAAACAATAAATAAGCAACAAAATGGTCACAACTACATACCTTTGAATGTAAGTGGACTAAATCCTCCAATCAAAAGACACAGGGTGACTGAATGGCTAAAAAGCAAGACCCACTTATATGCTGCCTACAACAGACTCATTTCAGACCCAAAGACAACTGCAGATTGAAAGTGAAGGGTTGGAGAAACATTTATCATGCAGATGGAAATGAAAAGAAAGCTGGGATAGCAATACTTACATTGGAAAAAATAGGTTCTAAAACAAAGATTGTTAACAAGAGACAAAGAAGTAAACTACACTATCAAAAGGGAACAATCCAACAAGAAAATATAATAATTATAAATATTTATGCACCCAGCATATAAACACCCAAATACATAAAGCAACTATTAACAGACACAAAGGAAGAAATCAGTACTGACACAAAAATACTAGGGGGCTTTAACAACCCACATACATCAATGGATAGGTCATCTACATAGAAAATCAACAAGGAAACAGTGACTTTGAATGACACATTGGACCAGATGGATCTAACAAATATATTCAGAACATTCCATCCCCAAACAGAAGAATACACATTCTTTTCAAGTGCACATGGAACATTCTCCAAAATAGATTCCGTTAGACCACAAAACAAGTCTCAACAAATTCAAACAGATTGAAATTATGGCATGCACCTTTTCCATCCACAATGGTATAAAACTAGAGATCAATCACAAGAAAAAATCTGGAAAGAGCACAAATATATGCAGGTTAAATGCCATGCTACTAAACCATGAATAGGTCAAACAAGATATCAAAGAAGAAATAAAAAATTACATGGAAAGAAAAAAAATTACATGGAGAGAAATGAAAATTAGCACACAACAGTTCAAAATCTTTAGATGCAACAAAGAAGTTCTAAAAGAAATGTTTATAGCAATACAGGCCTACTTCAAGAAATGAGAAAAATCTCAAAGAAACAACCTAAACTTACATCTAAAGGAGCTAGAAAAAGAATAAACAAAACCCCAAAACAGTAGAAGAAAGTAAATAATAAAGATTAGAGCAGAAATAAATGATATGGAAACAAACAAAAACAACAATATAACAGATCAACAAAATGAGGAACTGATTCTTTGAAATCAACAAAATTGATCAACTTATAGTCATACTCATAAAAAGAGAGGACTCGAATAAAATCATAAATGAAAGAAGATAAATAACAACCAACACCAAAGAAATAAACAGGATTGTAAGAGGATATTAGGAAAAATTATATGCCAATAAATTTTGGCATAAATTCCTAGAAATGGATAAATTCCTAGAAACATATAGTCTACCAAAACTGAAGCAGGAAGAAACAGAAAATTTAAACAGACTGATTACCAGCAACAAAATTGAATCAGTAATCAAAAACCTCCCAACAAAACAAAAGTCCAGGACTAGATGGCTTCACATGTGAATTCTACCAAACATTTAAAAAAGAGTTAATACCTATATTTCCCAAATGATTCCAAAAATAGAAGAGGAAGGAAAACTTCCAACTTCATTCTATGAGTTCAGCTTTAGCCTGATTCCAGAACTGGATAAAAACACCACAAAAAAAGGGAAACCACAGGCCAATATCTCTGATGAACATAGATACAAAAATCCTCAACAAAATATTAACAAAAGCCAACAATACATTAAAAAAGTAATTCACCATAATCAAGAGGGATTTTATTCCTGGGATGTAGAGTTGTTCAATATTCACAAATCAATCAATGTGATACAAAACATCAAAGCAAAAGAATAAAAGCCACAGATGCAGAAAAACCATTTGACGAAGTACAACATCATTCATGATAAAAAGCCTTAACAAAATAGGTTTAGAGGGAATATATCTCAACATAATAAAGGCAATATATGAAAACCCACACCTAACATCGTACTCAATGGGGAAAAACTAAGAGCTTTTCCACTAAATTCAGGAAGAAGATAAGGGTGTCCATTCTCACCACTTTTATTCAGCATACTACTGGAAGTCCTAGCCACAGCAATAAGTCAAGAAAAATGAATAAAATACATCCAAATTGATAAAGAAGAAGTAAAACTTACACTATATGTAGATGACATGATACTTTACAGAGAAAGTCCTGGGGCACCTGGGTGGCTTAGTCAGTTAAGCAGCTGACTTTGACTTAGGTCATGATCTCACAGTTCATGAGTTCAAGCCCTGCATCAGGCTCTCTGCTGTCAGTGCAGAGCCCACTTTGGATCCTCTCTCTCTGCTCATCCCCTATGTGCACACCTGCACATTTGTTCTCTCTTTCTCTCTCTAATATAAATAAACATTTAAAAAAAAAAGACAATCCTAAAGACAACCAAAAGACTGCTAGAACTGACAAGGAATCCAGTAATGTCACAGGATACAAAATCAATGTACAGAAATCCATTGTATTGCTATACACTAATAATTAAGCAGCCAAAAGAGAAATAAAGAAAATAATGTATTTACAATTGCACCAAAAATAATCAAATACCTAGGAATAAATTTAACCCATGGAGATGAAAGACCTGTGCTTCAAAAACTATAAACACTGATGAAAGAAATTAAAGATGACACAAAGAAATGGAAAGATATTCCTTGTTCATGGATTGGGAAATCATAAGCAATAATCTCTTTGACATCAGCCACATTTTTCTAGATGTGTCTCCTTTGGCCAGGGAAAGAGCAAAAATAAACTACTGGGATTACATCAAAATGAGAAGTTTTTGCATAGAGGTGCCTAGGTGGCTCAGTCAGTCGAATATCTGACTCTTGGTTTCCGCTCAGGTCATGATCTCATGGTTCCTGAGATCACGCCCATGTTGGGTTCTGCCCTGAGTGTGGAGCCTGCTGAAGATTCTTTCCCTCTCCTTCTGCCCCTCCATCACTTGCTCTGTCACACAAGCTCTCTCTCTCTCTCTCTCTCAAAATAAATAAGCTTTTAAAAAAAATTTTTTTAACGTTTATTTATTTTTGAGACAGAGAGAGAGAGAGAGAGACAGAGCATGAACGGGGGAGGAGCAGAGAGAGAGGGAGACACAGAATCGGAAGCAGGCTCCAGGCTCTGAGCCATCAGCCCAGAGCCCAACGTGGGGCTCGAACTCAGGACCGCGAGATCGTGACCTGAGGGGCTAGAACTCACGGACCGCGTGATCATGACCTGAGCCGAAGTCGGACGCTTAACCGACTGAGCCACCCAGGCGCCCCAATAAGCTTTTTTTAAAAAAAGCTTTTGCATAGCAAATGAAACCATCAAGAAAACAAAAAGACAACTTACTGAATGGGAGAAAATATTTTGTAAATAACATATCTAATAATGGGTTTATATTCAAAATATATGAATAACTTATACAACTGAACACCAAAAAAACCATATAATCCAATTAAAACATGGGCAGAGGATATAAATAGACAGTCTTCCAAAGCAGACATACAGATAACCAACACGTGGAAAGTTTCTTAACATACTAATCATCAGGGAAATGCAAATCAAAACCACAATGCCTGACAGAATGGCTAAAATTAAAAACAGAAGAAGTAACAAATTTAGGCAATGATGTGGAGAAAAAGGAACTCTGTGTACCATTGGTAGAAATGTAAATTGGAGGAGCCACTGTAGAAAATAGTATGGAGGTTCTTCAAAAAGTTAAAAATTACCATATGATCCAATTCTACTATTGGGCATTCATGCAAAGAAAACAAAAACACTAATTCAGAAAGGTATATGGACCCCCATGTTTTTTGTAGCATTATTTACAATAGTTAAGATATGGAAGCAACCCAAGTGTGCATCCAAAGATGAATGGATGAAGGAGGTGTGGTGTGTGTGTATACAATGGATACATATATACACACACACACACACATATATATGCAGAATACACACACACACACACACACACATATACAATTGAATATTACTCAGAAATAAAAGAATGAAATTTTGCCGTTTGCAACAGCATGGATAGATCTAGAGGATCTAATACTAAGTAAAATAAGTCAGAGAAAGATGAATATCATATGATTTTACTCATGTGTGGAATTTAAAAAACTATCAAAGAAAAGAGAGAACCCCCCCCCAAAAAAAAACCCAGACTCTCAAATACAGAGAAATGGTTGTCAGAGGGGAGGTGGGTGGGGGGATGATGAAGTAGGTGAAGGGAGTTAAGAGTACACTTATCACAATGAGCACTAGGTAATGTATAGAATCGTTGAATCATACTGTACACTTGAAAGTAATAAAACACTGTAATTATGCTTGAATAAGAATATACAAACAAACAAACAAACAAAACCCTGTCTTACTGCCTCAGTGGCAGGCGCTATAGGACATTTTCCTTTCATGAAACAGTCTCTGGTCTTGCCTTTCTGGGACATGGTGCCAGCTATTTCGTCACAGTGGTGGAAAAGTATTCCTGGAAGCTATTCCTACCTAGATCTCTACAGTAACTTAGCTACACAGAGAAGTTATTGCAAACTACACAAATACACCCCAGCAAACATAAACCAAAATATCTGCAAGCCAACTTTCCCAAGGATATACGTAGCCATTCCAGTGCTATCCAACGTGAGGAATATACGACGAAGGCCAAGTAGAATGGAAAAATTGAGTAGTCTGAACCAACTGTGGTTTAAAATCCCATTTTTTGCAAATTCTATAGAAATATATAACAATAAAAATACATTGCTAGGGAGAGACATATTGCTCCCGTGCAAGGAAAGGAACTAGAGCATCACTATTCCATTATAAACCTGAATAAACCTGGTAAATTTGAGTCTACATATTTCCTGTTTATCTCCTCCCCACTGTATTCTGATTTCTTCTCTTCTATTTTGCATTTCGTCAGTTTTCTTTTCATTCAAGTTAGGGTATCATTTATCCTCTCTCTTCACTTTTTTGTTTCAATATTTTTTTCATTTCAAAAATGTCCATTTTGTTCTTATACCTTCACCTAATTTTTAAAAATATCCTCTTCTTGTCTTATCCATTCTGTATCTCTAGGCATTTAAAGATATTTTTATTTTAATCTATTTTACATTGTTCTCTTATCTATAATTCCTCGGCTGGGAATGCTCCCAATTTTTATGCCACCTAACAATCTCAGGATGGTAGAGGGCCTTGTGTGTTTTGTAGCGTTTGACTGTGTGCCTATCACAAGAGTCTTCTGTGCCCTGGCTTATGGAGGTATTACCATGAGGCAGTTGTGTTTCCCTTTGCGAATAGAGCCCAGGACTAGCACTCAATCACATATGGGGCCTGAAGCCTGAACACCATCTGTGTGCTAGTATTAAAACCCCATCCCCTTGTTGCAAATGGATGTGGCACAATTTGATCATTTCAGCAAATAGCAGATTTGGGGGATAAATGTTATCTTCCTCTGGATTGAGGTGGGTAGCAGCTGATACCCACATAAACACAAATACACATAGACCACATGTATATAACCTCAATAACAATGGTATAGCACAAAGAAAGCAATTCTTGAACCAAAGTCTGCTCATGAGTCCCCCTCCCCCCCAACAAAAAGAAGGCAAACATTTATTAGCAAGCAAGTACAAAAATAGTTCCATGCTTGTGGTCTTTACCTTACAGCACCTTGCATGAAAATCTTACTTCAATACAGAAACAATACTTTCATGGGAGAACTACCTAGACTTATAGTCAGGTGTGATGACTGAATCCCCATGAACTGGAAGCACTTAGGACTGATGGGCTGCAGACCTCAAGCATTATAATTGTAGAAATCTAAGCTTTCTGGATTTTTATACTTCATACCTGCACGATGTTCCTAACCAAACACGTCTATCTTGAACATGACTCATTTTGCCAATTAAAAAAATTGTTTCTAGGGGCACCTGGGCATCTCAGTCAGTTGAGTGTCTGACTTTTGACCTTGGCTCAGGTCACGATCTCGAGGTTCATGGGTTCGAACCCCATGGTGGGCTCAGTGCTAACGGTCTGGAGCCTGCTTGGGTCCTGTCTCTTCCTCTCTCTGCCCCTCCCCTCTTCTTGCTTTCTCTTAAAATAAATAAACTTAAAAAGAAAGAAAGAAATTGTTTCTAACATCTCTTAAACTAATAACCCTTCTGGTGAAGATTTTGATATTTGAAATGCTAAGCACCCACCTATAACAGTGTGGATTCTTGGTGAAGTTACTTCATATACTGACGAACCATATCCGTCTCTGTGTTTGTTGGCTTTAGTCTTCATATTGTAGAAAATTACCTGGAAAGATGGCCATTAGTAGTTCCCAGTATCACATTCCAGCAGCATTCTGACCAATTTCAGCCTGAGAATTCCAAAGTACAATGCTCCTCTTACATGTGGTGTGTAGAACCGAATGGCCTGATGCAAGGCAAACATAATCAAGGAAAACACAACTCTTAAACCACTGAGATAGACATTCTAATTCTGTTTACATGACTGCAAGGATTTTAAGCAGCTATTTGGCTGGCTGGTGTTGACATTTTAATCACCTATTGTGTTTCTACACATGCACACGTGTTCAAGGTAGGCTTCCTCCATGCTGTGCTTGTATGATTAATTTTTTATAACTAAATTTCAGGTTTATATGTATTCTTTTTACATTTAATCTTACAACTTTCCCTACATAATATCCAAGGGTTTTTTTTTTTTTTTTTTAGAATATTCATTCTGCCATCTGGGTGAACAGATGGATGGATGGATAAAACATCTAACATTACTCCACTCAGTAGACCATATTTTACAGTCAGCAATGCTGTCCTAAAATTATTTCAAGCTCTGGATCCCGCTTCTATTATTTCCCTATCATTGCCCCACTTTCTCTCTTTTTTGGATATTAAAAGTAGTCACCACTAGTAGCCAAGGAAATTGCAACTGAAGAGAAAAGCTTAGCAGGAAGAAATAGCAATTTATGAAGTGGTACCCTGGTGGCCTGGATTATTACAGGCTCCCAGTGAGCCTATCTCCCTTTGGGGGAGCAGCTTATATGCAGTAGGAGAAGCTGATTCAATGCATTTCTGATTCTGCATCCTCTTCTGGTACTGGGTGTGCTATAACCAACTCTGCTAAGGGATCAAGTTTCATGGAACATGTAATGATATCACAGCAGGACTTCAGCAAACAACAAAAATTAGAGGTAGCTAGGGAAAGCAAACAATTACGGAAAAGTTAAGGATCAGAGAGAGGCAGCTCCTAAGGCAGAAAATTCTTCCTGTTTCAGGCTTGAGTCCAGGGAAACATAAATACAATGGTCTATTGTACAACTGTCCAATAGTAATGGACTTTGGTCACTACCAGCCTGGGAATATGTGTACCAGGCAATCTTAAAAGCAATTCAGCTGATTATTAGTCTCTAGAGCCATCCTGTCATTCTATGCTAAATAATAACAGTAATAATAATAATAATTTCAAGTCTTGCATATAGTGAGCTTTTAAAAAACCAGCACACTCTAATTCCTAGCCAAATAAAATGTGATAAGGAATACAGTATCAGATTACTGATCATTCAAAAGCTCTTGAGGGATTAGTGTTATCCCGTTGGATATCTGAGACTAGAGTTTCTGTTAAATGAATTATCTCCCTAGAGATGAGTTTAACAGGTGCTAAAGACTTCATTTTTTTATTCAATGACTTTTTCTCTAAACTTTAAGGACTCCTGTGTATTTAAACTCTAGAATTAGTTGTATTTCTCTTTATATAATTGCCCTACATTAAAAACATAGCTATAAAACCTACTACAGTTCTCTTTTGTTGTCTTCACTTCTATGGATGTTCCTTCCAAGTGTACAAAACCTCCCCCATTCCAAACTTTCTTTTTTATTTCCATTTCATATTCATTTATTCATATAAGGAAAATATGTTTGTTGGTTTTCTCGTGATGTTTATTCCATACTTTCTCTTAATAAAGTGAACATTCAGAATGAGAATCATTACAGGTTTTAAAAAGGCTCATAAAACCACAAACCTCAGAAAATAACATTATTATTAACTGGCAACAAGGTCACTTTTTTTTTTTTTTTTTTAGTTTTCTTCATTTGATTGCCTTTTTTCCATCAAATCTATATATACCAAAAGTTGCCACGCTTTTAGATGCTAAAGACCACCACCACTTGTCCATTGTTGTGTGTTGATTATTTTGAGCAACTCCTTTACGGGTCCTAGTTCATGCTTGAAAGATACTAGTCAAATTATCTTCTAAGGAAAAAGGAAATTACTTCTTCTGCCTTCATTCTGGATTATCTTCTTCATTCTGTTCAGGAGCAGTGAAAGCAAAGAGGCTGAACAAGTCCATCATTTGTGTGCAGACCAGAGGATCCCAATTCATAAGGAACTAGCAGCTCCATTTCTGACAGTGTCCTTGTTATCCTTCTGGGGTACTGCGTTACCTAATGCCTGGGCGACGGGGCCTCCTTCTATAGCAAACATCTGCACGTAGAGGTTTCTCATCAGAGTAGTAACTACTACAGCTGCACAGTTTCGTGGGCATGCGAATATGTTGGAGCAGGGTGCAGAGAGGAGGGGGCCAGAAAATGACAAATCAGCAAATCTATCACATCTGTCAATCTGTCAAAGAGCTGCCCTCTCCCCAAGTAGATGAAGAAGGTCTGGGTTTGATTTCAATCAACTAGAGTGCTATGAAAAATGCTGTATTTCAGGGGTTTTGTGTGTGTGTTAAGACTAAGTACCTTTTTCTTTTGGGTTGTTTGTTAAGAAATATACAGAGAAAACAAATAAATACAAAAACTGTGCTGACCTAAATAACTACTTGCCTCGTCTTCTACAGATGTAATTTGAAGGAGCTGATAAAGAAACTCGGATGCCTTAGAGGCTTCTGTGTAATTACAAAGGAAACACTCCAGAAAGCTAAAATGGCAAATATATTTAAGGTAATTCCCTGTGAATAGACTTTGGCCGCCACCATCCATTTTATTATTGCTTTTCTAAATTGCTTTCTTGCTGTTCTCCAGCAGAGCCTCAGATCAATCTCTAGGTATTGTTGTGAGGGCTTGTCCAAAGTAATGACACCTGGCACCGAGCTGTAATTGTTTTATGTGCAGGGCATGTTATGCTGTGCACAAAGTCTTTTTCTTCATTAAGAGAGTTTGAATCTCATAGTAGGCTCTAAGCACAAAAGAGGGCACCTTGCAGCAAATGTCTTAGTTTAAATAGAATTTTCTCCAGAAAGCAAGGAGCACAGGGTCACCCTCATTCACCGAGTGAGAGGTGATGGAGAGACATCTAGAGCACGTTGTGAGTTCTCCATTTATTACCTCTCAGCTCCAAATCCCCCTTTCCTTCAATGCTCTGCAATCATGGAGCTGAATTCTGTAAATCTCTCTCCATTGTCAGCTGGCCCAGCGTTTGACTGTCAGGGGATGGATGCTGGACAAGGGGGAGGTTTCTCTGCCTGATCTGCAGTACTCAGCTTGTTGGGTTCTTGCTGTAACCTTCTCAGCAATGCCTGTTGGCCAGCAGCCAGTGACCTCTTCTGGGCACACTCCTTTCAGGAGATATCACAGTGGAGTGTCCATGATAGTGTGTCTTACTGGGGCCGGATTCTCAGCAACTGCCTCCCTCCGGGCAATTTCCTCAAGGAGAGCCACTGTTCAGCACCTCTCCATGAACAGTTTCCTTCCACAGCCCCCAGTTGACTTCACAGCAGGGTGCTGGTAGATAATGCTTCTCCCCTTAAACAGCTTCCCCAGACCACTGCAACATGCAGAGTTCTGAGGAACTGCACCTCTGAGGCAGTCCTCCATGAGGACTGTTTCTCCCAACACTCCAGAGGGAATATTGCCAGTGAACTTGACATTCCCAGGGATCCACAACTGTGCCCTCTCCAAGGAAGTTATGCGTCTCCATCCTGGGAAAGATGGCAGCCTCCTGGGGCACTCCACATCAATGCCAGGGCTGATGGCTACTCCTATATCTGCTATTCTCGTATTTGCTAGCATTCTCTTGGCTCAGATTTGCCAATCCCCCAATTACTGAAATCCCCTGTTAATTTTTTATGTTGAACTTTCTCTGTTCTATTTTTTTGTGTTTTCTGTTTCCTGGTAGACACTGATTAACACAATCCCTCAGTAGAAGGGAAGAAAGGGGTTCTCAGTGCTTCACAGAAGGAAGAGCTGCTTCACCTCTGACATTTCTGCCCCATGTTTCCCTTTTTCCTAACAACACCCTTGCCCCCATTTGGCTACTCTCAGCAAACCGTGTTAACTGGCTTAACCCCTAAAGGTGCCTAGCTCCCTCACTCCCAAATTTCCCCACATCTCTGTCCATCTTAGACACGTCTAAAGCTGGTGAGTAAGAAGAATCACTTTAATTTTGATATGAAATGTACTAAAGTAAAACCTGTACATTGACCTTTAAAAAAATTCACAACTTGATATTTTGTAGCAGATTCTTGAACAGAACTCTGACTTGATCAATATTGCAAATTGCCAAGTTAGTGAAAGTCCTGGCAAATCATGCTGAGAAACAGCAGAAATTTGTTCATAATGTGAAGGTCAGTCAGGAATTTCTGAATTGCATTGGACAGTATCACAACCACAGTAGCCTGACTTTGACACTATAAACCATCTCCACCCTTACACACAGAAAGTCTGTGCTCATTATGTAATTTTCCACTGCATGACCAGAGTAGTGACAAATTGACTTCCTGTGATATCTATAAATAAAAGCAATGCACTCTAAGACTCTAGTCTAATAGACTACAGATAAGTAAGACATTAAAGTTAGAGGTTGGGAAATTAATACTACAATTAGATCTTTGATCTGATTTCCCTAGTGGCCTTTATCTTCTTGGCCCAAATAAAAATATGCTCTAATTATTCCCCTAGTTGTAGGTAACTTTTTATTTATTTATTTTTTGTTCAGCTTCAGGCATACATCACAGTGATTTGATATCTTTATACATTACAAAGTGATTCCCACAATAAGTCTTGTTACCATCTGTCACCATACAAAGTTACTACAATATTATTGACTAGATCCCCAATGCTATATACTACATCCTCATGACTTATTTTATAACTGGAAGTTTGTACCTTTTAATCTCCTTCATCTATTTTGCCTGCCTTCCAACCCCCCCTCTACTTGGGCAACCAACAGTTTATCTATGAGTCTGTTTCTGCTTTGTTTACCTTTTTACTTTTTGAGATTTCATATTTAAGTCAAATAATACAGTATTTGCCTTTCTCTGTCTCAGTTATTTCACTTAGTATAATACCCTCTAGGCCCATTTATGTTGTCACAAATGGCAAGATTTCACTCTTTTTTTGTGGCCAAGTAGTATTCCATTGTATATAATATACTACATCTTTCTTCACTCATCCTCTGATGTATACTTAGGTTACTCCCATATCTTAGCCACTGTAAATAATGCTGCAATAAACATGGGGGTGCATATATCTCTTTTTATTTGTGTCGGGTAACTTTGATCTTGGCTAAAAAAGTGATTCATCTGAAAAATTAAAATCTAAGCATTAAATATGAAGTAAACAATGGACTCCTGTCCAATACTAGAAAGGCACTACTGGATTCTGTTTCACAAGCATGCCACAAAAGGTGCAGAGCAGAGCTGTGTTTTTAAATTTGAAATTCACTCAAGAGGATGGCACAAAATCTGGTTCCTGAATGCAACACAAATATTGTACTGAGGCTTGGCCTTAACAGTGCTTAGAAATCAAATTTTATTTTTTGTCCACTATATTCTTGTTGACCTCCAGTTAAATTCACCTCAGGCACATCAGGCTCTTTATGTTTCTCTGTCTGTCCATGAACCCACAGGGAAGCATCTCACCTGATCCAATGCCAAAGGCACCACTTATATAAGACACACGTGAGTGCCCCTGGAACAGAAGAGGGACTAAAATAGTCTCACAGAGGGGATGATGGTAACTGAAAGCGAAGAATAACAATATGGAAATTACTCCAATTTTAGACTAGGGACCTGGGAGAGAAGAGCTGCTGTTGCCTGCTATGGGGGAAATAATAAGAAAAACCTGCTCTTTCTGAAAAAGGACAACAGATGAGGTTCTGCCCCGGTTCCTCATGTGACTTCACTTCATCAACTTCAGACGGGTTATTCCCCCATTTGGGGCCCTCTGAATAATCCCATTCAGACTCATATTTCCATGGATGGGGATAGGTTCCTCCTTGTATTAACCATCCAGTTCCCTAAACCCAAGACTTCATTTCTACAAGTCCCTTTGAACAGGGTTGTTCAGTTAGCTAATCTAATCCTCCCACCCCGCCAGGGAGAGTTAGAGAAAGCAGCCATTCTGCTGTCCTCCCGGCAGAAACCATTTCCACCAGAATGGAGAAGAGAAAGCTGTGTGAACAGGTGCAGAAGCTCACAAAGATTCCAGCCCCTCATCAAAGGGGCACTTCTTCCTGTGGTGGTTTCTTCTCCCTGCTTTCTCAAAAGTCCCCTGTTCTTCATAACACAGCTTGCCAGTTCTCTGTTCCAACTGACCTAGTACTGGTACCTCTTAAATAATAACTTCTCATTTCCTTTTCTCCCCAGCCCCTGACAACTACCATTCTACTTTGTCTCTATACATGTGACTATTCTAGGGCTCTTTAGAGTCACCTCATACAGGTGGAATCAGTTAGTGCTCGTATTCTTGTGGCTCAGTGTCTTCAGGCTCATCCAGGTTGTAGTATGCATCAGAGTCCCCATTTTTAAGGCTGCATAATATTCCATTTCATGTATGTACCACATTTGGCTCATCCATTCATCTATCCATGGACACTTGGGTTGCTTCCACCTTTCGACTATTGTGAATAATGCCACTGTGAACATGGGTGTACAAATATCTCTTCAAGACTCTGTTTTGATTCTTTGGGGTATATACATAGAAGTGGAATTGGGGGTTTATAGTGTTTGTCGTATTCTTTGGCAAAACTATGATTATAATGAAATCTCAGTCTTCCTTCACTTCCTAATTTAACCCTGTACTCATGCAGCTATTCATGGCTGCAGAAAAATAACCCCACCAGCTTCTCTCAGTTCATGACAAAGAACTACCACCACCACCACCTACCTACTTGCCAGCATCTGCCCTCACATCCATTGAATTCCCTCCTACTACTACCAAGGAACACTTGCTTCTCTATCCATGTACATATATCCATGGACCTCTCCAAAGCCACTCCCTCATTTTGTGAACTACATCCCATTCCTTCCCATCTAGCCATTTTGTGAACTACAATCCATTCTTTCTGTTAGAAGATAAGCTGAGGCATATTAAAATTTTTAGGAGTTTATTTGAAAAAACATCAACTCCACTTGAACAGTGACACACTGGAAATGGACGAGCACTCCCAAGCAGAGCCACAGGCAAGGATTTTATTATAGAGAACACAGGCGAAGCAAGGAAATTATTTGGCTGACTATAGCACAAGTGTCTGCATTATTTGGGAAAGCAAAGTTAGCTGTTTGTGAGTGGTTGTTCTTAACCCTGAGGCATTTACAGGAACTGGCTCCGGCTTAGGTTTTGGCTTGCTTACATAGTAGAGTTGTCTGGGTCTTAGGCCCTCCTCATTTGATGACTGTAACACTTTTCAATTCATTGCTAGAGAATATGTCTCCAATAATCCCCACACACACACCTGCAACATCAACTTCCCCTTTACTTGGCCATTTCTTTTCTGTTACTTCTCCCATTTAAGAGAGAGAGAGAGAGAGAGAGAGAGAGAGAGAGAGAGAGAGAGAGAGAGAGACACTTTCCCTTGGCCCCACTTCTCTTGTCAGCTATCACCCATATCTCTTACCGTCTTTATAAGCAAAGCTCCCTGAAAGTGTTTTCACATATCTCCTCTAATTCTCCTCCTCCTTATCTTTCTTAAACCCTCTTCAATCCAGCTTTTCTCCCTGCCATTCTATGGAATCCCCTGTTGTCAAGATCATCAATGATCTTCATGTTGCTAAATTCAGAGTCAATTGTCAGTCCTCCCCTTGTTAACAACATTTGATAGGTTACATCTGATAGGGTAACACAGTTGTTACACTTTTCCATATGGTTTTAGGGTGTCATTCTCTGGATTTCCTTCCTATCTTTTGGTTTCATTTCCCTTGACTTCTTAAAAGCTGGAATGCTCTGGGTCTATTTCTGGCTGGAATCGCTTTTCAATCCATACTCATATGGCTATAAAGATGCTGATGACTCAAATTTACACCTTCAATCCAGACCTCTCCCCTGAATTTCAGATTCACATGTCTTAACTGCCTCACTAATCTCCACTTGGAAGATAACAGACATCTCAAATATAACTTATTCCAAACTGAAACATAGGATCTCTACCACTCTATTCCCCACCTTCTCTCCTTGAAGGCTTCTATGTGTTAAATGATGGCAAACATATCCTCCTAGGTTCCCAAGCCAAAATCTTTGGAACCATTCTTAAATCTTTTATTTCTCTCACACTTGGTATTGAACCCACCAGAAAAATCCTATTTGTTCTACCTTCAAAATATACCCACAGTTGCATTTTGCTTGTGAATTTCTGCCATTCTGTATGTGGCAGCTGTAACACTTGCTTGGCACTTCCTTCTGGCAGAGTCTCTCCTTGCGCTTCAGTATTTTCAAAACAATAGAAAAAGAAAGAAAGCTAATAAATAAAAGGGCATGGTGTGGGTGTGAAATTCTAATTGCTTCTTAGAATGTCTTTGTTTTCAAGGAAGTTAGGCTTAGAAATACAAACATTTAACAGAAAGAAAAACTAGAAGCAAAGTAAGACTGCAGCTCTCATACAATGGTTTAATACTATGTTCTGTACAAGGCCTATCACGTTCAGTGCTTAATGAATGTTCACTGACACAAATAATACTATCTAACATTTATATAGTGCCTTACCATGTGCACACGGTTGTTATATGCATCTCATAAACCTAGTTACTCCTTACAACAATCCTATCATTCAGTCAACCCTGAAGTCCTTGTGGGCAGAGACTACTCTGTACCCTCAAAGGCTAGCACAGGGCCTGGGTATACAGTGTGGTTGCCCAGGAAATGTCTGTTGAATGGGTGGACTCATTGATACAGTGTTATTAGCCCCATCTTACAGATGAACAAAATAAGATCCAATGACTTGCTCAGTATCATCAAACTAATGAGCAGGAATAAGCTGTCTTCTAATTCCTAAATTAGTGTTCTCCCAAATATTAGATTTCAAGCTTCTTATAATGTTGGTTTCCTGTTCCTTATGAGAGAATAGACTTTTGATACAAATGTGAATTACCTACTATTATCTTCTTCCACTACCTTCCAACTTAACCTAAGTAAATATCAGTTTTCTATCATTTTCAGTCATAGATAAACCTAGGAAAAACAATAAAACCAGTGTGGGCTCCTTGGTGACTGTAAATGGGCTTCATAAAGCGCCCATTTAATGCTTTCAGGAATATCCTACTTTATTTAGATTTGGCATATTTATTATGCTAAACCAATGGTATTCTCTGAAAACATATAGACATTGTGTGTGTGTGTGTGTGTGTGTGTGTGTGTGTGTGTGTGGGGGCGGGAGTAGGAGTTGGAACAGGTTATCAGGTAACACTCAATCTTAACTCTCTCTGAGCTCCTCCCTCCTCCACCTCACTTCTACCAAATTGTTCTCTTTAATGGTCATTCCTGAGTCACATTGTCACCAAACTCTGTCATCTTATTTCTTTCATATGGAAGCATTTAACTAAATATATCTAGATGCTGTCATTTGGGTGTGTATTTCATCTCCACTGACATGTGTACCTTATCAGTAAGCATCATTTTCATATTCCCACCTCCTTCTGGAGTCATTCTTTGATGCTTTCCACATATTGGATTCCCAGTCACCAGGCCTCTCTGTATCTGTCCTGTCCTTTTGTTCCCCAAAGCCTCCCCTTTCTTTCAGTACTCTAAGGCAGGCCCTCTCTTTGTTCTCATCAAGCCAAACTTTCATCAGTGCAGCAAATAATCAGGTTAGAAGCCTACCTCCAGGCCGACTTGTTTATAACAATAAAGGTATCACCCACTTGTAGTTCTATCACCTCTCCTCACAGTACTCAAAATCTATCTAAGAATTCCTAAGATACTGCTTTTGAATCCATAGTTACATAGTACAAACTTTAGAAAACATAGGAGAGAAGAGTGATAGGAACTTTCAGCCAAAATGGAATAATGGAGATCATTTGCAAGCCCCATTTTAGTGAGGCAGGGCACACAACTAGTCTTCAATAACCATTACATGATGCTTCCCGATTATGACCAATCTCAGCGCAGCTTTGGAACAATCAAGCAACGTTTATGTCCTATAGGTCGAGTAATCTTTGCAAAGAGAGAAGCACACAAGAATTAAGAAGAACAATTTCTTATAAGAAACTTATAATACGCTAATCTTCTTTAGACTTTATGCAACCTTACACAGCTTTTTAATAGCTAGTAGACCATTTCTAACAAACCCAAACGATGCCTTTACCTTCCTTCTTACCCTCAGCTGACATTCCAAAACAAAACAAAAAAACACCTTACAAAATAAAGATTCTCCTGCATCTTAATGAAGTAGGAAAAGAACTAGTGGTTCTAAGTTTGAGTCAAGTCCAAAATTTGCTAGTGACCTTGGATAAATTGTTTTGCCTCTTTGGGCCTAAGGTTCTTTATCTATAAATGAGAACAACATTATCTGCTTCCTAAGATTATTGTGAGGAATAAATGAGATCATATATGAAAGGATTTCAAAAAATATAAAGTAGCAAACACCTGATAAGTGCTAACATCCAATTCCAGCAAAAGAGCAGAGTAGACCAACCTGGCAGATGAGGGGGGAGACTACACCACATGCATTTGGGAATCCCATTTCCCAAACCACAAAGTTATTCCTGTTTCTAGACATCATACTGATTTTTCACTTTTTTTTTTTTTAAAGTACGTTCTACAACCGACATGGGGCTTGAACTCAATACCTCGAGATCAAGAATCCCATCCTCTATTGACTGAGCCAGCCAGGCATCCCTGATTTTTCATTTCTTAAGGAAGAGATATCTTTCATGATAATGTATGGAGATTTATGGGGCTCTGGAAAATGACATTACTGTTGTAAGCATAAGAAAAATAAATGCAAGCATTGATACTTAAGTGGACTTGCTGCATTTGGTTAGACTTAACTAGAAAAAGAACCAGAAGGTTTGATGTAAAAATATGGGTTTTTTATAGAAAATTAATACCTCCCTGTATGTAAAAATAGACAGCTAGTTTTCTAAGGTCACCTATATTATTTTTTCTTACACAAGTTGCAATCATTTCTAATTTAGACTCCCCAATCACCTCTCATTTCTTATTTATTTTTTTATTTTTTTAGAGAGAGAAGAGAGCACGAGCAAGGGAGAGGGCCTGAGGAGGAGAGAGAGAATCTTAAGCAGGCTCCACACTCAATGCAGAGCCCAACGTGGGGCTTGATCCCATGACCCTGGGATCACGACCTGAGCGAAAATCCAGAGTCGGACGCTCAACTGACTGAGCCGCCAAGGTGCCCCAGCCCTCATTTCTTGTACTCTAATCTGCATGGGCTAGCCTCTGCACATCCCCTAGCCTGCCTCCATCACCTTTGCCTCTCATTCGCTTCATCGTTGAAATGCCATCTACATGCTGTCAATTCCCAAATAAATATCCCCTGTCCACACCTCTCTTGAAGGACAGAATTTAACATCCAAGTGCCACTCCTGACCTCCCCTTGGATGTCTAACTGGACTCAAACTTAGCCTGCCTCAAACTGAACTCCTGATCTCTGCCTTCAGGCCCACCCATTCAGTTTCCCCATTCTTGCTAATGGGGAAGGGATATGCCTGGCATGTTTGTGGAATAATAAAAAGCCAGTGTGGCTGAGGCAAAGTGAGCCAGAGTGGAGTAGTATTCCATTCCCCCTTTGATTAGACAAGAAATATTGGAATTACATTTCCATATCCATTCTGCCAGGAAATCTTATTGGCCCCACCTTTGAAAGTACATCTAGAACCTTACCATTTCTCGGTGATCCCACAGGTAACACAGCCAACAGTATCTCTTGCCCAGGTTACTACCATAGCCCTCCCCCTTGTGTCTCTGCTTTCATCCTTGTTATCTCTAGCCCCCACCCCCAACTCCGATTTACTTTCAAAACAGCCACAGAGTGTTTCTTTCAAAAACCTGTTTTAGTTCATCTTACGGCTCCATCCAAAAGGCTTCAGTACTAACCCACTTTATCCAAAGAAATACCTTCTATGAACTGGCTGCACTATTATTATCTCTCTGACCTCATTAACCTACTACTCCACTCTGGCTCACTTTGCCTCAGCCACGCTGGCTTTTTATCATTCCACAAGCATGCCAGGCATATCCCTTTTCCTGGTCTTTGTCCTGGCCTTTGTCTATCTGCCTGGAGAATGCCCTTCCATATGTCCCTATATCTAACTTCTTCACATAAGTCATTTCTTTAATGAGTCCCACACTGACCACCTCATTTACAATTACAATTCTCCTCCTGTTCCTTTTTCTTTCTCTAAATACATAGCACTTATGATTCCAACATGGTATGGATTGTTTATTTTCTGTCTCCCTCTATTATTATATAAAGACCACGAGGGCAACATCCGAAGCAGAGTGTCTGGTACTTAGTAGATATTTGTTGGATGAATGCCTTCAGTTTCTCAGTTAGGAAGACCCTGGAAAGTTGTGTGTGTGTGGCGTGTTAGTTTCCTACTGCTACTCCAATAAATTACCATAAATTTAGTACCACAAGACAACACGAATTTATTCTCTTACTGCACTGGAGATCAAATGTCTAAGACCAAGGTGCCAGCACTGCTGTGTTCCTTCTGGAGGGTTCAGGGAGAAGCAGTTTCCTTGCCTTTTCTGGTTTCTAGAGGTTGCCTGTATTCTTTGGCTCTTAGCCCCTTCGTCCTCACTCCAACCTCTTGCTTCTGTTGTCACATCTACCACTTGCTTCCATTTCCTGCCTCTTACAAAAGACCCTGTGATACATCAGGCCAATCCAGATAATCCAGGATAATCTCCCCATCTCAATTTAAGCACATCTGCAAAGGCTTTTTTGCTGTAATGAAGTGACATTCACAAGTCCTGAGGATTACAATGTGGACATCTTTGGGAGGCCATACTTCAGCCTACCACATGTGGAAAATGGTTTTCTGGGTTCGTTTGTGAAGCACAGCATAACTGGGCAAGAGCTGAAGAGCTGTGATAAAACTAGTATATTTGCCAGTGCATCAGCGTATCGGGCACAATAAGGGATAGGCAGGCGCGTGCTCTCCCTCTTTCTTTTTTCCCAGATAACTTGAAAGAGAAACAATACAATTTCTACTTGAATAGGCATATAGTGGAGTTCGGAAAGAAACCCAACAGAAGTGGGTTAGAGAAGTTTTGAGTAAAGACGTAAGATAGGAGGCTGAGAATTTGATCAGAGGTGAGAGATGACAACTCTCCTAAGCCACGTTAAGGATTCCGGGACCTGGTTCCAAGGGAAATTGGAAACCACTGAGGGGACTTACACAGGGCAGTGGCCTGATGAGATTTACCTTTTAAAGCCTATCACTCTTGCAATAACGTGGAAAAAGAAAGTGAGAGCAAGAGGACATGTGAAAAGACCACTTGGGAGAATGTGCAGTCATCTAGGGGCCAGTGGCTGGCTGTTACACTGATCTGAGATTCCTTCTCCGAAAACAAAGATCATATTCTGATCAACCTCATGTGCCTGTTGCAATGATCAAACGAAAACACATCTAAAGCAGTAAGTTGGGCGTATAGACTGTGCTGGCTACCAGCGCTGTAACACTGAATCCTTTAGCTATCCATTCCTACCACAAAATTACAGATACTGCTTGAAAGGAAATAAGGTATCGATTACATGTGACACAAGTTATTTAAAAACCCTTGTGACATAAGCACAGTGGGACAGTAGCTAGCCTCTGCACAATCTTATTAAGTCCAGAAGACATGTCTGTACATACCTCTTGCTAAAGGAGATAGGAGATGATTACCAGTTCAGAGAGAATGTTGGGTCCCGGATTTCAGTAACAGTGAAACAAGGGGAAACAAAATCGCCCCTGGGACTTCTGGCTGCCAAAGACCAAATATTATGAAAATGAACAACGTGGAGGGTTCTCAGAAGTGTTTTTCTTAGTGTCACCAAGCAATGAGTCCTTCCAGCATTGTGTGCAGAAGCATCGAGTGGGCGTGACACGTAGGCTTAGGTCATATCTCTGTCACTTCAGAGGTTTACCAATGGGAAAGTCATGCGAACTCTGAGCCTCAGCTACCCTTTCTGAAAATTGAGATAATTACAGAAATACCTCACCATGGTTCTTTGTCAGAATTTTAGGAGAAAATGCTTACAAAGTGCTACCACAGTGGATGATACAGAGTAAGTACCCACATGGTTATTGTTATTATTAAGGTTCTTAATTGTTGTTGCTTTTCCTTTCTTATATGTTTATCAATTCAATAGCTTTAGAGGAATTGCAAAAAGCATCCCGAAAGGTTAGGGAGGCAGCAAAGAGGCTAGCAAGGAAGCAGCACAGGGAATGTTAGGGTCAATACCAAGTTGTCTTTACCAGAGACCGAACATAGTTGCCTGTGACTCAAACAAGAATGGAGGCATTGCGTTCCAGTCAAAGCGCGTCAGCAAAGAACAGACAAAGAGCAGGCAAGGGAAGAAGGAAGCAGGAGCCAAGGGGAGAATGACAGTATGGAAGGGCCCAGAGAAACTCATCTCCTAGAGCGTGTGGCTCACTGTCCCCAGGAATCTGACAGCACACGAGGAGAAGGATAAATGGGAACACTGGCAGTACTCTCACGGCTGCAGCTGGCCTCTGTGAAAACACAGGCACAGGAACCCTCCGTAAAGGAAACATGGTAAGAAGCTGTTTGCAGCCTTCTCTGGAGGGCATTGTTGCAGTATGAAAAAGAACCACTTAAAAATAACAAGACTGCTATTGTCAATAAATGAAATTCTGAACACAATCTCATTAGATACTATTAAGACTAAGAGAGCTCATGTTTCTGAGTTTCCCAACAGATTGGGACTGCCACAGCTTATAAACTGCATGGGATTAGAACAAAAAATAAAAGATAATCTAAGTCACCAAAAGCCAAGGGGTAAATGTAAGTCAAGGATAAGAAAAAGAAAGATGTCTACGTGGCCAAGCCTCCTCAGAAAGGAAAATTGAAGAGTCACTTAGCTGACACTTTTCCCTTTTGATGCCCCATAAACTCAGGCTGACTCAAGTGCATTTAATACTATGGAAAAGAAGTACTTTGGTTTCATCTCAGCAAAGCACATTATGGCAGGCACTCGGAATAGCTGTCGTAAGCTGAATTTAACAATTTTCAGAACTAAGAATGATTGGATGTCTTTGGTAGACTAGATATGATTGATTACGTGTCACCCTCATATGAAAAAGATTTTGGCTCCTCATTGCCTACCCGGATTTTGAAAAGCCTTCCCTTTCTCTGCTCAGTCCCCGTGAAGGGATAAGGAAACCCTAAGTGTCCCAAATTCAATCCCAACTAGGTACAGAGACTAACCAGAGGATGCTTGGTCGAAATTCTAAATTCCCAGGAAAAACTGTCCTGGTCCAATTACACATGGCAAGTCTTACACCACAAACATGCCTCAGGGAAGGGAAAGTGCAGATTCAGTAGGGGTCCTAAAGTGTGCCCCACTTACCTTTCCCCTCTCTTTCTCTCCTCTTCCCTGCACACAACCGCATCACGTTTTGCCATTCCTTCCACCTCCTTTCTCTGGGGTTTCTCATGATTTCCTCAGGGTGGAATGCCCGGTTTCTAAGATCCACCTGTTGGGAAACAAATCAGACACAGCCTTCAAGACCACACTTGGGGAACTGGTCAGGATACATGCTCCGATTCATAGATTTTAAGTGATATTGTGCTATGGTAAGCTTAAAAGACACGGATCTTAGTAAACGCGATAAGATGAACCTAGTTGGAGATGTTCAGAGCGGGGCTTCCCTGGTATGTGCTGATTCCTTACCAGGAAACATATGAGGATATTGGCATATTTGTCACGGCACCGTGGTGTGAGGTGTTTTGAGTCTCTTTAAATCCCGGCCAGGCCTTTTGAAATCATAGCATTATTACCTTAAAAAAGATCAGCAGTGCTCTATGGTCGAATCAGTCCCAGTTGACATATCAACTCATAAATACAGAATGACAGCTAGCCACGAGCAATCACTCATCTGCAGCGCTCCAGGCCCTTGGAGGTACTGAGTGTGACACTCTTGGCCTCCCATACACCAACTCAAGAGGATGCCTCTTCTTTATCCTCTCAAGTCACCCACTACTTGAGCACTTTGGTTTTACTTCCTGGATTACGTTGTTGACATTATGGCCCATTGTGAAGGGTATGTGCTTTGCCGTCAGTCGAATCCTGATGCGGCCACTTAGCTTTGTTGGAGAAGGTTCCTCATTGGCAAAACAGGAGATAAAAATATCTTCTTAGATGTAGTGTGAAAATTAAATGGCAATGTATACAAAACACATGACACATTGCCTGGTACAAAGTAAGTACCCAATAAATGCTAATAACAGCATTATTATTTGTTGCGGGAACAATCTGTATCTTATTGATATTTGAGTACATTGCCTATACCTAAGGGCAAAAACAATAAATAAATTTAATAGCAAAATGGCCACTTAAGGACAATGCCTCCCATCACCTGACCCAGAGTCCTGCCAAATGCCTAATAGGGTGACAGGGACATCTTCCCTGATAACAGCTTTAAATAAGACAAAGATACCAGCTTCCTTAGGCTAATTAAGCCTCTGTTGTGACTAAACCTGCCAGTCTTCTTTGAATTCTTTTCAGAATCCTACCTATATTACACATGCATAAGCTCTAGGTGCTTATGAGACACAAACATTCACTGAGCACCTACCATTTGCCAATTAATGCATTAAACACTGCAGACACCAGACGAGAGAAAAACGCCTCTGCTCTAATGTGCTGACAATCTCATTCCGGGATGCCTTATCTACTTTAACACTTAGCTTAATGCTCACTTCCCGTTCACCAATCCACAGTTCACACAACTTAACGATTTGTAATGCTTTCACCCCTTGGTCTTCACATCCTGGAGCTGGAGAATCATGATCTTTTCCACGGAGGATGCGGTCACTACAAGCCCTAGTGTAGACCTGCTCTGGTTACATCAAAATGGCATCATCACCACTGCCATCATCATAGTTTTTTTTTTTTAATTTTTTTATATTTTAATATATGAAATTTACTGTCAAATTGGTTTCCATACAACACCCAGTGCTCATCCCAAAAGGTGCCCTCCTCAATACCCTGCCATCATCATAGTTAATATTCACTACACAATGTGTACAATTTACAAAGCACATTCAAATAATGGCACTGCTGTATCCAGACTTCACAAAGGAGTTCATTTACCATAGTTCTGTGGAATATGGTCTCTGCTGGTTTTTTTTTTTTTTTTTGTATTTTGCATTTTTTTCAAAGTTTTTTGATGTTTATTCACTTTAGAGAAGGAGAGAGAGACAGAGCATGAGTGGGGGAGGGACACAGAATCTGAAGCAGACTCCAGGCTCTGAGCTATCAGCACAGAGTCCGATGTGGAGCTCGAACCCATGAACCATGAGATCATGACCAGAGCTAAAGTCGGAAGCTTAACCAACTGAGCCACCCAGGTACCCCATGGTTTTTGTTTTTGTTTTTGTTTTTGTTTGATAAGCCTAGCTCCTCAGTGTTTTTTGGCCACAACAGGTCACTAGGTCTTTGTCTCCATGGAACAATCTACACAGTGTCCGCCAAGTTTCTACTTTAGGTTCAGACCCAGAATAATACACTTTACATTTTAAATTTGAATTAACGTTTCTTCCAAATCTTTGTTTTTGTACTTACCATCCTTGGAGGTCATCTGCTACCTTTGCATCCACCCGGAGATTTGCAAGTTCTTCTTACAGTGTGAGATCAGATACCAAAGGATCCTCATTCCTAAACAATCATCTGTGTTCTGGGACTGAAAGTTCATTTGGTGTTTGTTTATTTGTTTTGTTATATTTTTATTCACTAACCACGTACCTCTGGAATCTTAGTCATTGTACTTCTCTACCTAGAAAAGCTCATTTTCCTTAATCTTTATTATTGCCTCCATATGTTCCCTAACCCAATGACTGACAATTCCATAAAAATTGCACTTAGATATACCTTGTACTTAAACACGTTGGTATAAAAGTTTGAGAAACCACTTTTACATCTCAAATATATATGCCAGTTTCCCAATACTCAAATGCCTCTTAACCCTTATTTACCATAATTTCCATTTGCTATAAACTGGACCAGTGCAAACCAGGTCCACAGTGAAATACCACGTCCATCCCGATGGGTCAGTGCCCACGCCACACCAGTGATTAAACTTTGAGTTTCACTCCTATGAATGAGCTTACTTATATATATTTTGATATAGGATGCCCCATTTTAAATACTGTCTAACTTTGTACAAAACAACCGAGAGTCAGGAAACCTCAAATTGAATGAAAAATGACTGAAGTCCCTTTTCTCTAGCAACTCCTACACTTAAGTCAACAAGTTAAAGGAGATGATGAGAATCAGTATTATTCTAAACACAAGACTTCCTTATTAAATAATGGTCTCCCAGTTCAAAAGAACTCTGGAATACCTAAATAAAAAATATGGAAAAAATCAAGTTTCATATTTAAAAAAATCAAATTATTTAAAAACTAAGAAAAACATTTTCCACTGATGATAATGATGATGCCATTGTTGAATGACATTTGTGTGACTAACTATGGGCCAGGTGCTCTTTTATAACATTTATATTAAATATTTGCTATACATTTATACTCATTCAATACACAAATATGATAAAGCTAAGAATCCTAATATGTTAAATATCAAATATATTATATACATAAATATTTCTGTAATAGAGAAACAAAGACTATAGAGATTCCTTTTCTGGTTTTATGAATTCACTAATAAACATATGAAATATAATTAGGGGCATAATTACCCACAAAATGCAAATTAAAGCAGTGAAATGTAATTTCTTCACCCATCAAATTAATGAATGTTAAGAGAAAATAGTAATAGTGAGAAGACATTATCACTTGACTGCCATTGATAGAAGTATTTCCTAAGAAGCTATTTGACAATATACACAAGAACTTTAGATATTGTCATACTCTTTAAGTAATCATTTTCTGGCATACTTCTCAGAAACTGACAAAATGAATTACTGTAACAGCTGAGTAACAAATCTGTATATGAGTCAAATTGTTTCAAATTGTTTGTTTTCAACAATTATGAAGAAGGACCTATTAGCTGATAGATCACGAATAATTTTGACAATAGATTACAGTGATTTTGGGCATGTAATGAACTTTGAGAGTTTCTAAAAATTGAATAACTGCTATAACTAAGCTTTAAAATTGTGATTTACATTTGTATGCTAAGTTTCTCAATGACTATATTTATGTATGTCATATATATATACATAAGTAACATTGAAAAATAGAAGAATTATTGAGGCTAAATTTATTAGGAATAAGTAATTCTACCCATTGATAATTGAGAAAGAATGAAAAACCCCATTTCATTAAGGACCCCACTTTTAATAAAGTTGAAATTTTATATTTATTAACTTTATCAAAATTTATATTTTTGTGGTTTGATCAACTATGACTTCAATATATACTTATTGTGCTGCAGAGAAATGTAGTTTATCTATGCCATTGACTTTATTAGGATAAATTTCTAAAGAGGAAGTACAATGGAAATAGGAAAAGAGGACCAATGTAAAATTTCTTGTTACTAATGAAGAGCTTTTATGCATTAAAATAAATAAATAACAGTATCAAATCACTATGGTGTTAAATTTCACTTGAAACATCTGAAAATATTAGAATTCCTTTGCAGTTAAACTTATAAAAATTTTAGATTTCTACTTAAAATATGCAATAGTTACGAAAATTATTTTAGAGGGTGGGTAAAAAACTTGAAGAACAGAGTTATATAGTGCTTCAACACATTACTTACCTCTGGAAAATTAAGATTTGGAAATGAAGCTACTAGCTAAATGAAGCTTTCTAAATGAAGCTATCCTAATCTTGTTCTATATAGCATTGTATTTTCTGATTTATCTAATACATGTTGCTCAGGTTTTGCTGTATAGATTATAGTGGGCAGAGCAATGGCTCTTATTACATGTGGCAATGCAGACAAGCAGTGAGAGACAGAACGGTATCTCCCAACCAAGGATATTTTCAAAGAGGTGCTAGTATGGGACAAACTTCAATGTATGAAATTATCAGCCTCTTCAACACCAGCTTCCAAACAAGCTTGTTTTAAAATAATTTGCTTTACAGAATCAGACTTATAAATGCAGAGAACAAACTGATGGCTGTCAGAGGGGAGGTGGACAAAAAGGATAAAGGGTAGTGGGAGATACAGGCTTCTGGTTTGGAAATAACTCTTGGGAATAAAAGGTCCAGCATATGGAATATAGCCAATGATATTATAACAGCATTCCATGGTGACAGATGTTAGCTACAGGTGTGGTGAGTATAGCACAAGGCATACAGATAGATGTTGAATCACTATGTTGTATACCTGAAACTAATGTGTATCTACTATACTGAAAAAAAAAATGAAATAAACTAAACAAAAACATTTCCTTCAAAGTTAGGAGTCTTAAATTTAAAAATCACACAAAAAAATTAATGATACCTCTGAAGCACAAACAACATTCTTAGGAATATTTTTCAAATTTATGATGGTCAGTTTTCTTCAAAAGCTACTCAATTATTGGGGTGCCTCAGTCAGTTGAGTTTCTGACTTTGGCTCAGGATTTATGAGTTTTAGCCCCATGTGGGGCTCTGTGCTGACAACTTAGAGCCTGGACCCTGCTTGGATTCTGTCTCCCTCTTTCTTTACATATCCCATGCCCCCACCACTCATGCTCTGTCTCAAAAACAAACATTTAAAAAAATTTGTTTACTCAATTATTTTGAGTACTATTTTAGATAACAGGAGCCAAGATGCTCTTGAATTAGCCAATTAAAGAAATACAGATAATATCAGGTATTAGGAATTATGTATGAAAACTATCTTATGATCAAGTTCCCCCCCCAACCCCTTGTAAGATATCAAAGAGAGAGAAAAAAAAAAAGGAAAACCGCGATAAACCTCATTCCTTCTGCCTCTCTCCAACACTCCCAACTAAATTCATAGCTTCTAGTTCCTATGTACATCTTGGCCTGCCACAGTAGGCTTCGGTTCCCATCACTCCAAAACAACTTGCTCTCTAGAAGGTCAGCCCTGGACGTGTAAACTTCAGCTTCAATGGTTACTACTCAGCCTTCGTCTGGTTCACTTCTCTCAATTATTTGACAGAGGTGACCATTTCTTACTTGCCAAATCTGTGGTCTTCCCAGACACGTATGACTTTTACTCTTCTGGTCTGAACTGCTCCTTCCAAAGCATCTCTTCTTTTATGCATCCCTTAAGTAGCAGGCTATCACAAAGTTGTTCTGAGCCTTCTCTTGCCTGCACGTGCTCGGGGATTCTTTCTGTTCCAATGGCTTTAACCATCACCTCCAAGCAAATATTTTCTAAATATCCACCTTTCAAAGAAATCTTTCTTCAAGGAAATCTCATTTCTTTTAAATTTTTTTTTTTTTTTTACCATTTATTCATTTTTTGAGAGACAGAGCATGAATAGCGGAGGGGCAGAGAGAGAGGGAGACACAGAATCTGAAGCAGGCTCCAGGCTCTGAACTGATAGCACAGAGCCCAACATGGGGCTCGAACCCACGGAATGTGGGATCGTGACCTGAGCTGAAGTCGGACGCTTAACCGACTGAGCCACCCAGGTGCCCCAAAAGAAATCTCATTTCTAACTGTTCAGGCTTTTCATACATCTCAAGTTCAACAAATCCTCATTGTCTCTCCCTACCAGACTCATAACACTCCCTTCTCACTTCCCCCAATCTCTTCATCCTAAACCAGTACTTCCCGTTCTGGGGTGCAATGGAAAACATCATGATCTTCTCCCAGGAGTCTTTAACACCTCCCTCAGTCCTCTCCATCCAATAGAATCATCAGGTCCTCTGGACCCCAATGCTGGGACGGCAACATAACTCATGGTCACTTATTTTCATTCTGAGTCTCTTCCTTTCTGGCCTGGTCTAGTCTGTGGTATCCTAACTGGGCTTCCAGCTTAAATACCACAGCCTCCTTTAACAATTACCCTATCAACAGCCTCTTCCTCTAGACTCCTGCTAAATCTTAATCTATCATTAGCTGCACCCATTTCTGTCTCCCTCCAATCACAGTCCATTTGCTGAGAATACATTCCCCATCACCAGCCCATATTAATGGTATTCGCAAATCTAAATCTAGTGTTCTGTGGAAATGTATCAGATGATTGATTTTTACATCACCAAAATATAAACCACAGTTTGTGGTTTGCAGCACTCAGCAAGCACTAAGATGTTTGGAAAGGAGGAAACAAGGAACAAATAGATAGCCATGTTTTTTTCCTGAACGTTTAAAAAAAATTTTTTTAATGTTTATTTTTAAAAGAGACAAAGCACGAGTGGGGGAAGGGCAAAGAGAGAGGGAGAGAGGGAGGCAGGGAGGGAGAGGGGGAGAGAGAGGGAGAGGGGGAGAGAGAGAGAGAAAGGAGAAAGAGGATAGAGAGAGAGAGGAGACACAGAATCTGAAACAGGCTCTAGGTTCTGAGCTGTCAGCACAGAGCCCAACACGGGCCTTGAACTCAGGAACAGCGAGATCACGACCTAGGCCAAAGTCAGACACTTAACCGACTGAGCCACCCAGGTGCCCCATTTTGTGAGCCTTCAAAGTATTCCTTATAACAACATTTTCTAAGGAACTCACAGTATGTTGTAAGGCATTATTTAATAATGCCTCAATAATTTCTTAATAAAGAATTATCCCTTCCCCATTTTTAACATGAAGACAAGCTTAAGGATGAACAAGTCATGTCCTAGAATGTGTTTCCAGATTATTGGACAAAAGGTGATACATAATCTCTCAACAGTTAATTCTTCTTGTCCTCAGAATTTTCTCTTGCCTAATACAACTGGGTGATATAAACAACCAAAGCTAAGATGCCTCAGGAGTTCTCACACTGAAATGAAGAGTTTTAAAGGCACACACACACACAATGATCAAATCACTTCCTTTTTGTAACAAGACTACGGTCAGGTGAAAGAAAGAAAAATTTAACTGATCTACTATTCAGAAGTGAGCCACTCTCTTTGACTTCCTGCCCAAGATAACTACCTTCTTCACTTTGGCCCTGGCTGGAGGGGAATGTGACTTAAGGCAGAGAGCACACGAAGGCCACCATTTTGTAAAGATCATAGGAGATACAACAAGAGAAGAACTGAGCTGCTCAGGTGCAAGGAAGGGTGAACATCAAAAAAGGAGCAAAGACAGTGAAGAGTGGACTGCTTTCTCTGAAGCTTACCTGAGTTCCTTTGGCTGAGAAATCAAGGCTTGAAATCTCAAGATAAAAAGCTTACTTTTGACAAAATCAGTGCATATTGGTTTTAGTTGGAAATACCATAGAAGCAGCTTTTCTGGCAACCAATCTGTTTCCCTTATACAGTATGCAACTATGTGTGAAAATAGCTCATGAAACCCTTCAAAGAAATCTTCAGGAGTTTAAGAAATAACTATATGGAGTGAGGGGGATTCTAATGTTTCATATGAAACCCTTTCTACCAGAGTCAAGTTACCCCATGTAGTACTTAGGTTAGAAGTGAAAAAGAAGCTGGATGCCAAGTCCAAGTTCTAAGATGTGAGGCCAACTGAAACGGAAGGAAAATTACTACTGCTGTACTTGTTAAATGTAAGATTTGAGAAATCAAAAAACTCAGAAAAAACAAGACAATGGAGTGGGACCTTCATCAGCCGGAGCAGCTAACACCAACTGAAGAGGCTTAGGATTATCCTTCGAGCAAACAGTGCATCAGGCAGGAAAAGGAACTGGGTCGGAGTTTGTTTTCTCCCTGGACCTCCTGGTCTGAGTTGCAGAAGAGAATTCCATCACTTACTATAAATGAAACAAATCATATTTAAAATGGAGTTGACTTTGAAGTAGAGAAAACTTGGAATAGAATGAGTTCTGTGCCCTTTACAGTGCCACAGATCCCCTAAGGAAGAGTTACAGTCAGTGATTTCCAGGTAGAAAAGTAATATGGCATTGAAACCAACAACCCTGAAGGAGATAGACAGAATACTGTATCTGATAATACTGCTCAGAATACTCCTAATAACAGTCAAGTTTATTGAATATTATCAGGCAGATACACTGCTGAGTCCTTTTATAAATTGATTCTAGTAGGCTGCCAAGAAGCATCCCTGATATTCTCGTTATACAAAGTAGAAAATGAGGCCTAAGTGGTTTGTCTTAGGTCACATTAGGTAAGCCGGGTAGTTGGGCTGCAGCACCCATCTCACCTCTTAATATATTACATAATTGCATAAATTCCAAAAACTACTTAGCCCAGTATTCAAGGCTAAGTCTCTCTGTACTCCTCCTCCTTCTGCTAGCTGAAACCTCATTTATTTGTTCCCTTGCATAGCAGAATTTGTAGGAGTCACCGAATACTCACACTTGGATTTTTCTCTCACTCTCTCTTAACCTGGCAATAATCTGTCTTCCATCACTGTCACTTTACCTAAACGGCTCACTTTACCTAAAAGTCAGCAATGACCTCCACATAGTAAACCCAGGGGTCAATTCCTGGCCTTGAGCTCATGTGAGCTGTAAGTAGGATCGGACATGACAGTTACTCTCTTCTCTTTGATTGCCTTTCTTCACTTGACTTCTGGCACCTCACAATGTCATTATCCCAAAGGTCACTTCTCTTCAATCTCTTTTGCTGGTTCCTTCTCTTCATCCTAACCTCTAACATCAGGCATCGATCAAGCTCATCTCTTGGTGATTTTCTGTACCAGATCCACATTTACTCCTTTGGTGATCTCATGCAAGCTCATGGTTAAAGTTAAAAGTCACGTATGTGCCACTGATCACAGCCCAGACCGCTCTCCCGAACATCTGCACAGATAGCTGCCTATTTGATATTGTCACACGGATGTCCAATAGGCACTTGAAATCAACACACTCACAATGGAGCTCCTGAATTCCTAACTACTCAGAATACCTGATTTACCTTCACCTTTCCAATTTCTGATGTTGGAAGATTCATACTTCCAATTAGTCAAGTCAAAAGTCAAGTCTTCTTATTTTTTTAATGTTTATTTTTTGAGAGAGAGAGAGAGAGAGAGAGAGATTGAGAGATTGAGATTGAGCATGAGAGGTGGAGGGACAGAGACAGAGGGAGACACAGAACTTGAAGCAGGCTCCAGGCTCTGAGCTGTCAGCACAGAGCCTGACGCGGGGCTCAAACTCCCAGACTGCGAGATCATGATCTGAGCCAAAGTCTGACACTTACCTGACTGAGCCACCCAGGCACCCTGTGATTAGTCTCAACAAAAAATGCATTCTCTTTCTCTCATACCCCAGAAACGCTATAGGCTCGAACTTGAAAACTATATCCAGAATCTGACCACGTCTTATCACTCCACAGTTACCGCTCACACCAACAGTGCCCTGTTTCTCTCTCAAAGATGTCTTAAACAATGAATTATAGTTGTCCTAGTACAAGGCCATGATCTCATTCCCCATCCCTGTCCCACTGTTGGATTCCATCTATTAGTTTTACCTGTTTCACTCCACTCCAGCCCTGCTGGTACCCTTGCTAACCTTTGGTAAACCAGGTGCACCACTGCTTTGGGGACTTTGTTCTAATTATTCCCTCTGTCCAGAATGCTCTTCTCCCAGATACATACATGGCAAGTTTCTGACTTCCTTCAAGCTTTTGTTCAGTCATTAGATGTTCAATGAAAGCCTATTTACTACTACAGTGAACCTATCACTTCACCCTTCATCCCACTTACCCTGTTCATCTCTTTTCTGGGTCCGTTGCACTTAAATCCTTTCAAAATATTAGAAAATTATACTTATTTTTATTTAATTTATTATTTTGTCCACTGATGTATCTCAAGGGTAGAACATGCCAGGCACATATGTAGATGCCCAGTACATATTTACTGAATGAAAAAACAAACGACATATATGCTAAAGACAGAAATCATTAGGCCTCCTTAGACTTCCTTTTTATTTTCCTGGTTCATGGTCTTTCTTCTTGTCCTGATCCTTCTGCTTGAAACAGACACTGTCAAAAGGTCTCACCTTGGTTCAGAAAACCCCCCTCCCCCTCACCTCTCTCCCTCCCTACTCAACAGGTTAAGAATAAAAGAGACTAAGTGGAACACAGAAACTCTGAAAATAATTATTATTTATAATTTTCCAAAATCAGTGATTAAAGTGAAAGATCCATGGTGTTCTCACCCAATTGCCTTGTAAATGCCTGGCACTGAGTCTTAACCACTTACCTATGAACTCAGGTTCACTTTTAAAACTGCCCATTGTTTAGATGCAAAGGAATCCCTGACCAATACTGCCACCTACTGATCAAGAAGGAGAGAAATCAGTACAAGGAGGCAGAAAATGAAATCCAGTTTAACAAAAATTAGGAAAAGACAATAATGAAAACTTTCATGAAGTCAGTAAAATAAACTGGTTTTCCCAAAGAGCTATAGCAAGGAGTTTACATTGAATTCTATAGCAGCAATAAACAAAGACTGTGTACTTGTAAAAAAAGATGACAATGATCCACTTCAGAAAACAGGAAACCTCTTTGAACTATTAACAGGGCAACAAGTCTATAAACACCAGATCTTCAACTTTTCAACCGCAACTAAGAATTAAGATGTTTGAGATTCATAAAAAATATATTTGCTGTTTTTATTGTCCCTCACATACAAACAAAAACTAATGTACCTCAAGACTTAAAGTTCACTAGGGGAAAAAAAAAAACCACTATAGAAAAAATATCTGGGTTAATTCCAGGGCATTTATATTTGAGGCTCTATACTAAGTTTCTCCTCTTTAGAAGTATAGACAGACATCTTTCTTGGTCAATATCTTAAAGGATGTTGTTCAATATCAATGACCACGTACCATGAGTTCCAAGGACTCAAAATGAAATGGCCTCTTCATATATACTTTCCAAGATCTGGTATTCTTTTCCTTACCAAAAGCCTCTTGTGTTTCCCTCCCTGCCCCCACATATACCAGGGGAATAGTAAATGTGGTAAAAAGCTAGCTGACATAGGCTTTAAACAGCCATTTACCTAATCACTATATTCACTTTTTTTTTTTGAAGTTGTGCACTCCCTAAAATGTCTTCAACACTTATTTGAGTTTATATCATCAATTTCTTTCAATAACTTAAACTCTATTAATAAGACATTTTGAGAAATTAATATATACTGTCAAAATCAGAAACAGAATAAATATAACATGGTTTTAAAAAATCCCAAAGAACGCAAGTTTGCTCAAGGAAAAAAGGCAGGAAACCATTTTAGATCTTCCGCATGTCTTCCCACTTAAAAAATGACGCAGGAGAAAGGAGCATAAAAGAAGTGGCTTTTAGCAAAAATAAAAATATAAACAACAATACAGCACATTCATAAACATACAGGATTAAAATAATGCCAAGAAAAGATAATTTAGAAAAACGCATTTAATTATAAAAATCTTTTAAATAAAAAAGCAATGGCACAAATCACCACAGTGTTATTGAAGTGATCAGATCCACAGGCTTATGTTCTTATAACAACATGCTAAAAATTTATGACTGTTCTCATTAACAGCATTTTCCCTCCTAATTGGAGTGACATCAAGAGCTTCTGAGAATGTGTAATTGTCCCTAAAATACTACTAAAAGTATCATAAACACAGTCTGTGCAACACTCATTTACATCACCTTTTATTTACTACACTCTAAACTCATAAAATATTGAACATCTCTCACTTCGTTCCTCTTATTTACAGTTCGGAGGCTCATCTATTGTCACAATATGGTTTGCGCACTAAAATCCCTGGGAATAGTACTTTCCACAGCATTTTTAATAAATTTACTCTGATTATCTAAAGTGAGTACACAAACAAAAGCTTGTTCTTATGACTGTGCCATACTCAAAAAAAATAATTCTTCCTGCAGCCTTATTTATGAGTTAGAAAAATCCCTCTTTCAGTAGAATATATTCTCAACCATTACTGGATTATACTATCATGCATATTTATACTAATATGACAACAGGTAAAGCCAGCTAGAACTTCATAAATTTCAGTTAGAAGAATACAGCATACATGAGGTGATCTGGCTTTCACTGTTATCCATAATCCAGTTATTCGACATGGATAGATTTTAATCATTCTTAGTATATAAACATTGAATAGTTCAGTAATAATTGGCAGTTTCTGACAGGCTTATTTTCTTGATAGTGGATACGGTTCTGTGCACATACGTCAGATGAACTGAAAACCACGCAAATCACTTCATGTGATACAGCAGGAAGAAGTGGGATGTTATTGTTTGAACAAATGATTCAGAGAGCGGAATATTAACATGGGATAGTGACAGGAATCCTGTTGAAGTCCGTCTCTTTTAAGATGTATTGTCTTCACGACTTGCCAGATATCTGGTATTTGTGATCTTTTTGGTTAAAAAGCAAACCGGAGTTGAGGGAAGGCAGACAAGAGGAGGAGAAAAAGGAGAAAAGAGCACAGATTACTAGGTGTATGATTTTAGGAGAAAACAAGTGAGAGGGAGGACAGGATGGTTTCACATAAAACAAGTGGTCACATCTGGGCACCTTTCACACAGCAGAATGGTCTCCAAGCTAATTAACTCCCCTTCCTCTCACTCCAGAGATACTTGGGTGCCCATCATATTATTAATAATGAACATAATTCCGGCGGCAGCACAAATCTCTAACTTTTTAAGGCTTCAGAGTGTCATTATTCAGTAGTCGGGTACATTTGAACAAAGAGTCCTGCCATTTCTTTTATTTCCACTCTTGACCCAGCAAGTATACCAAGGAAGTCCTCGTGGGTATTTGCAGCTTCAGTCTCCTATGATGGCTTTGACTTTATAACCCACTCTGCGTTGGGGTTGAGCTGATACAGGTCCTTCATGTAAGTGTCCTCATCGAGGCAGCGTTCTCCTAGCAAAGAGACTTTATTGTATCAGTTGAATACGGTACAGAAGCTGGGGTGCGATTTTAAACTTCTTCCTCGTGGTTTAACTCTAAAATCTTAGACTTCAAAATATCACTCATCCTTTCCCATCTCCCATAATATTGTAAGACTTGGCCAAAATATTGAAAAAGTCAACATAGTAGTCCTTCTCTAAAGGAAAGTTTTTCAAATTAATTTAGGAAGTTGAAAATACTTCGTGTGAGGGGCTTTGGTTCACCAAAAGCTTATTCACCGTTATTAAGAGTGGCAACAGTTTGCGATCTACCGAAGAAACAACACTTCATTCTCAATATCGAATAGTAAAGAGCAAGATTAAATATATAAATATTTAAATAATCCTTGCTAATAGAGTTAACAGTTCCAGGCTTCTGACAGAGTTGCTGTTTATTTAAATTTTAAGAGTGAGTCTCCATACTCCCACATTAAATTTTCAATATTGACCAACATTTTTACGTCCCAGAAAAAAATTCCACAAAACTTCTTAAAATATTTTCAATTATTATTTTGAATTAAACACCATTTCATTTAGTATTTGTTAACAGTTTCACCTGTATCATTTTCAAGGGCTAAAATAAAGAGAAAATAAAAGGATATTTTACATCTTCATAGAGAGGAGTACAACCCACTGATAACTGAAAAGGAGCATGTAAAATATAAAGCACAGTCAAAATTAATCCACTTATTCTATTTTGATTTCTTAAATTACCAGCGTGTCTGTATTCGTATGTGTATATATCTGCGTATGTGCGTTTGCGCGTGTATTATTTAGTAGGCAATCAACAATGGCAAAAATAACTTGTGCTTTCACTAAAAATACCCAGGACTGAGCCATAACAAAAATGTAATCCTGGCTTTAAACAAGCACAGCTACTTCCTTTATTAAGATGTGATGTAAGCATATAAAAAGGAAAGAAGTTCTGAAAAACTTCATTATCATTCTAGAAGTTGCTACTATTTTAAGGGAATTTGTCCTTGCTGAGGTTCAACATTAGATGGGCATTTGCACAGAGAAGCTCAAATAGAGCCTGTAGAGAAGAGTCAGACCACTGAAAAAATCCACACTATTCATCAGCTATCTACAGTGCACTATATTTAACTTCTAATTTCTTTTTTTCCCCCCAAAGATATAAATAAGAAGCATGGGCAATGTCGAATCCGCATATGCGATACAAAGAGAAACAAAATGTGCTTACCAATATTTCCTCCGATTTCATACAAAAAAACTTCCCCTTTCTTAAGAGTCTGGGCAATCCCACTATTAGGGACAAAACAAACTGATTAGTTGTATCATCAAACAGCTTGCAAGTAAATCACTTTAATGTGCTTGGGGAATTCTAGCTTGTGTGGAAAATTCATAACTTAGACACACTGTAATTATCTAACATTTGTATTTTCCCATCTGTTAAGTGTGCCAAGTAGGTAATAAAAATGTCACACCTGTAAATTAAAATAAACAAATGGACTCATACATCTGAAGACAAAATAATAAATCAGCATCTAAATTTGTAAAATTAAAAAGAAAGGGAACATAACACTTTAGCTACCAATACAATTATTAACATGATCAACTACTTTGCATGGGGGCCGAAAAAGTTCTCATCAAACCATAAAAAGAAATGTTTCCATCTTAGTTTTCACACTGCACTTATTCAACCAGTATTTGTCATGTGTTTGCTTTGCTGACAACTCCAACACTATGCAAGATGAATGTAAAGAATAGGGCAGGGTTCATAGCCCTCCCTGTGCTGGCCATCCAAGTACAGGACTCACATATACTCCAAGTAGAAGCAAATATTCATTATGAAGGCTTCACAAGTAAGAGGTGCATTTACAGACTCATGCTCTTCAAAGAATAAACTCTTCCAGAACATCAGGTTCAAATAATAAAAGTTGGTAAGATTCAGTGGTTTTCAAAACTCTGTCTATGAATTACCGAAGAAGCCTGCTAAAAATTCAGACCTGGAGTTCTAGAAACTCTGGTGTTTGTACGCCTACAACAAGTCCAAGAATCTGCTTTTCAAATGCTCTCCAGTGGGCTGTGGTGCCTGGAAAGGTTTGTGAACCGCTCTTGCAAGGCCCCAAACACACACTCCCTGGAATTGCAGGGAAAAGCAGATCTGACTTTTACTGAAACCATTATGAAAACTACGGTACAGCAGAAGCTGTCCTAACCAACCATCCAATGACTCACCTTGGTTATCCAACTCCAACCACTCTGTTGTCTGTGACATGCTAGACACTTAGGGCTTCATACGCGCTCACATTTAAGACCCTAACCGAGAGACAACTCACTTTTTTTCGAAACTGGCATATGCTTGTTTTTAAAATTAAATAATTATTTACAATATGGTATGTAACCCAATACACTAGGAGTCTACTGAAAGAGTCATTATTTCTATGAAGACCAAGCTGAATGTTTTGGGAGACGTGATAAGAAAACCAAAAAACCAAAAACGAAAAACGAAAAACCAAAAACAACCTAGTCAGGCATTGCTACACTTTAAAGAAACCTCAACTGGATTTCCTGGTAAATCTAAGGTTTTGCATAATGCTAATCAACAAATCCATAATTAAAGAAAAGGCAACAGTCTTTATCAAGACTGGCGAGTAAATGTGAAATTTACTGTATATTTACTTTATGTCATTCATGTGTTGTTGTCTTGGCAGAGAAAGTAGGGGTGGAAAAAGAGGAGGAAGGTAAGGTTCCCAACTGCCCCTACACTGGTGGAATCCAGGTGGTAGAAGAGGGGAATGTGGTGCAAGAGAAAATACATATAAACCCTTACTGAGAATTTCACTTGTATGACCCAAACAGACCGTGCTGTGTGCTTCACGGCCATTTTCCTAGTTCGTTATCACAGGACTGTAATTCGGGCCCTATTATGGTCTACTTTTACACATGAAAAACTTGAGACTTAAAAGAGATTACAAAACTAGCTTAAAATGAAACAGAAAAGTTAGCACTCGGATCCAGATCATCTCCCTCCAGTATCCCCAAGCATAAAGAAAGGAGCTGAGGAATGCTTGGGGGTTTGAGGGTGGACAATGGATAGAGAAGTTTACCAGACTTCCCTCTGAGTGCAGCAGGATGGCGAGAAGGGAGGAGGTAGAAAAATGGACCCCACTTGAGGGGGGGCAACAAATTATTATTTAATAAAAGCATCCCAACCGGAAACTCCAAATAGGCAGGGGACAACTGCCACAAATCCGGTGCCTTCTATAACAGTATGCCCACCACTATCATGCTATACTTTAAATATTAAAGTCACAGTTCAATATATTGTGCAACTTCATAGTCATGTATTGCATCATCTGCAATCACAGCAACAAAAGTACAGACTAAATTGAACACTTGGATCCTAAAAGTAATTGCTGTATAAATTAACTCTATCTAGCCTGAAAGAGCGGCTTCTGTCTGCAGTGTGGCCAGATCTCCAGGTACCCACTCTGGGAGAGGACGGGCAGAGGAAGGGGATTGATTTCATGAAGCAGACACCCCCTTTAGGGGGCAAAGACATCTGAAAAATTCCAACTGCTCCATGCCTTCATCCCCTAAAACTCCATCTACTCCCAGACTCTGCACCAATGGCCCCAGATCCGTGATGGTTTCTAGATCCTGGTGAGTATGGAGAGTGTCTCAAGGGAAACCTTCGGAGACGAAAACACACCTTCAGAATTCAGCACCATCACCTATGAAATGCGTGACCTCACAAAGTCTCGGTTTTCTTATCAGTGAAACAGAAGTAACATTCGTGCTTACTTCACAGTATTGTTGAGAGGGGAGTTTGTGCTGGCTTACCAAAAGCCCAGATATTACCAATAAGCCTCTCTTCTAGTTCATCACCATCTGTTACTGCACCGGCTCATCTCTTCTCCCAATTTATAAGCCCTGAGGGAAGATACTTTAAAATATATCTTTATACCTCTTCCAACATCTAGCAGAGGGCCCTAAACAGAGCCCAGACATATTGAATACGTGTGGTATTGCATTAACATTGGAGAGGTTTTGGCAGAAGACTTCACCGATGCCCTTGAATACTAGAATGCAGAGATGAAATTCTATGGAAGGCTAAAACAGAAAATTCATAAGCTGAGATGCCAGTATCCCGGATTTCCCTGAATTGTAAAAATAAAAAAAAATTAAAAAAAATTAATTAATTTTCAGTGAGTGGAGATGAGGGGGACACGGAAAGCCCAATACACTTGTTAAACCTCCAAAAACTTAAAAAAGGGTATTGTAAAATGTTTCAGAGAGTGTATGCTCTAAAACCAGCAGAGGAGGACAATAGCTTTCAAAGGACTCCTCCTACCCCATCAGCCCCAGAACAAAGGAGGCTGGGTTGTCCCTAAAGGGAAGGCGTGCTCTATGTCCTGGAGACTCCAGAGCTCAAGGAACTGGTTATCCTCTCTCACTTCGTATACCTTGTTTTGTTTGTTTTGTTTTCTGTTTTTGAATTTAAGCATTTCTTTTTGTTACAGTTCCTAGAAAAAGTGGTATTTTTTTTATTTGTTTGTTTTAAACCCACTGTATCCTACTTAGTGATTTTCCTAATGGCTCACACACAGTAATTAACCTCCAGTCACCACATTCTGGAAAGAATATTGAGGGGTCTCACGTGCCAAGGCCACGGCAGGCACAGGCGCGCTCAGATATCCTGCCTGAGACGGCTCCCCTTGTGCATAAACTACCTCAAATGAACTCAAGTCATTCCAACGGTCTCGTTATCAAGTCTGTTCTTTTCTGCTGGGAAGATGAAATTTTGAAGCACTTCACATCACCCATAGTATTTTTTTTTTTTTCTTTTTTTAACAGGAGGGAGAGAAAGAGCGCGCGCGTGCGAGTTATATCGTGGAATGATTAAAACAAAACAGGCCTCTACCTTTCTTGGCTGAGAAACCTGGCAAGGACATCACTGGCTTTTAGTTCTTCAGTTAGCTGTATTGCCATGGAAACTTTCGAAAGATGGGGAGCTTGCACTCGAATCACTCCCTGAGGAATGTCAGCCTGCAAAGCAATAATGACACTGGAACAAAGCTGGCGGCAGCTGGAACATGTAACTCTGTACAATGCATTACATGGGAAGTGTGCTTAACTACTATGCATTTTACTTCACTACATAAAAACCTTAACTACTGTATAATGTAATTTGCTAAATTACATCAAACCTCAAATATCCTCTTAATGGTGATAGGGGAACTTTATAATGCCTATGCAGTAATGCTTAATTATTTTTAAAGATGTAAAGAATGACAGCAATAACCATTACTGCCATATTAAGTGCTGATTTCTGAGTATTATCTACTAGAGAGTGCTTCTTCATGCAGCAATTTATGAAATTGAATCAGAAAGAAGTTACTTTGTGTGCTATTGCAATGCATGCGTTTAAAAAAAAAATCTTCCTGTGCATTGACACAATTTCACAGAAATGTTTGTTCCTGGGAGTATTTTTTTAAAAATGGCACACGCGTTCCTATACATTTGGATTGTGTCTGCTCCTCTCTTGGCTAGTAAGCTTCCACTGTGACCACACACTCTGAACTGATGATGACCAATTCTAATTCCTTTGCCTATAGATGTTAAGAACTGTATGTTTAGTGAGATAATGAAAGATTGTGAGGACTGTCATATCAAAGTATCAGCTATGACACCTGACATATTAGGCTTAATTAATTTCTAATGGTTCCACTACAATCAACAATTTATTATTTATAACTGTACGCCATGAACAGGCCTGACAACAAACAGCATGCATAAATTATGTTTAAAGATAACGCTTTAAATGTTACAAAACCTTGTTTCATTAAGCTAAAATTTACTGGGGCACCTGAGTGGCTTGGTCAATTGAGCACCTCATTTCAGCTTAGGTCATGATCTTGCAGTTCATGAGTTCAAACACCACATTGGGCTCTCTGCTGTCAGCGCAGAGCCTGCTTTGGATCCCCTGTCCCCCTCTCTCTGCCCCTCCCTTGCTTGTGCTCTTTCAAAAATAAACAAACATTTAAAACAAAACACTAAAATTTCCTAAGTATTGATTACCAGGCACTGTGCTAGGTCTACTTACTTAGTAGATAAATAAGACACAAATCTTGTAGCAGACAGTATTTTCTGTGCTCACAAAATGATTTTGTTAAGGTACATGGTCTTGAATTGCTTCCCCTCAACCCCCGCCAACATAAAGCATGGAAATACCACACATGGAATCAATGTGACTTCTTTTAAAGTTCAACAAAAATAACATGGCTTTAGAATCGGGCTACAACAAAATGTAGGCATCCCCCAAAAGATTTACACTTGCTTCGCGGTAACAAGTGAAATGTAGCACCAGAATAACAAAGAAAAGAAGCAATACTCCTAAGACCGAAAAAGGAGCATGGGATTATGTAAGACCATGGCTTTGCTCCCCAAAGGGCTGCGGACACCTGTTACATCTGCGGAGACACCACAGGGGGCCTCATGCCAACCTGCGAAACCCTGCTGCCCTCACCTGACCACTCAGTGAGGGGCCACGGGAGCCCTCCCTCCCACGGAAGACAGTGCGTTCCAAGGCTGCCCACTCGCCAATCTGCTAGGAGAGGGACTGTTCATAGTGTCCTTTAACTGGTCTTGCTGGGGAAATGTGCTCAGCCCCATCCTTGAAGGATGTCCCAATCCCAACCCACGCCCAAACCTCTCAACGCCTGCTTCTCTCCCATCCAGCCTCACCCCTTGGCTTGGTCTGTTGACTTCCAATTTCTGGGGCACATTTTTGGCCCGATAACTTCGTCTAGTTTCTGACCTCCACCTCACCCGTAGGACGCAAATCTAAGTTACCTTTTTCCTTGATTCTGTGACAATTTACTTTCACTTGTAACCTGTGGAAGATGAGCTGCTTCTTGCAATGGATGGGGCATTTAATGGGCTAGTGTGCCTTTTTTTTTTTTCAAGGCAGCTATTAAATCAGTGGTGTATCTTCTAACTCAGGGATTATGCTACATGCACTTTTGCCTTGGGTTTCATCTCTAGGCTGTATCCTGCTCTGGTCATTCACCTGCTGGCCTGGCCTTCCCTATTACCTCACAGGAGGCAGAAAACAAGAAGCTGACAGACAACATGAATGTTGGAGTGAAACTGTAATATCAACAGTTGAAGCACAGAGTCTGTGTCCATAAAACCCTAATCCACCTTGTCCACTCAAGTGAGAAACAAATACTGGCATTTTGGATTCCATTATTATGACGACGATGATGATGATGATGATGATGATGATGATGATGATGGGCCTTGAGTGGCAGGCTAGGGTTTGCAGATACCCAGATACTTTATGCTGATTTAGCAAAGTTAGGAAATCTGCTTGACTCATAATGTCAGATATCCTTACATACAGGTTTTCTATGACAAAAATAATAGTGACAAAAACTTCCCAGAATTACATCTTATCCAACCCTAAAATATCAAGAAGGCAGGCAAATCTGTGCTGATATTTTAATTGAAGTAGATGATAATAATTTTTTATATATAGAAGGTCTACAAGGAATGAGTTATGAAAGCAAAAGGATCCAGAAAAATACATTGCCATTGAGAGTTCAGAGATATGACAAGCTCCCTCCATTGTCTGCCTTTCCCCCCACTATGGTCCCACTATGGGACCCACAATGGTCCTGTGGCACCATTCTATTGTTTGGATTAAAAAGGCCAATCAAATTGGCTACAAACACCCAGGCTTTCCTGTCTTCATGCATGTTTTACTCCTCTTCTGCAATATCTTCTGCTACCAATTTCTTAAGGCCCAACTCAAATATATCAAACTCCATAGAACCTTCCATGATCTACAGGGTCAAAAAGAATCTCCTCTTTCCACTGAAATTGTTTTGTAATGGAATTCTAATATATGACACCTGTGTTCTAGTTACATGCCACATACCTGAGTCACATCTGTATATCTGTAGCCAACTATCAAGTGTTTATTGATTAAATGAATCACTCAAAAACAGTTCTGAGAATGCTATGCTAACATTATAGCATTTCCCTAGAATAAAATAACATATACCAATGTGTATTGCCTTGATAGCAAAAAAAAAAAAAAAAAAAGCATTTAGGAACATTTTCTTTTAAAAAAAAAAAAAGTTGCCTCCATGTACCACATGGTATTTCCTCTACAGAGAAGAGACAGGAAGGGAAAGAGAGGAAGGAAGGAATTAAGTGTCATAAGGAATACTTCAGTCAGTTACTCCTGCAGGGAGTCACCAACATTTGCATGCATTTGCCTGAGGATTCCACCACTTTTCCCATAAGGCACCTCATGAAAAACTGAAGGCCTCGAATACTGTGGCTGTGGCCTACGCTTTCTACTTGAGTTCAGAGACCGTGCTTTAGAGAGTACAGCCAGGCTTCCTTATAAATCACAGCACTGGGGTCAGTGTGGTATTGGGGGGTCACACCCCAGAGCAGCACATCTGACACAGGAATCCAGCATCTCTCCCACAGAGTTAGGAAGGAAGAGAACCACGGACTAGCTTCTCAGGCACTTGAGAAGTCTCGTGTGTAGGTGAAATGTTAGGTAATCTCCGTATTATGGCTTTGCCAGCAGATGGGGAGTGGCATGCATACAGACTCCTTATCACTGTGAAACTACACTTTCTCACACCTTTCCCTGAGTGAGCAGGGGATGAAGCTAGGCCAGTTTTGGATCAGCTTGAATGCTGCCCGAACTACCAACTCATTTCACATAGAAGTCGAGTATCAGTGTCTGGGAAAACCTTTCCATTGGGCCAACGATGGCACATAGCACCTTCCTAGGTTGATTGGCCACACTCCCTGATGACTACGGAAACTTCTAGCAGGGAAGGCATGTGTCCGTCTATGTGTATTTATGTGTGCTTGCATGAATGTGTAGGACAGAAACACTTCAGTGTTTGTTTCTATAGTAAGACATCCCATCCAAATTCTCACAACGATATACAGATTCAGAGTCCGACTCACTTTGAATCTGCCATGCCCTTCACCCTTGGAGAAAAAAAAAGTGTTTACTGGTAGATATAATGGTTAAACATGAAGAGTTTAGAAGTTGTTTCTGGAAACTTTTTCTTTTTTTCCAGATATCTTGACAAGTGTGGTCAAATGATATTTACTAAAGATGGTAAACAATAAATGATGCCAAAGCTCTAGTGTATGACAATTACTATTAAGCTCCAGAATCATGCTGTATCAAATACTCAAGCCATTAGTATACTAATTACATTGAGCTGCCAAGCTTTGAATAGACACAACATGCCTGATCATTAGAGCAAACAGTCTGTTCTTAACTTGAGCCATAATAACTGAATCTGTGAATAGTATAATCTTTGTAATTTTCCTGTTTCACATTTTTTGGTCTTAACAGCTGTGACTCTTTTTTTTTTTTTTAATGTATTTATTTTTGGTGTTCTGGTGAGCTGAAGTTATGTGATGTAGAGCAAGACCAAGGAAGAGCAGTATTTCACTAACACACCATTAAAATTTTGTCACAAAGGATTTTACAACTTACAAAATAATAATTTCTTATGCATGCAAAAACTGTTATAATGGAAAAAATTATCTCATATATGGTCCTCATATGTTTTATATATGGAACTAAAGTTTATTTTAAGGGGCGCCTGGGTGGCTCAGTCGGTTAGGCGGCCAACTTCGGCTCAGGTCATGATCTCGCGGTCCGTGGGTTCGAGCCCCGCATCGGGCTCTGTGCTGACAGCTCAGAGCCCGGAGCCTGTTTCAGATTCTGTGTCTCCCTCACTCTCTCTGACCCTCCCCCATTCATGCTCTGTCTCTCTCTGTCTCAAAAATAAGTAAACGTTAAAAAAAAATTAAAAAAAAAATAAATAAAGTTTATTTTAAAAAACATGATTTTATTATTTGGTTAAATAAAAAATGATTTCAATATTTCTTCATAACATGTTGATAAACACTGCATTGCTCTTAGTTTTATACCCTAGATTAGAAATTCAACGTCAAATCTTTAAAATGGATATTTCTTTTTTTTTTTTTTTTTTCTGCGTTAAAAACTAAGCAAAATGTAAAGCTGACATTTTAATGCTACAGAAAACCCTTTTATCTTCAAAGGGGCAAACTGGAAATACAGCTTTCTTAAGAAAAAGGCCAGATATAACACATATTTTAGAAAATTAAAGACATTTTAGCAAGGTATCTTAAACTAAAATGGCATATTCATCACCTTACTCTAACTGGAGGTAGAAATATGGAAGCCATTCTCTGTGATCTTGAACTGCCTCAGTCCTGATTATAATTGGGCCTTTATTATCCAAATGTTTAAACTTTATCCAACTCACAGATTCAGAGAACTGTAAAGAAGGATCTGAAATAACTTCCGAAGTAATAAGCATTTAATTTACAACAAAATTAAGTTCTGATATTTCTCTCTTCTAATATAGTATTTTTTATGCACTATAAAATCAAAAAACATCTTAAAAAAACAAGATTTTGTGCTTCATATTGTAATTTGATTTTTCACATGGGTCCCCAAGTAGATCCAGACACTGTTTCCAGACCTGAAGCAAAGGCTTAAAACAATACCTGCAATGATGCTCTGGGTCAGAGCTGTTAAATGAAACCAGAAATGGAATTATAAACAGACTTGTGACCAAAGACAGGTGGCCCATGATACAAACAGCCCAGAATCTACATCACACTGCTGCCAACTCCAAGATTCTTCTGAAAAGAATGGCAGAAAGTGCAGCAACAGATTTCTTTTCCATGTCCGAGATCCTAAACATTAAAAGGTTACCAGATCATCTTGGACTTTTAGCAAGTCACGTAAGCTCTCTAAAACTTGAGTCCCTCAACTGTAACTTACGGGTGTGACACAAGATCATCCAGAGTTAACGCTGAAGTTAAACCACAGAAGGAACATTCCCTCTACCAATGAAGGGAGACGTGAGCAAGCTCAGCTTATTTCATGGAATCTCTTTCTCATAAACATGCAGCTTCTGTTTACTTTGAAAGGTGAGCTTGAATGACAGTAGAAAAAAATCATACAAATCTAAGTCCACAATGAACTTGAAACCTACACAATTCAGCAGTTCATAACAAGATGCTCATCAAAGCAAGCTGTCCTAGACCCTTATCAGGCAGAGATGCAATCTGAGATAATTATGAGTGAAATGATGGAATGCCTATGATTTCCTTAAAAAAACAAAAAGGAAAAGTGTGAGAGACAGGATGGAACGAGATTAGAAAAATAGGTTTGATCACTGGAGATGGGTTTATGGCTGTTTTCATGAACAGGTAAGAAAAATTCCATAACAAACAATTAAATATACGTTTACACACATATAAATACCAAATGGGGGAAAAAATCACACTCACAGTGTTTGTACAATACATATGCCAAGGTCCTGCTCTGGGAGACTCTGATTCAGTGAGTCCAGGGAGTGAGCCAGTCAGGTTTTGTAAAAAATGATACTACAAATGCTCTTATTACATCCTTTGGATGAGATACTATTAATCTGGTCTTACCCTGCATTTTATAGAAGAAATTAAGACCCAGAGAGAGAAAATGATTGGTCATTAATGTCTCACTGCTGGCAGAACTAGAGCTATATCCTCAAGACACGAGTTCGAGAATGTGATGTGGTTGGTGCATGTGTGCATGCATTTGTGTGAGACATCAGTTGCAACTGCAAGTTGAAGCCTATCAGAAAGTGATGATTTTTAACGGCCTACAAAGTCAGAACTGACTTTTCAAATGCAAAACGCTCTGGGCCTCCATCCAATGTTCACCATACTCGGCCTCTATCGCACTACTAACCACGCCCTTTTACCTACTTGACTCTTCCTCGTGGGACTTCTAAGATGCTATAATCTTAACTTTCTCTGGCTTCCTATCATTTCTTGGTTTCTTTTACCAGCTCCTCTTCCATGGCCCACCACTAAAATACTGGATCCTTTGGCTTTAACGGCAATCTCTCTGCTAATCCCAAAAGCACACCTCCAGCTCTGGCTGCCCTCTGAGCTTCCAGCCCATGTAGCCAAAGTACTGTCACACCGGCAAGTCAACTACAAATGTCAGAAACTGACTACCTCATCAAAAGTGTGCTCCTTTTGCTTAATGCTTTAACTCAGTGATATAATTACCCAGAGTAAAATCAGTTGAGTCTTTCTAGATTCCTCCTCATTCTACACTCCTCATATCCAATTAGTTTCTACATCTTGTGGGTCATTCTGGCTCACATTTAATACTTCCTTCCAATCCTTCTGCTGGGTGTTGGCACTGACCAGGAGGACTATTAAAAGCTATATATTAAACATATGTTAATAGTGGCTGTATAGGGGTGGCTGGGTGGCTTCATTGGTTAAGCCTCTGACTTTTGATCTCAGTTCAGGTCGTGGTTTCACAGTTCATGAGATTGAGGCCCACACTGGGCTCTGCCCTGACAGCACAGAGCCTGCTTGGGATTCTCTTTCTCCGTCTCTCTCTCTCTCTCTGCCCCTCCCCCACATGTGCTCCCTCTCTCTCAAAATAAATAAACTTAAAAAAATAAATAATGGCACTATTACATTTTCATTGTATTACTACACATTAGCCCTAGACTAGGATATATATCCTTCTCAGAATTTTTCTGTGATATTAAAGAAATAGAGAATAAGAGTAAAGACACCCAGATTTAAGGATATATAGATTTGGATTCAAATTCCAGCCCTACCATTTCCTTTTTAGATAAGCTTAAGTCATTTAAGATCCCTGATCCTCACTTTGTCTGTAAAAAATGAGACAACTGCACCTCATACTTCAATGAAACTGCACCATTCCTGATCTCTGGCAAGCATTCAAAATTATGATACTACCCCTTAAAAATATGGCAATTTTCACGAATTTGTAACTTTTCTTCAACATATTATGGGTATCTTCTGATGTCATATATATACACTTGTATTTCCATGGTATTTCATTACACAGATATGCCATAACTCATGTAACCAATCATCTCTACCCTTGTGGATTACTTCTAATTCTCGTCAGTATACAGAATATGGCAGTGAACTTAAGCATAACTATTTACATGGTTATGTTATTATTCCCTTTAAATGAATTTCCGAATACAATGAAGAGCATGGTTTTCAGGCCTCTGCCACATGCTAACAGCTCTCCAGAGGAATTCTACCAATTTATGTACTCCTATCAGCAATGAAATTAGCTGGCATCTCTTGCCTAACCTCCTATTTTTCACTCAGCTGACATCGCAGCAACTATTTATCTTTACCTTAGAGAGAGAAAGTGCACATGAGTGGGGGGGAGAGGGGCAGGGGGAGAGGGGGAGAGGGGGAGAGGGAGAGAGGGAGAGAGGGAGAGAGGGAGAGAGGGAGAGAGGGAGAGAGGGGGGGAGAGGGGAAGAGGGGGAGGGGGGGAGAGGGGAAGAGGGGGAGGGGGGAGGGGGGGAGAGGGGGAGGGGGGAGGGGAGGGGAGGGGGAGAGGGGGAGGGGAGGGGAGGGGGAGAGGGGGAGGGGAGGGGAGGGAATCCTAAGGAGGCTCCATGCTCAGCACACAGCCTGACACGGGGCTCAATCCCATGACTCTGGGATCATGACCTGAGCTGAAATCAAGAGTCACGCTCAACCAACTGAGCCACCCAGGCACCCTTACAGCAACTATTTTAAAATTTACACATAATCATGTAACTCCTGTGGTCACAGCTTTCCTCAGAATAGAAGCAGGCTCCCCCTAGTGACGGATCCTGGCCTTCCTTCTGCCCCTGCTCTCCATGCACCTCACTGGCCAGTATGCCCTAACCTTCCCACTAAACACACCCAAACATTCCTCCTTATTTATCTAATACACACCTTACACTCAACACACCCAGACTGAAAACTGATCCCCCATCAAGAGGACAATTCCAGCCTTCCAATTTCTCAAGCCAAAACCTTGCAGTCATCTTTTACTTCCTTTTCCTACAACTCTTATCATTTCAACTTGAAGAAATTCCAATGGATCTTACTTCAAAAAACACAGAACCTGACCACTTCCTCTCCAGGACTAATATCCTGGTCTCTCACTTGGATTAAGATGTGATCCTCTCCCCACCTCTGCTGACTCTCCTATAGTCTATTCTCAACACAGTCATCCAAGGGAACATTTATTTTTTAGTTATTATTTTTAAAATAGATTTTTTCTTAATTTGGAAAAGAGAGGGAAAGTGTACAAGCAGGTGTGGGACAGAGGGAGGCAGAGGGAGACAGAGACGGAGACAGAGACAGAGACAGAGAGAGAGAGAGAATCTCAAGGAGGCTCCACACTCAAAACATAGCCCAACCCGGGGCTCAATCCTAGGACCCCAGGATCATGACCTGAGCCAAAATCAAGGGTTGGACGCTCAACTGACTGAGCCACCCATGTACCGCCGCCACCAAGGGAACATTTTAAAACATAGATTTTCAAGCCTTTGCTCAAACCCTGCAATGACCCCATTTCACTCAGGATAAATTCAAATTCCTAAAGATGTAAACCACTTCCTTGGTACTAAGGAGGCATTTTATTAGAAGAACCACTGAATTTCTCAGAAAACAAAAACTCAGAAAGACTAACAGCTAATACATGATAAAACGAAGATTTAAATCCTATGTCTTAAAATGACAATTGGCTTCTAACGAGTAGAGATAATTCTCAGACCAACTCTCAACTAATTAACTCAACGTACAAACTAAAGAAATCCAAGTTAACACAAATCCTTTGTAAATAACAAAATCATGTAAACGTTTCATCTCCAAAACACAACTTTTAAATTTTTATCTGAAGATTTAGTTTTTTTTTAAATATTTATGTTTGGGAAAGCACAAGCTTTAGAAGGGGCAGAGAGAAGGGGACAGAGGATCTGAAGCGGGCTCTGCACTGACAGTCTGACAGCAGTGAGTCCAGTGTGGGGCTCAAATTCACAAACTGCAAGATCATGACCTGAGCTGAAGTCGGATGCTCAACTGACTGAGCCACACAGGTGCCCCTAAAGACTATTTAAAAGGACAGCATAAATGCTTTCTTGGATATATAACATACCTCAGAGAATCACGTTATAACCACCTTACAAAAAAGACAGGGCTATGAAGTCACCTGAGTTAATATGAATAAGCAGAGCTACAAAGCAAAATGATATTCACATATTTGTAATAGTGTTAGAGTAAATGTTCTCAATTAAACAAAAATGAAATGTCAAAAACCCTTTCTAATCTATAAGATCAAGCTTCCCCCCCCACAAAAAAAAAAATTTGAACACTGTTTACAATTCCCCTTAATTAAATTTTATGTTCTTAAAGATATTTTAAAATTTGACCAAAAATACTTAATGCCAAAAATTGTTATTTCATAGTGGTGAGAGCTATAAATATAGAATATATATATACACATACATACGTACATATATTTTTTCACAATTACTAGATCCCTAAGTAGGCCAAAGCCAAAAAAAAAAAAAAAAAAAAAACCAAAGGCTGATAATTGCATTTCCACATTATTCCACAAGATGTCAGCATGTAACTGAGTAACCTCAGTGGTGGTGATGGTTGTGCAGGGTGTCTCCACCTTAAACAGAACAATAGAAACCCTTTCACATCATGATCTTAAGTTAGAGCTTTGATAACTCACTTCTCCAATGTGTTTTCATGTAGTATATTTTCTTATCTTAAACCCAATTCTTAATATATTCTTACAGCAGTTTATAAATGCTCGTATTTAGAAATTTCTTTTGTGAACATTTTAATTTTCTTCATTCCAACATAAATCTCACCAAATCCTTCCAGGGATCCAATTAAGAGCCTTTAAGTACTTACTGAAGTCCAGGAAGGATCCTGGTCATAACCAACCACTGGTCTGTTTGTTTGTCTGGGTTATTTTCCCCCATTTTACAGATGAGGAAATTGAAGACAAAAGATCAGTGATTCATAACAGGGACTCTTCCCTCAGTAGAGATTACACATTCAGTGGGCAACTGGAGTCTGCAGAGTCCTTTGTGTGGGTGGGTGGGTGTTGAGACATTCTCCTCTTGTTCTTTTCGTTTCCCATTAACAGCTCATACGCTGAGTCACCAACACCTGAGCAACTGTTAATACTGATCATTAGTAGAAACACAGTTGCCATTACTGAGGCCTTTACCTTCTAAGTAGTACAAGGCCCCGGAAGCATGTAGAAAGTCATACTACAGAAACATATGAAACACTTTTCTTGTATGATAAGTAAAAACAATACTGAAATCTGCATAAATACACATCTTCAAGTTTTTCTTACATCGTTTGTACTCTTATCTTGCTTTTCATATTTTTCTCGGTCATAAGCCATTTTCTTCAGCAGTTTCTTCATGGCTTTTTTATCTTTTTTATGATTTTCAGTATTTTGCTTTCTCACTTGGTTGACAATAAACTTGGGAATCTATGGAGAAATAAAATCAAGTTTGGGAAGGAGAAAGAAATGGCACAATTTTGAACTATGGAAATAATTATTTTTTAAATTTAGAGAGAAGTAAAGGTTTTGTCTATTTGATAAGACTATGCCATTTTACACTTACTCTTCATGAAATATGCAAAAATGCATCTCTTTCTCATTCACTATGAGGACACAGCATCCACATGATATAATTTACCTCCCATTGTGTAAGTAAGGTTCAGAAAGAGGCTTGGTAAAGTTCAAGGTCATAGTGGCTATCTTCTATGCCTCATATGCCAAAATTAGAGACTGCCTGACATGAGGTGACTGGCATTAAAGGCCACCACCTTGATGGTTGGTCCCTTTAGCGGCCACCTGTCAACAACCTAGCCCTTAGCTAACCTGCAGTCCCTTCTAATAACTAGCCAGCCTCACTTGTTAAAAGGGAAAGAAAAACTCACCAATAAATGCTGAGAGTTATCTAGCAATAATCTAGGAACAAATGATTCTCAGAAATTACAATAGCAAAAAGAAAATATTTTAGAAGTTACCAAATTGAAATAACGAACCAATCCTGGCATTTAAAAATGGAGATTCGGTAAGCGGACATTTTTTTTTTTTAAATTTCAGTGTAGTTAACTTACAGTGTTCTATTAATTTCAGGCGTATAGACGTTTTTTTAATTGCACTTGAAATCACCTCTGTTGGTTAGCTTTTTAAGGAAAATACAACCATAAAAAGTCTTTAGAATCTAGATATCATCACTCATTATCAGAACTTAAAGAGATATACTTACTGTCCACAGAAGTTTTTGATACTTAATCAATAAGTGCATGATATTAGCTGTCCCAGCTGCCATTACAAATTCTCGCTGTTCGCTGCACTTCAAACCCAGTGCGTGACACATGAAGAGATTTGGGGCCATGACCATTGCTACATTCATAGTTGTCATCTTATTTTTGTCTCTATTGTCTATAACTCTTTGGAGAAATTCAAGCAGGGCCTAAAACAGAAATAGCTCTTTTGAGATTTGTGTTCTCATGAAGATAAGAGATTAAAGCACTGTAGCATATGGGATTTTTACTTAGTTAAAAAATAACAAGTTGTGCATAACCACAGTCAACTAGCTATAGCCAATGGGCCTTGTCATCAACAGTTCCCCATTTGGGTAACGAACTCCAGGATGGTCCGAGGTGGTGCTTTGTTTCTGCCAAGGGCTATGGCCCTGGGGAATGAGGCGGGCAGGACACACATCTGAACTAGGCAGCTGGGAGAGGAATGGAGGCAGATGTATCAGACCTAGAACCTACCAGAGCCACGGAGCACTGAAAAGCAATTTAAAATATCATAGTAAGATGCACTTGCTTCAGGAAGAGCTTCGCTTTTATCTTTAGGAATTCAATATATATATGTATATATTCAATATATTCAATATATATATATTCAATATAATATATATTCAATATTATATATATTCAATATATATATTCAATATAATATATATTCAATATATATATATTCAATATAATATATATTCAATATATTCAATATAATATATATTCAATCTATTCAATATATATATGTATGTGTGTGTGTGTGTGTGTGTATATATATATATATATATATATATATATATATTCCCTTAGAATGGCTTTAAGGTACTCAATAGCTAGCTGACATGAAATCTAAAAAGAATGGAGACTGTCACATGGAAGAAGGGGGAATGGAGAGACAAAAAGAGAAGAGAGTTTTGAAAAACTGAATGTGTAAATAAAAAGGAACTTCTCACCCCAACGGGTTGGTGATGCCACCCACTTCCCACCTCTGTTGGCAACACTCCTGTGTCCTCTGAGCCTACCCTCCATAAAGGCCACAGGAGCTTACTTCACCCTCCTCCTTTCAGTTCTTCTTTTCCCTTTATCCTTGATTTCGGTCTCAAACAATCACAATAATAACTACAGAAGTATTCAACGTTTTCTGAGTGAGGGAGAGGTTGCTTTAAGCACATCGCCGACATCACCTCACTTACTCCTTACTGGAGATAGAGGCTGTAATTATCCCCATTTTACAGATGAGCAAACAAAGTGTAAGAGAATGTAAGTAATGTGCTAGAGGTCATAGAGCTAGCCAATGCTGGAGAAGGTCCATTTGGCTTTCCTTTCGGGAGTCTTAAGTACTAAAAGACTCATGTTTTCGTATTTAGCTTAAAGTCCCTATCTGTAAAGGGTCAAATAAACTGTACCAAAGTGGAAAAAGAATAACAATAAAACTCTGTTCATCTCTCACAGGATTTGGGCGGGGGTGGGTGGGGGGGAAAGCCTGTGTTAACAGATGGATCTTAAATCAAGTAAAGCTGCTATATAGACCTCAAAATTTTGAAACAAACTAAAGGCACAGCCTCAATACCTAACAATAAGATTTATGTACCTAATTTCTGGTATAGTGCTCAGAAAGTTAAATTGTAATCCAAGCATAAGGCTATATAGAAACAATACCTTCTCAAATGAGAACAAAAGATTAATTGGTGAGGTTTGGGGAAAAAAATTTAATTTTGTTCCAGAGACCAGAATAATTATTCAGGTACCAGTGTATCTCTTTCTTTACAGAGCATAAATTATAGAGATTAGGTAATAAACCACTTTAATTGTAGCACACATATGCAGTAAGATTATTCAAACTATTACTATTAGAATACTAGAATGCTGTGTTTCTGGGTATGTGGATATGAAATTAATAAAATGTTAGCCTCGCCTTTGTTGAAAGCACTTCATCTTCAGATATATTTTCTCTTTACCTGAAAGAGAACTGTCCTTTTTATTTTTTTTATTATTATTTTTTAAAGTTTATTTATTTTGAGAGAGACAGGGAGAAAGAGAGACAGCACTCAGCCACAGAAGAGAAGGAGCACAAGCAGGGGAGGGACAGAGAGAGAGGGAGAGGGAATCGCAAGTAGGCTCCGTGCTGAAACTCACCAATCGTGAGATCATGAGCTGAGCCAGTCACTTAACTGACTGAGCCACTCAGGCACCCCAAGAACCGCCCTTTTTAAAAAAGTATCTGTCACCAGTCTGGTATTACACAAGTATCACTGGACCTACTCCTTGAAAACCCAGCTTGAGCCCCAGCACAGTTAGCTATTAGCCATATGTGATTTTGGGGTAAACTTTTGCTCTCTCTGCCCTTTAAAGTCTTATTTGTAAAACTGGAATACGAATTCCCCAGCCTACCAGGAGTGGGCAAGACGATGTGTATAGTTAACTTCTTCAAACTAACTAAATGACTAAATAACTAAATAAACGCCAATGATTATATTAACATGGATGCCCTGTTGATAACATCAGTTTTCATTATTCCTCCAAAAGTAGTTATGATCAATGATTCAAATGAACAATAATTCAAGGCAAAAAAAAGCAGTTTGCCCAAAGACACCTCTTTAGGCTTAAAGTAGGACGTGGTGTTGGGACACAGTAATGCCTCCAAACCACTCCATGTGCTATAGTAACAGTCCACAAAGGTCATACACAGGATCCCATCTCTCTGAATGGCAACAGAAGGAGCAGCCCGAGGCTCATGAAAATTGGGGAAGTTTGCATTAAGCTTCTGGAAATTACCTTGTTATAGAGCTTTCCTTCACTTAGAACTAAATGTAAGTGGTTTATTTTCTTGTACATATAGCATATTTGTTTCAGTGTTTCTATTATTTGAATCTGTGTTTTAAACATTCATCAAGGTTAATTAAACTCTTAAATAAAGCTTAATTACTAAATTTACTGGGTTTGTTTTCATTTTCCAATTTTTTTTTTAAACATTTATTCATTTTTGAGAGACAGAGAGAACAGAGTGTGAGCTGGGGAGGTGGAGAGAGAGAGAGAGAGAGAGAGAGAGAGAGAGAGAGAGAGAGAGAGAGAGAGAGAGAGAGAATGAATCTGAAGCAGGCTCCAGGCTCTGACCTGTCAGCACAGAGCCCGATGTGGGGCTCACACTCACTAACCACGAGATCATGACCTGAGCCGAAGCTGGATTCTTAACTGACTGAGACACCCAGGTGCCCCTTCATTGTCCAACTTTTTATCCCCCAAAAAGTATTTCCCACCTTATTTACAAAACTGTACTCCCATAACCTTATATGCAAAAATTAAACATATTCTAAAATTTTAAAAAGAAAAATTTTTTTTCAAACAATTTTCAAGAGTGTGCCTGGGAGTCTAAAGGCGAATTCCAAACTTGAGTTGAAGACCAGCCTTGCCCGATAGCAACCATACCGGAATAAGTGTTTGCTCTCACAATGATTTGATCTCATTTGAATGCAGACATATTTTAAGTAAATCATTTCTTTTTTTTTAATTTTCCTGTTTATTTATTTTTGAAAGAGAGAGAGAGAGAGAAAGAGAGCAGCAGAGGGGCAGAGAGATGAAGGCACAGAATCTGAAGCAGGCTCCAGGCTCTGAGCACAGGGCTTGACACAGGGCTCAAAACCACAAACCATGAGATCATAACCTGAGCTGAAGTCGGATGCTTAACTGACTGAGCCACCCAGGTGCCCTAAATCACGTCTTTTCAATTCCCGCCTTATACTGGTCATTCACAGAGCCATCACAGACAGGTACCTCTATGTGAATAAGAAAAAAGCTGGGGTCAGTTTCTCTTTCTGGGCGGTTGAAGCCCTGTGTCAGGCCAAGGCCGATAAGCAGACTGGAACTCAGTCCCCACTCTGTCCTGAGCCAGATGTCCCCATCTCAGCAACAGTCTACCTGTACACGGCAAGCCTGGTCACACAATGCTTAAATGTAACCCTTACTGGAGTCGGCCCCTGTCTCCAAAACCCCACCCACTGCTGCCTTCTCAGTTATGCATGTAACAGTCAGTGAAGATTTTTTTTCCTGACTTAGTAAAGGGAGTAACTCTTTGGAAGCTCTCCTGTAGAAGAGGCAGGGTTTTTACCCCAGTAATCCTCATAAATTCTTCCATCCAGAAAAGTTGAGTATTAACATCCATGCCATGGGCATGAAAGAACTATCATTCACCTAGTTTCTGTTCAAGGAGTCTCAATGAGGTCCAGGAAAACTTCCAACATTTACTTACTGGTTTTGTTTTCTTGACATGAAATTTCTTGGCACGATTTTGTAACTTTAAGTAGAAAGAAATGTAGGAGGTAAAGGGGCACGGGTTCTACCCTCATCTACGTAAGTTTCTTTTTTTTAATAGATCTTATCCCCATTCTACTTTATTTTTAAGTTTATTTATTCTTGAGAGAGAGAGAGAGAGAGAGAGAGAGAGCGAGCGAGTGAGCAGGGGAGGGGCAGGGAGAAGGAGACAGAGAATCCCAAGCAGGCTCTGTACTGTGAGTTCAGAACCTAACGCAGGGTTCCAACCCAAGAACCGTGAGATAAGACCCGAGCTGAAACCAAGAGTCAGACACTCAACCAACTAAGCCACCCAGGTGTCCCCTCCCCCCAAATTTTAAGACAATGGCAAAACGTGGGGTACATACTCTTTCTAAAATATTTTAAAGGTTTTCTTTCTTCTGTAAGTTTGTAATTCAACCTTTACAAATGTTCTACAAAATTTTGCTGTTACAAAAATAAATCAATGTGGAACAATCCACTGATCATTATAAAAGCCCCTGATAATGTTTATAATAAATGGCATTAAATCACATAGACCAAATCAATTTGAAATGATGATGTAAATCAGAAACTCAGGGTTAAGTCCTTAGAGGAATAACTAGAATTGGTTTGAGTTGGTCTATCTTTTGGCTAACCAAACATTTCAAAATCATTATGACTTATTTCAAACTCTGTTGCTTAGAACCACAAACAATATAACATCTTTAGGCAACAGGTTATGCCTGATGAGTCTTACTTTCTTTTTAAACATTCATTTTTCAAATTACTGCACACTCGTTAAATAAAATTTGGAAAATGTAGAAAAATAAAAAGGAAAAACCCCAAGGCACCCATGTTTCTATTAAAAAAAAAAAAATGAAACCTCACTCATTGGTTTTGTAGAAGGGTTAGAGCAAAAATTAAACACCTGATAATACTGTTAATATGACTAACCTACTAAATACATTAATAAAGAGTTAAAAACTTCCACCATCTATCCTTAAAAAATCGGTCTTTTCTTCATAGACTACTAGGAATGTTTCCATGAAAACATCACATTGTTTTGCCACAAATAACGAGAAATTACTTTGCTTAGTTCTGAGGGATATTAATTTTAATATTTGAGGTGGGGAGAGAGAGGGGGAGAAAGAGGGGAGAGAGATAGAGAGTGTGCCAGCGGGGCAGGGGCAGAGGGAGGGAAACACAGAATCTGAAGCAGGCTCCAGGCTCCAAACTGTCAGCACAGAGCCTAAAGCGGGACTCGAACTCACGAATGGAATCGTGAGATCATGACCTGAGCTAAAGTCGGACGCTTAGGCAACTGAGCCACCCAGGCGCCCAGTTCTGAGGGGTATTTAATGTAAATGAATCTGCTGACCTTCAGGGTGTCTCTGTTTGCATCAGGCAGGAGGATGACGAGAAGGTTCAAAGCCTGTAGTTGTTGCCTCTTGGTTGGAAGATCTGCAAACAGATTAAATAAATCTAAACTCTTTTCTTTACCCGACATTTTTTTTTTACTTCCTTTTTTGCATTTTGTAAGAAAAAAGTTACTTGGCATAAACATCACTGTGAAATGTAAGACACAACAACTGAGCAGCGAGCATTCTTGAGAGTGTGTTTGAGAGAGATCAGGAGAAACAGCTGCTGCTTTAGAGTTTCCCTCTCCCTCGGAATGCTCACTTCCAACTGTGATCGTATGATGAGCGGCCTTATGTTTGCAGACATACAACAGCGCTTTGGAAATCATCTTAACTTCTGCGTGATAATCACTCCCCAACAAAGAGACACAGAAAGTGGGACCTTCCGTGGTAAGGTGTCAAGATGCATCTGTAACACTGAAGTTTGTTTCTTTACTGGTGAATGAACACATTACATGGGAAGAGTCCATCAATTCCAAAAGGAATATGAAAAACTGAGCCCGAAACACAGTAAGTGGTCACCATACATCCATGGAACGAATGAGAAAACCAATCAGCAATGACCGAGTTGAAGCAGTACCTTATTAGCATTGATATTTATCACTTTTTAGTAGCCCTTAACCCATGTAAGTAATACTCAGGGATATTTGGAGTCATTTTGGTATTTTGTTCCTCAGGAATAAATTTGTGCTTGAATCCATTTCCAAAGAATATATGCAAAATAGTATAACTTAACCATTACAAATATTTTAAACAGATGAGGATTTCGGTCATGTTTCCCCCTAGAATTTCTGAAGAAATGTTATGAAATGACACATGAGAATCATCTCAATATTATACACTTGAGGAATAGCCTGGAAAATAACAGAATTATTCAGCCATAAAATAAAAAGAACAATATCTTGCCACCTGTGACAACATGAGCAGACCTTTAGGACATTATATGAAGTAAAATACGACAAAGATAGATACCATATGATTTCACTTACAGGTGGAATCTTAGAAGAACAAACAAAACAAAAACAAAAAAATAAGCTCATAGATAGCAAGAACAATTGGTGCAAGCCAGAGGCAGGGGTGGTGAGGGGGCAAAACAGGTGAAGGGTGTCAGTAGGCACAAACTTGCGGTTATAAACTAGCTAAGCCCCTGCGATGTAATGTACAGCATGGCGACTACAGTTAATAACAATGTATTGCATATTTGAAAGTTGCTAAGAGAGTAGGTCTTGAAAGTTCTCCTCACAAGAAAAAAAAATACTGTGACTATGCGTGGTGATGAATGTTAATCAGACTTATGGTAATGACCATTTTACAATATATACAAATACCAAACCATTGTGTTGTATCTCATGTTATAGGTCAATTATAGCTCAATTAAAAAAAAAAGTTGGAATCCTCCCCTGAACAGGTCTGGTGGAGCTCACCATAATCATCAACAGTGGCCCCCGTTCACTCTCGAAAGTGTCCCAATTTGGAAGTTAAAGATATGGCCATTAGAACGTGGTGGTGGCTTCTTTCCTTTACGGATGGCCTCCAGGACTAAATGGAATAATTATGCCAGTACATAAACCTTAAAAGATCCCTGTATTCACTGGAAAAGAATCAAGAACTATTTGAGACGTTAATTTGGAGCTTGCCCAAGACCACGAAACAGCAAGATAGGAGGTGTTTGCAGCCCTCCATCAGGGAGGCAGCCAAATAATTTGTTCCATGTTTCTGCATGACAATTTCAGGACTTAATTTTTCAGGAAATAATCACAGACTCTGCCGCATCTCCCTGTGCTTTCATAATAACTGGTAATCCACAGCTTCTCCAGTAAGTGTTGCTTTTAACACTTGGCAAGAAAAAAAAAAAATGTATCAGATTTTACGTGACTCGTTCTATTATAAAAGAAATGTGAAGTTCCAGGTTTTAACGAGAAAATATGTTGTATTGCTTGATGGGCATGCAATTAATCTGTACCTGAAGAGAACATTCTGTTAACCGTTTACTCAGAGACGCGTCTTTTTTTTTTTTTTTTTTTTTTAAATTTTTTTTTCCACGTTTTTAATTTATTTTTGGGACAGAGAGAGACAGAGCATGAACGGGGGAGGGGCAGAGAGAGAGGGAGACACAGAATCGGAAACAGGCTCCAGGCTCCGAGCCATCAGCCCAGAGCCTGACGCGGGGCTCGAACTCACGGACCGCGAGATCGTGACCTGGCTGAAGTCGGACGCTTAACCGACTGCGCCACCCAGGCGCCCCGAGACGCGTATTTCTAAAGGAAAAGGAAAACAATGTGTGGCATTCAAGCATCCGTTGACAGTGAGTCAATTTGTCTACCCAAATATATCTGGTTACATCCTTTGGGATGCAAAGTGTCATTAAAACAATTAATATGGATGGCAGCAGGACAAGGACTGCTCCAGAGAGAGATGGCACTTACTCTGGACAGCTTGAAAGGCTTTCAGATACTCTACACTCAGCAGCGGCTGGGGCAGCTCCCGGATGAACAGCTTCAGCAGGCTGGCCGCGTCATGCTGCTTGACACTTTCCCAATTAAACGTCCCTTCGTAAAACTTTGCTTCTAGTTCTTGGCAAAGATTCTGAAAGGCAGAAGAAGAAGAAGAAGAAGAAAAAAAGCTACAGTAAGTGTATTTTTTTTTCCTGCTTAAAGTGTGATCCACTTCCCACTTTACAAGAGATTGTACTCTCTCGAAAGAATCTGAAAGTACTTCTCTGTCACTCAGAAAAATACTACTCCGCCAAGCATACTTTTCCAATGAAACATTATACCCATGGCCCCCAAAATCCAAAAATTGTATACATTCTCCTGGATATGCAACAGACCCTAAGCAGTAAAGGTTTAATTAAAAGATTAGTTAAGGGGCACCTGGGTGGCTCAGGTCATGATGGCAAGTTCGGGAGTTCGAGCCCCACCAACGGGCTCTCTGCTGTCAGCGTGGATCCCACTTCGGATCCTCTGTTATCTCTGCCGCTCCCCATTCATATGAACTCTCTTTTTCCCAAAACTAAACATTAAAAAATTTTTTAAATTATTTAGAAGTACATTACATCACAAAATATATAATCAATCTTGGGGCTGTAAGCAGAAGGCTACCTCTGATTAGTCACCTCTGGGAAATGGAAAACCAAATTCTACAGCAAATGAGGCCTGAAAATACATCAATATACCTGTCTTGGTATATTGGCTTACTTATGGTAAGCCGTAAGTGACACAGCCATCTTGCTGTTAGCTGTGGAAAACAGTCGGAGTCCATGCAAAATTAGAAATACCAAGTTCATTTACCTCAAGGACTCCATAAGATTTGCCAAATTATTAGTAATCAATTTAGTTTCATAATCACTATTTTCTACATGCATTTCACTGTGGCATAAATCTTATTATGTTGGAAATCCTTCCAAGTTTCTGTCACGTCCTTGATTATTTTAAACTGTTCTCCCAAAGAATATTCTTCATTTTTCTTGCGAGGTGAATTTAGTCCGCTTTCTCTTCTCAACACAACTCTGCCCTCTACTTATTTTTGTAATTGGTGAAATACATAAAGGTGAGCCTAGAAATGGGGAGGAGGGGAAAGAGAGGCAAAGGGAGAGAGGAAGGGAAGGAGGGAAGGAGGGAAGGAGAGAAGAAGTAAGGAAGAGGGAGAGGGAAGTAGGAGAGGGGGAGGGGGAAGGGAGAGGAAAAAGGAGAGGGGGAGGACTGAGAGGGAGGGGGAAGGGCTGGAGGGAGTAGGCAGAAGAGTATAAAGAATTTGGTGGGGCTGGGGAGAAAGACAACCAAAAACTTTGCATATTATCTTTAAATTATTTATAATGGACCAGCTGCTGCATAATTTGGGATGTGACAATAGGCTGGGTTGAAGAGTTGAGCCAAATGAATCCACTTAATTGACCTTCTTAGAAATTACATTTCTAAGAGCTGGTCTGCCAGCCCTCCAGTCAAAAATGTAAAACATGCATTCTGTTCACTACCCTATACTCAAGGAAATGTGTTTACAACTCTTAGGAGTTGGCCATCACATTGTGCTAATTAGTGAACTGAGAAGCGGTATTCTTGCCGATGTGGGTAATCTGAAGTCATGCTACCTGTTTCTGAGGGATTCTGTCTCTGTAAGAGGACGTGCTTCTCAACAGAACTTATCTCAGAATCACACACACTATCCATGTTTGACTGTTGGTATAAAAAACAAAAAACAAACAAAAAAAAAAAACAAAAACAATGGCACCTAATCAAACTTACACGGACCCCAAAGCAGTTTCAGGGACTTCTGTGAACCAGACACCAAACCCACGGGACACAAGCTGAATGAAATTTTTGAGCAGGGTATACGTATCAGGTTACTCGAATCTGATTAAACTGAGATCACCCTATGCAGTAAGAGCCAAGTAGGCCGAAACTAGCATCCTACATTGAGGAAGCTTATCAAAATAAGCAGATGATGTGAACCGTGCAAGGTATGAATACTAATTCCAGTCCTGGCAGTCCCACAGCCTCAGTCACAGGCAAAGAGCACGTACGCCCACCAAGAGTCGTTTCTCCCTGATTCAGTTCTAAAAATGTCCGATAGAATAGGTCTTGAGGAAACGAAGAGAAAATCTCTCTTCTCCCTATCCTGTTTTCTCTTGGATTTGCAAATTCTGGAAGACTTGTGCTCTTCTCAGGTGAGAGCCAAAGCTGACTTTGGAGGCGAGGGAGAGGAGACTGCGAGTGGCTGCTAACCAAAACCTCTTCCTAGACACGTTTCCCAGATAGAGCCACAATTTCAAGCATGAGGTCCCTGTAAAATGCAATTCCCCTGGGACGCTGATGTACTATGCCTCATCTGCAGGGTGAGTCCATCTTTACTATGCATTTACTGGATGCTTTATCCCCAGAGCAGGAGCTGGGGGACAGGGAGAAAGGCGGAAGATATACAGCATCCCAAGAGAGTGGGAACAAAATGCCATCTTGCCAGAAAAGGTGACAAGGGGAGGGAGGAAGGGCAAGTCTGGGAATCACCTCCTCTCTTTCACAAGCCAGGCTTGGGCTACCTGGCATCCAGTGAGACAGGAAGTATGAAAGTCAGGATAGCAGTGGGGCAGAGTCTCATTCTGTCAGCTCCCAAAGACTCCTGTATGGGGACTATTGTCATGTCTCCTACTCTGCTCCCCTGCTGGAGTTTATCATCCTGACTTTTTAATCTTTTTTTCACGTTTATTTTATTTTTGAGAGAGAGAGAGAGAGAGAGCGTGCACAAGTCGGGGAGGGGGACAGAGAGAGAGGGAGACACAGAACCTGAGCTGTTAGCAAGGAGCCTGACGCGGGGCTCGAACCCACGAACCATGAGATCATGACCTGAGCCGAAGTGGGACGCTTAACCGACTGGGCCACTCAGGCGCCCATCCTTTTTTCAATTGCTATTACTCATGCTGACTAAATCCACCACCAGTCCCCCTATTGATACTTTGACACATCATGTTCTCTTTTCCTGAGAAGGATGAAACTACTCGTGTCTTTTTGCTTGTTATGCTTTTGTGCCTATTCTAGGCTTGCACGGCAAAGACATTAAAATCATTTGCTTCTTTATTTATCATGGTATTATTACAGCTAATGTGATTCTGAAGAGAAATCAAAACCTATAAAAATCAGCAGAGACTACATAAAACCAAATATAAACTGAATGTTCAGAAAACAGAAAACTAAATACAAACTGAATGTGAAGGGTCACCTGGGTGGCTCAGTCAGTTAAGCATCCTACCCCTGGTTTCAGCTTAGGTCCCGATCTTACGGTTTGTGGGATCGAGTCCCAAGTCAGGCTCTGCGCTGACAGCGTAGAGCCTGCTTGGGATTCTCTGTCTCCCTTCCTTTTCATCCCTCCGCTGCTCAAGCTCTCTCTCTCTCAATATGAATAAATAAACTTAAAAAAAATTAAGCAGTTTTATCATTATACATGGGAAGAAGAAGGGGTGGGGAAGACAAGTTACCTTTTAAAAGGCCAAAGCTGTCTGTTTTGACAGCTTAGAGCCCGGAGCCTGCTTTGGATTCTGGGTCTCCCTCTTTCTCGGCTCCTCCCCGCCCCCCTCAAAAATAAACATACATTTAAAGCATTTAAAAGTAAAATGGCAAAGCAGAATTAAACAACGTTGGTGGAACTCAGAGATCACCTTGATCCTAATGGCAGCTCCGGGTATTCTTAAGAGACCTTCAGTTTCCAAGCCTCCCTCTTCAATCCGAGAAATCAGCTGTGTAGAAACAGAAGAACATTCTGACTTGGGTATTCTTGAGAGGTACGATTCCAAATTTAAGATCTGCTTCACATATAAATACATGCAAGCTGACGTGTAAACTGGATTTCACCAAGTTTTGAATGCTATGGTGCTAGCCCTACCCTGCAAACCAGTGAAGCCCCGAAACTTTACTTACAAATTAGAAAAAGTTGGGTTTTATTCTCCTTTATTACAGCAGTGTATAATTTCACACAACAGCTGTCATACCCTAAACAAATGGAGACTGAAGATGTTCATTGTTTAAAAGCAACTGAGACCATCCATTTCTTCCACTTTTCCAGAAATGTATGTTCTGCAATCAAATAAATCTAGGAAATTCCAGTACTTGCACATTTACATCTCATTTTTGGTTTGTTTGAAATAATTATTTATGGTATGAAGAAAAAAAAACAGTTTGTGAATATTCATTTTTAAGCTTTTAAGCTTTTGGTGGTAAACCTAAGTAAAAAACAGTTCTTGTATAGGGTTTTTAAATCGTACCTGATACCCAGTGAATACATACAGGTCTGTCTCCAGAACCGCATTAAAGTAACAAAGATTTTTTTTTTTAAATAATGCCAAAACCTACAAGATTAAGGCAAATGGAGACATTACAATGGCATACTGTTGGAAGCTTAGGAAGATGATTAAAAAAAAAAAGTGCTTAGTTTCTTGGCAGAGTGATGTTCCAGTTGAAATATGTATTCCCTGGGCAGTGCCCAAAGGCTTTATAGGGGGTACTCTGCTATTTTAAGGAAATCCATTTCCTTGTCCTCAGGTTAAATATAAGGCAATTACTAGTATCAGATAGGTTTTCCTTCCTACCACCCACCCCTTTTCACAAGTCTTATAACTTCACAAAAGACAGACCTACTCTTCACTCATCCCCAAACTTACTAAAATCTCTCTGCACACCCTAAGACATAAATAAAATCTTCCAGAGTGCCAAAGAATGTAAATTTTTATCTTTTTTTTTTCCCCCAGAGAAATCTCCTTTAATGATTTACCAAGACTCTATAAACGGCACGAAGCTTACTGCTTCTCCCTTGCTTATACAAGTGTCTACTAGGAGCAAAGCATGATATCATAAAATGAGGTCTCCTGACCTTTGTCTAGATGTCCTGAAATCAGATATATTGTACTGTGTAGACACTGGAAGAGAGGTAATTTTTCTTTCATGACCTCACTTCTTCTATCCCTGGGTTATGGCCAAAGAATGCACTGATCTTGGGGGAGTCAGGTAAGAATAAAGCAAAGAGTAGTCTCGAAATTCTCCTAAGGATTTATTATCAGCTGAAGAAAGAACCATCCTTGACCAGTCAAAGCAGTACACGATTTTTAAAAATTCAACTGGAATGCTTTCCAAGATCACATTTTTCAATTACGTTAGATAGTAAACCCACAGCAAACCTTTACATGAATTATCTCAGATGAGAAGGGCATTATTCAATAAAGGATTTAAAACCAAATTTATCAAATAAGACCATGCAAAATTTATTCACTGTTCAAGCAATTTTCATTTTTATTTCATCTTCTAAAATGTTTAAAATGTTCTAGTGGCAAAAAATAAAATTCTGTGCTAGCTGCTACAGCAAATTAGTTCCTAGCAGTAATATATGTCTTCCGTTTTCATTACATACACAGGAAAAATGGATAATTTCTAAATAATTGACAATAAGTCTTGAATTTTTATATTTAAGCTCTTTTCATTATTCTCTAACATGAAAGAGCAATATTCAATAGAGATATGCGTATATATTGCCTCAAAGAATGCCATGTGTTTTTTTCATATTTCTCTCTTCAAAAGTAACATTTTTATGGGGCACCTGGGTGCTCAGTTAAGCATCCGACTTCAGCTCAGGTCATGATCTCACACTTTGTGAGCTCAAGCCCCGCGTCGGGCTCCGTGCTGACAGCTCAGAGCTTGCAGCCTGTTTAGAATTCTGTGTCTTCTTCTCTCTCTGCCCCTTTCCTGCTCACGCTCTCTCTCTCTCAAAAATACACATTAAACATTTTTTAAAAAATAACTTTTTAGCTACCACATTATATAGCATTGTCAAAATATAAATAATATTCTATAGCACTTTTACTTTCAAGACTTAAAAATGAAAAATAACTATATTGATCTATATTTTAATCAGGCTGCTTTTTAGTAATTTATCCTACAAGAGACATTACATAATTTATCAATAATGTTCATACTATTTCCCAAGAGGGATTACATACTTACACAAATTTATGAATTGAAAATGAAGTCAGAAGTTTTTGACACAAAGTATCTTTGATTTGGCAGATTCCTGTGACAGTGAGAATTTGCCAGTTTGTCAGAATTTTTCTATAGATAAAAATTAAGAATATTTCTATTTCCCTAACTCTTTCCGAGACTACAGTTTAAACAACGTGTCTCTGAGCAAAAACAAAACAAAACTAACAAGAAAACAACAGATATGATTCACGGATATTAGCTAAGTTTTGTTAAAGCCCTTTTTGGGGTATAATTCTTAATAAATAAAAAAGTATAATCCTGTAAAAATTGGTAATAGATCTTTTTTTGCAAATCAGTGACTTCCAATTCTTTCCTTTGTACAAAATGGAGGAAATACCTAATTGGGGTGAGAGTTGATCACTCAAAAAATATTTTTCAGTGACAGATGACTGTATTTTTTGTGCTTATAATTCAGAGGGGATGCAAGTAGAGGAGTTTTATCTAAGAGTAAACTCTTTATACCCTTATTTTTTATGTGAACAAAAAGACTTTAAGGCTATTATCTAACAACTTCAAACTGGTTGGCAGCCTGAGTCTTCAGAATGTTGAAATGAGTGACAGAAATGTAAAATAATAAATGAGAAAACAATTCCAAGAGAAAATCACAGGGGACTGCATTCAATCCTCAGCCTGATCAGGAGACAATTTCCGAATTTCTGCGGGGACCAAAGCTTACTCTTCACTAGTATGATGGTGAATTTGATAAAAGTCCAGCGTGACTCATCATTGGTTATTTGGTCAAACACCAGCCTAGATGTTACTGTGAAGGTTATTTTTTTACGATGTAATTAACACTTAAATCAGTACATTCTGAGTAAAGCAAATGACTCTACATAACGTGGGTGGGCTTCATCCAGTCAGTTGGCAGCCTCAGCAGTAAAGACTGAGGTTTCCCAAAGAAGAGGCAATCCTGCCTCAAGACTACAACATGGAAAGCCTACAGGAGTTTCCAACCTGCAGGTTTTGGGCTCAACGCTCCCATTATCACCTCTGGCCAAGTTTCCAGACTCTGGACTGCTCTATTTCAGATGTGCCGTTCCCACAATGGCATAAGCCAATTCTTTAAAAGAAATCTCTCTGTACAAACATGCATACACACACAACACCTTATCGGTTCTGTTTCTCTGGAGAACCCGTATCCACTTGGAAAGGATGCTGCTGAGATCCTTGCTCCATACAGTCATCTGTGGTGGTAACGTGCACCTTTTACTTAAACTGATGTGAATACATGGCCCACATTTGTTAGTATCTCCAGCTAATCACAGGCACGGTTGACAACTATCCACACAGATACAAGGTCTACAGGCAGGGACTGGCAGAGGCTGATGAGTAGAACACACGGCGTGGAGCAAAGATCATTAGGAGAAACAATGAGATACAGGTTTGGGTGTAATGGTGAACATGAGGAATAACGCAATCAGAGGTTAGTAGCTAAGACGGCTAATGACTGGTTTGGAAGAGCAGAAGAATCCGTGCCAAGGAGACTAAGCTTTACTACTGAATGAGTTTGTTGAGCCAGCCAATTGTGAAAGTTCCCACTGCCACTCTTGCTCTCCCCAGAGCTTTCAGAAATTGCAATGTGCTGGAAAAAATCTACAGCTTGGGTAGTCCATAACTGATCTGACCTACCTTCCTTGCTGTAGCATTCCTGGCTTTTATCACCTAGAATCTGGGTTTCTGAACAATGATGGCTCAGAGATTAGACTGAAATTTTTATATTGTCATAGATCCTCCCCTTATGAATAACTGAGCGTGGATCATACCGGTGACTTGATAGTTTAGCAATCACTTTCTAATTCTACTTTATGGTTTCTTTGCCTACTTTGGAAGTAGGCACTAGTAAATTAAATTGGACATCCTCATTGTAAATAGGAAAGCTTGGGAAATACATACAGGCATGAAATATTCATGAGGATACAATTCCCTAGAAACTTATAAGCAGTTCCCACTCCTGTGTATTATAGAATTGAAATCTCAATTATACCAAGCTAGCTAATATAAGACAGGAAAATGATGCCAGGTAATCACAGTTATAGTAATAACACAGAAAACATCACCATGAAATAAAAATTATGAGCCCTTGAAACAAATTTGTTTCCTGAATAGAAAAATCAAAGTACAAAATAAAAGAGCACATCAATTGGAAAATGAGATTATAATATTATGAATGCCAAGGAAAAAAACTTCTATTAGTTCAAGTATGTTCTCTCTATGCTGACCCATCTAGGCTTACTTACTTTTTGAAATATCAAGGGTATTCGAGTTCCTGGTACTTTCCTCTGATCTTGTTCTAACAATAGTGTCAATGGAATACAAAAAAGACCAGAATCTGCAACAAAAAATAAAATTTCTTAATTTCCGTCAATCTACAAAACATTAATGCAAAAATATTACGTCAACAGATTTCTGATGTAGTCATTCAAACACACAACTATTTATTGAGGACTTCTAAGTGAATGACATTACCTAGCCATTACGTATACACATCTCAATAAGAAAATCTTGACCCTGTCTTATATAGGAATCTAACAAGGAAAGACAACTAAGCAAATGATTGCAAATAATCATTAACATAATTAGAAAGCTCTAGGGATGCCTAGGTGGGTCAGTCCGTTAAGCATCCGACTCTTGATTTTGGCTCAGGTTATGATCTCGCGGTTCAGGAGATTGAGTCCTGTGACAGCCTCACACTGACAGCACGCAGCCTGCTTGGGACTCTCTCCCTCTCTCTCCACCCCTCCCCTACTCGGGCATGCATGTGCGCACGTGTTCTCTTTCTCTCTCAAAATAGACAAACATTAAAAAAATAATAATTAGAAAAGTGCAAACTACCAGATAAGAGAAATAGTGCTATAGGAGTATGTAAAATATGCAAATAATTTACTAAAGGTAATCAAAAGTTCTGGTTAAAGCAAACGTTACTCATCTCTTTCATACTTAATTGACAGCTAACATCCTACAATACAGAAAAATATAAATTCTTGCTTTTTAAGAAATCAGCCAACATTATGATCTTGTTCTACAAATGCTTTTCTTTGGAAAATATAGATATTTGGTAGTCTTAAATTGAAATTCATAGTTTTATATATTTGGGAATAACTCCCCACGAAATGAAAGGCAACAATTTATAATTTTTCTAAATTAAAATCATATGCAGTCTGGTGTGAGCATAACTTCTGCCTAGCACCTCCTACCCCACCCCCATCACTGAATGTACAGTTAGCACAGAAGTGTGACACACATCATCAGGGGAGATATAAATCATTTGTGAACAAGGAAAGGGGGGGGGGGTTGTACTGTGGAATGAGGACACTGAAAACTGACTCTCTATAGAGATGCCACTCAAAAGAATACCAGTAACCCAAAAAATAATTTCTAGTTTAGGAATTAAGAAAAAATGTAATCTTCAAAAATGTCAGGAGTCCAGTTTGGGAGATAAATCTATTAGATAAGATACAAAAATATTTAAGAAACAGAAAGAAAATCTATTCTGTTAATAGTTAACGCTCTTAATGAGAATGGCTTATTATTTCTCTCTCTGTTAGAAAGCAATTCTCAAACATAAAAAAGCCTCTCTAAGCCATTTTAAAAGTCCTGAGTACTGACTCACAGCTATTTAAATTATATTTCTATTTTATAGTTGGAAAAGGCTTTGTGACAAGTTTCTGAAAAAACAACTAAAGTCTTTCATTATCTATAATGGACTTGTGGAAAATCAGAAGCACCATTTAACTCAGAAATTCACCATCTCAAGCCTTAAGCTAAAACACTCAGAGGAACTGAGCACAGAATGAGGTCTTCTGGGGCCCAGCATGGGAGAAAGGACCTTGAGGGTAGATATACTTCATTCCTACAGAGAAACTGCCTCTAAAACTTGAATCAGGGAAATATGTGTCTTTATTAATGTTACCATAGTAACTCAATAATCCTAATTCTTGGTATCTCTTTAAGGGAGCACTTAAAGAAGAGGTCAGAGATTCCTAAACAGTTAAACTTTGGCAATAGAGAATTATCTGGATTTCCAGACCAAGAATTGAGAAGATGTCTGTTCTCTATCATATCATAAAAAATAAAGTCTGTTTATATAATGGGTAAAGCAAGTTGCTTACAAAAGAAAAACACATATCCACGATGAGTATAGTTTGGTGGTGTTATGGCCACAATGGCATTATTTTCTTAATATTAAGCGAAGAATGTTTTTTGCAAAATAGTTAAAAGTAGAATGTAAATGAGCAAAGAGACAGGCTACTAACCACCCTATGTATTTCCCATCAAATAAATAAGCAAAAGCAATCGATCAACTACCTTCAAGTTATTTTTCAAGATCTGATTTTGGAAATAAAGTAGTTTATGTACCCAATGTACTTTTTAAACATACTATTTTCAAAGGAAAGAACATTTGCGGAAAGATTCCTTAACTTAGGATTTCCTTCAAAGGTAATTAAGTATTTTATTACCTCTTTATTTTCTATAGGCCGGGAGAACGGTGTATGTTTATCAAGTTTCAAGATTTTTGAAAACAAAGTTTTAGAATCTGAACTTCAGATGTATTCAAGTGTCAGTTTACTTTGTAGATGTTTCCCCCTCTAAGAATACCACTCAAAAGCTCATCTTTGCTACTTCTGAAGTAAATCTAACTGTTCTTTATTTCAAAATTACCTTTTGTTTTGATTTTCACAGCTTTTTGTTGCTTCAGTTCAACACCCAATACATCGTAGAGGGCAGTCAGCTCAATTAGGGCTAAATGGCAAACCTTCTTCATGTCCTGGGGTGCCAGGTCACCAATCTTGGTGGTACCCGTTTTGTCTTTTGGCAGTCTGAAATTCTAAAATAAGTACCATTAATAAAGGTTTATAATATCTAGCCCTTATAGTCAAAGACGACTAAACTGTAACTATACAAAGAGGCTATACTCAAAGTACTGACAATGAAAGCTATGGCAGAATTTCTATAGTCAGGATGAAGAGCCATCTTGTCATGAGGATGGTCCTCAAACCTATAGCGAGTCAGTATGTGAGGTACGACAGACGATGCGACCAGACTATGTACTAGGAGTACTAATCCTTGTGGCAAAGAGGACAAAAGAGATGGTAAAACTGAAAAAGAACTCTAGTTATTGACTTTCAAGAACCAAGGAAGATTAGAAGACCAACCATGAGTAGGAGGAGGAGGAAGAAAAAGAGGAATAGAGCCATGAGTGAGTGCTTACAATGTACGAGGTACCCTTTACCTACATTCTGTCATGTGTATTACAGGTATGATGATGTGAAATAAATAATATTTATAATACATATAAAAATATTGTGATAAAAACCCAGATAAGGTAGGTACAGAAGGGCTGTAGAGCACTGGGGTGACAGGGAGAGCAGAAGGGATACTAACAGCATGGACGTTAAAGCCAGAATGACTACCACTCATCTAGCTACTGACTAGCCACTAACAATCTGGCAACTGCTTAACCACGGTTTCTGAAAACGGCAGAAGGGGAAGACAGTGGGGAGGAGGAGGGGAGAGGAGGCAGGACGAAGGAGGAGGACATAGGTACAGGGGAGAGGAAGAAAAAGAGAACAGGTAGAGGGGAAAAGGAGAGAAGGAGGGGAAGAAGGCCACCTAGTTCAGTGGGCTGTGGTGGCGTTTAAATGCCTGGCACTTCCCAAGCACCTTTATATTGTCCCTATCATTATTACCTTCACCACTGAATAAATCAACTGAGAGTTAGAGATACTACTATCACAGGCAAGTAAGTGGTGTTTTGTTGTTTCCTGCCTTTCCCAAATATTATCTACGACCTATTCAGCCACTTTTAATATTAAATGCATTAAATATAAGAAAGCACAAGTAAAAACATGAATTTCTCTAACATATTTAAGACAAATTTTATTCCTACTGTATTTACAGATTACTAAAAACTATGATCATTCTTTGATGGTTTGATTAAAAAAGGTTATAAAGGGTATATCTTTAGGGTTTATTCTTCACTTCCTCATTTAACGGCCAAGGATGTTCAACTGTTCCCTTTTATTCCCTTTACTTTGCTCATTTTTGTACGATGTTATTAACACTTCATGGTCTAAAAACTAGTGCAAAAGACAGGTCTTAAAGCAGCATTTCTCAAAGTAAGGTCCAGGGAACCAGGAATTTACCGAACACTCCTTCAAGGCACCTATGAGGTCAAAACTATTTAATGAGTAATACTAAGGCATTACTTGCCTTTTTCATTCCCATTCCCTTATGATTATTCAGTGGAGTTTGCCAAAGGTGTAAGACAGGTGTTGGTGCAACAGACTGAACACAGATATAGAGGTGAGGACCCAACTGACTTCCACTACAGTGAAACACTGGAGTAGATAAAATGTAAAACCATGGCACACTTCTTAATAATTTGTTTCAGGGGGTGGCTCAGTAGAGTAAGTGTCCCACTTCGGCTCAGGCCATGATCCTGTGGTTTGTGAGTTCGAGCCCCACATCAAGCTCTGCACTAACAGTGCAGAACCTGCTTGGGATTCTCTCTCTCTCTACCCCTCCCCCACTTGCACACGTGTGCTCTCTCTCAAAATAAACTTTAAAGAAAATCTTTTAAAAAATAATTTGTTTTAGAAAATGACGATTTTTCATAAAAATGTTATTTATGGTAACTGTAATGCTGTAAAGTGGATTAATAATTTCCAAATGTCTCAATTTTAATTTCTAATTTGGTAAATATCCATAGGTATAATAACTGATATAAACAAAATCACTACTCTCATAGTATTTGTTGTTTACTTATCAAGAAAAAGGATTCCTTAGTCTATGTATTCATGTTTCATAGACCAAGAACAGAGGTTAGCGACAAACTTCCATGGAACTCAATCCAAAGAAATTCTTCACATTCCAAAATCACTTACGGCCATCCTCATCTCCTCACAATCTTTCATGAAACCATAATTTCTGTAGAACTATGTGTATGCCTTCTGTCTTGGTTCAGCCACAGCATACTTCTAAGTAGCTGCAAAGTTCAGGGAGCCAACAAATGCTCCAACAATAGGAAATCACAGATACTTAGCCAGAAGGCCACGTATCTGAGGTTTTGTCAAAGCGCTGGAAGCCATGGTAGTTATTGTCCTCAATACCAACATCCTTCTTGACTAGTGAAACAAAAGCTTTTTGAAGTCCCTCAGTACTTTTTAAGAGCCTAAAAAGGTTATAAGACCAAAATGTTGAAGTTTCACTGTCTTAAAGCATTTCCTCAAACCTACAACTTTTGGAATTGAGCAGCTAATTCCTTTCAAGCAAACTCAACTCCAAGAGAGAACTTTGTATAGTTCTTTATGAGAATATGAAATAAAACAGCAGTAGACATCATTAAATATATAGTCTAAGTGAATTTCCAGCCTAAGTGTTAACGGTGCAGTGCATGGGGGCTGAGAACGTGGGGCCAAACCACAGGTGGACAATCTTGTCTCCATCACTTACTAGCTATGTGACCTCTGGCAAATTACATCACCTCCGTGTCACCTCAGCCACTTCATCTGTAAGATGGGAACAACAGAACCTACCTTACAAGGCTGTGGTGAGGATCAAATGGCCCAAGTAAAGACTCAAAAAGTGTTGCGTTATCACTACATTTCTTTCCTACAGCTTTTTCAATAAATTCAAGATTTCGTGCCTTTCCTTTTTGCCTAACTATTACTGTAAGGTAAGAGAAAACATGATAAGGCTAATACTCTTATTTGATAAATGGTTTTTTGATCCTATTCTGCAAAAAGTCCCAATAGGTAGGAATTATTACAGCATATTCTAGGTGGGGACTTGAGACTAAACATGGCCACAAAGCCCGTGCAAAAGAAGGATGCAAATTCAGATCTTCTAGATTCTAAATGCAGTAATAACCATTCTGTTCTGCTCCATTTTCTCTGTCCACCAGAGCATGTGGGGAGGAATCTAGGTGGATCGGTACTGGTATAGGACTGTGAGCCCCTCAAGGGCTCATATGGACTCATTTCCATATCCCTACTCTACCATAGGCCTGGCACACTGCAGGGGTCCTGTCCCAGTCTGTTCAATGAATTAAGACACACACCCTACAGGGAGAAAAGCACAGAATCGAGGTCAGTGAGGTATAGGGCCACTGGCTGGATGCTCCCTCGCTGTCCCATGATTTGTACTGAGCTTCACAAAATCACACAAAACTTGTCACATTTTCTTCAGGCCTGGCCCCAGAGTTCTGCTAATTGCATTGTTTTCTGAAGAGCTGAAACAATCTGATCTACCAACCATTTATTCTTTTTATTCAGTTCTAAACGTTTCCTTTAAATCAGTAGCTATTGATCTAATAAGCCAAACACATGTAATTTAATTATTTAAAGAACTAGCCAAGGTAAATGTTTAGAGAAACCTGAAATATGATTAGTTCAAACATTTGATTTACCTAGCAATATATGTCATGAACTTGCTTTTATTTATTTATTTATGTATTTATTTATTTATTTATCATTGTGCTTTAATGAAAGGAGTTAGTTCTTCATCCCAATGTTTAATTCATAGCAGCAGCTTTAAATATTTATGAAGTCCCCTGTCATTTTTGTTTAGTTAATAGACTGGATGGTTCAGTTCACTGGCTAAGAGCAGGCAACGCAATTTTAGCAAAAGCAAAGCTCTTTGCCTTTTGAAAAATATGCTTCAAGAATGAAGTGAAATAAAATTTCTCAAAAATTATAAGGTCACTGGTTCTCATGTGTTACTATAAATTAATCAGGTAGCTCTCCCCGACCGCACCCCTCTTTTGCAGACCTCACAATACAAAGGGCTCCTTAGGCACTCCATCAGTAAAGATGGACTTTGATGGACTTGACTTTAATACATCAAGTCACTTCTACCTTCAACTTGGAAAGCAAGAGAATCTATTCTTACCTGGTCAGTTTCCACAGATGACTTTTTTTTTTTCCTGGTCTGCTAGGAAATACATTTCTTAACTAAGATTTTTCCATGTATAAAATGTGATTTTATTACAGCATTTCATTGTCATTTTCAGAGGATGAATATTTTTCTAGACAAATGAACTTTCAAATTTAGTTTTTTTATATTTCCTCAATTTTCAATTTTTTTTAATGTTTATTTGTTTTTGCAAGAGGGGTGGGGGGCAGAGTGTGAGCAGGGGAAGGGCAGAGAGAGGGGGACACAGAATTCAAAGCAGGCTCCAGGCTCCGCACAGTCAGCACAGAGCCCAACACAGAGTTTTAACTCACCAACTGTGAGACCATGATCCAAGCCAAAATCAGATTGAGCCACCCAGGCATTCCAATATTTCTTCAATTTTTTAAATGGAGACCAAATAGCCGTAATTTAACCTTTTCTTGACAATTCAGGACTATAACCCTAAACACCTATTTTTGCATTGTGGACAAGTGTGTCTGCTTTGGCTTTCAGTGTCCTCATTCAATCCTGAAACAACACCTCTTCAATGTCCTCCAGAGTTGTTCCATTCTCCAGCAAATTGCCAAGGTGGGCCTCCATGCCTAGTTTTTGGTATTTAGTATGCACGGAGCTGTGTTACCAGACAAGCAAGGTCATAATTCAATAAGAATTCAAAGGACACTGAATAAAGACCTAAGAACTAAATATAGGCATCATTTAGAATAGAGGCTTTACCACAGTTACACTTTTAAAACTACGGATCTTCAAAATTTCAGAATCCTTAATGTTTAGTCTCCACAGTACGCTGAAGGAGTATTATTAAATTTCTATTGTACATGATGGACCCCACAAGCCAGAATCTTATTTATAAAATATCCCAAGCTACCCTGAACAAGTTGTCAACAGCACCAATACAGAGCCACTTAAACTCACACCTGAATTAAATACACAGACCTTCAGGGCACATAAAGTGGAGTCGACATGGTCCTTCCAGGAAAAACTTGAGCTTCAAAAATTGAGTCCCTGCAGCCAAGCCTTTGCATGCCATGTATAATTTACTGTTTCCTTGTATGAAAAACAGGAATTGTAACATCTACATCATGAGATCATTTGATAAATTAGAGAGCATATTTTCTGAGATACAGTGGGTACACAAAACAAAGTAGTAGCTACATTTTCAAACTGAAGCCCATGAGAGGTTATAAAACCTGATCTACAAATTTAAGAGGAGAAATCTGAATCTGCTGTGAGAGATCATAAAGAATTAACAAAGACTACCCAAAGTTGTAAGAAAAAAGAAATGAATTAAAAAAACGAAAGTCAACACAGAACAATGTATTACATAAAGCTTACTGCTTATTTACAGAAGCAGGGGAGCATGGAGTAGAAATGGTATTTAAGGTTTATCTGCTTAGACACCTGCCTCAGAGTGATGAATGTAAATATTCATTCCATCAACCATGCTGAGGACTCGTGAAAGGCTTACATGCCCATGCCTTCTATGAGACATATGGATAAATGGGTATAGAGATGAACAGATGCATATATGCATAGATAAATACCAGATTACATTGACAATAATTATCAAAAGCATGGCATCTTAACAGCTTAAAGGATTATTTTATACATTGTATCTAATGTAAATTCACAACCAGGAAGGACTTAATAATAAAGTTAGAGACCGAACTAGACCCCAAAGGATGAGTTAAGACTTTCTTGGTAAACGGGGAACAACAAGGAGGTCCAAATAGGAAGGTCATTTTAAGCTTGGGGCACAACATGAATAAAATCAAGAGGGTAGGTAAGCAGAAATGTTAAGCAGAGAATGAAACAAGAAAGGAAGTTTTGTTTTTAAGTCTCTAAAGTAGCTATTAATTTATATTCTATTCCACTTCTGAATGAACAGCTTAGAAGTCAACAGTGTCTTCATTTTTTTTTTTTAAATTAGACTCTACGGTGTTTTACTTAAAACCCCTTCCATCTGTTGAGATATGGACTGCCCACTACACTGACAGTCTGGGAGTATAGGTCATCTCTTTAAGCCAAAGGATACGTACTCCTTTACTTTTCCCATCAGGTATAAAAACAGATTCTTACAAATATATGATAAAGCCTGGAAACAACTTAGATGTCCACCATTAGGGAAAAGGTTGAATAAATTTTGATGCATCTTCACAATGGAGTAGGATATAGCTATAAAAAAAGAATGAGAAACATTTCTCTATGTTACTATGGAGTGATTTCCAGAATATAATGCTAAGTCAAAAATAACAAAAATTCAGGGTTGAAAAAAGTGTGTATAGTGGGCTACCATTTATCTGAGAATAGAAGGTTAAACCATAAAGTTAAAATAAAAAAGAATTTACTTAGAAGGTAAATTTACCTGTAAGGGGACAGAGAGAATAGAATGATGGCTCAGAGACAGAAGCCAGACTTTTAATACAACTTGTTTTTAAATTTGACTTCTGGACCATGTAAATATTTTACATGCTTACAAAACGAAATTACATTTCAAAAAAGCAATCCCTAAAAATTGAAAATAAAATGAAACCATTTACTCAACCAAGTGTGCAGTTGGTGGCTTAACCATATGGAGAATAACTATCCTTTGTAACCTAAAGCACAGTAATTTTATCATTACAGTCCTTTTGGGATATACCTCAAGGATACAAACAACTGAAGAAAAACAAGTTTAAACTGTTTCCTAGTAATCATATTGTTAATAGCAGCGTTACCATTGTTATTCTGAGAACGCTGTGCATTAACTGAGGATAAAACAAACAAGTAATTATATGTGTTCTAATTATATCACCTGCTGTATCCTGAGAACGACTATTCTCGGCATGGAAGAAAGAAGATCCACATGCACTTCTGGCCTCTGAACAGGCTTGAAGCAATGACCAACCCACAGAAAGGAACGGTCCGGTCCTGGTGTCCTGATCATAGTTACAAAAGTGTACTTCTACTAAACAGACCCAGGGTTTATTGCAGGTAACAGAAAATTCTAGGCCTAAAGCAGAAAATATATCACATACGCAGGGGAAATTTTGTCCAGGGTCATGTCATATAGGACTACATCTAGGAGTTAAATTCTATTTTTTAGAAGAAAATTAAAATACAACACATTAATTGGTCACTAGTGAAAGGTGCTAAGGAACCAAAAAAAATGACAACTGGTCAATTAAAAGGAATCATTTTAGAAAGTTTTTCTTAAAAAAGTATTCAAGTTAATAAGTGAATAAAAGAAGAAATGAAAACATCATCCCGTAACCATTAATAAACTAATGGATCCAAGCACTGGTTAGCCGCAGCTGCTGATTTCACAAAAAGAGAAAGACTAGATATTTTGTCTCTTGATATATGATCACATATGAAGTAATCTTGATCAAAAAAAAAAAAAAAACCAAAACCCTGAATCTGTTAAATCTATCATCAAATAATTTACAAGAACAAGACCATGAGAAATTGGAGGGGGAAAATTCTCTGTAACTTAATAACCAGGTTTCTTCAACAAATAAATTTTGAGGGAGAAAGGGAAGGAAGAAAGGATAGTGAAAAAGAAGGAGAATAATGAATGGAGAGAGAGGGAGGGATTAAAAATCTTAAAAGACATATCAACCAACTGCAATGCATAAACCTTAACTGGATCCGGAATCAAATACATTTGAAAAAACAATCATGAAATGTCTGATACAATTTGAAATTTGAACACTTACTGGATATTTAAAATTAAGAATTGTTAGCATTTTTTAGGTACAGTAATGGTAATATGGACATGTTTATAAAAACCCCACGATTTTTTAGAACTACATATTGAAATATTTATTGATGACAAAATATTAAGAGATGGGTTTCAAAATAACACAGATGGAGCACTGGTTGGGGGTATGGATAGGTCAGGATTAGCCATGGGCTAATGAATGTTGGGGCCAGTAGGGAAGTAATAGGAAGTTCATCATATTTTTTTTTTAACTTTTGCAGGTGTGAATTTCTACAAAATAAATAACTACATTTATTTTTAAAAATATAAGACATTCAGTAACAACAAGAACACTCAATACATGAAGCTTAATTTCTAAATACTATCTGCTACTAAGAGAAACCAGGGCTCCTTGAAGAAACGGAGTCTTTCAAGTCTGAGGGAAGGAAAGTACAAAGTAAGCCTGGAACATCTATCTCATACTAGAAAGCAAAGAAGTAAAAGAAATGAGGGCATGTTATTTTTTTTTTTTAACGTTTTTTTATTTTTTATTTTTGAGACAGAGAGAGACAGAGCACGAACGGGGGAGGGGCAGAGAGAGAGGGAGACACAGAATCGGAAGCAGGCTCCAGGCTCTGAGCCATCAGCCCAGAGCCCGACGCGGGGCTCGAACTCAGGGACCACGAGATCGTGACCTGAGCTGAAGTCGGCCGCTTAACCGACTGAGCCACCCAGGCGCCCCGAAATGAGGGCATGTTAAAATGACATAGGAACCAGCCTGAAGGGCTCCCACTGGTCAAATTTAGGTATATTTGAACATTAAAGGAAAAAACAACAATGATTATTTAACAATGAATTAAAAAAAAAAAAAGGAAGCCATCAGTCCATAGTGACATTCAAAAACAGAGAAAAGGGAGAGAAAGTGTTACACAAGATTGCCAACCAATCAATATGGAAGGAATTAAAAAATTAGAAAATCACCATTTCTCAAACGCTAGTTTAATTATTGTTTCAGGCAAGGATTACAAATGCATGGGGAAACTGGTGGGCGACTGGTTGTTACTGACAAATGGGATACTCACCCAGTCCCAAGCATAACAAATTAGTACTAATTGCATACAGGAAAAGGTATCTTAATACGGAGATCTGGTGAACATCTTCTTAACTAGGTGATCAAACTTCCATCACCAGTAAAGGGGCTGTGTGACAGCATGCCCCTCTTTTGCTGATGCAATCAGAGACATAAACCTCATCTTTGCAGTAGTTTGGCCAAAAATGTTTAACTTGAATCCAGTCATGAGGAACAGACAAAGTCAGAAATTTGATTTGGACTCTTCAAAAATATTAAAGAAAAAGCAGGGGATGTGATCTACATTCAAGGAAACAAAATGATATGATATCAAATGTAATGTACAACTCCTACTCAAATTCCAGATGGGGGTAGGGAAGGAAGAAGCTATAAAGGACAATATTATGGCAACTGGGAACATTTTAATATGACTGTTATGAAATACAATTATTGCTTTAGTGTTCAACTTAAGTATTATAGCTGTGTTGTTTTGTAGGTGTTTGTTAAGCTAAAACAAAGTGGGGGGGGTGGTGCCTAGCTGGGTCAGCGGGCCAAGCATGCAACTCTTGATCTCGGGGTCATGAGTTCAAGCCCCACGTTGGGCAAAGAGCTTACTTTAAAAAAAAAAAAAAAAAAAAAGCAAGCGCACAGCCGATAGCACAACATATAAATAGATAATGTAGAAAGAGGAAAAGCAAAGTTTGTGAAATGTTAACTGTCAAATGGATCTACATGAATCCTGTAGGGCTGTTTGCTGTACTATTCTTCCAACTTCTCTATGGGTCTGAAATTTCCAAAATGAAAAGCTGATGAAAAATATACTCTTCTATTTAGTGAAATCTGAATAGTGCACTACGTACAAGTAATGGAGCATCATCGCCTCTGCTCTTCTGGGGCTTCTCCTTGGAACTCTCCTTCTGATTGACTGCTTGCTCTGCAAACGATACCTCCAGGTTGATGTCTGTTTCAGAGGCAGGTGCCTCCTCAGGGACCAGTGGGATCAGCTCTTTTTCACCAACAACTAGACTAGACGCCTGGTCTGGGAAAAGAATGACTCAATTAATGTATTTTCTTTATTTCTTTTTTTACGTCTTTATATCAACTGTATACAAACCTCTGGAGGAAGTACTATTTACTATCATCAGTAATTAATGGATATTTTAAAGGCAAAATGTATATGCAAAGAATCCTACCAATGGTGCATGGAGGGTATAGGGAAGGTGAAGACTAGAGTCCATAGTTCAATTGTGGAATCTTTATTGGAGGTCACAATTCTTAGACCAGGTCAAATTCCAAAATTGATGGATGATCTCAAACTCTGAATGAAAAGCCTCACAAAAATTCAGTAGACTTGAATGGTTTTTTGTTGTTGTTGTTGTTTTTTACACTGGGAGATTAAAAGCAAAAACAAAAAGTGGGGAGGGGGTGGAAAGAGGTTACTTTTACTCCCTCTTAGAACTAGTGACACACCATTTCACTTTCTAACAGTGGAATAGATTCCTGGAAGAAATCTCTTCAACACCCCTCCTTTCCTTTCTGGAATGTTACCTACCTATCAGAGTAAGAATTCCAGAATGAGAGTTGGTACCAAAAACTTACCACAGTGGGAGTCAGCTCTAGAAGTACCTGGTACATGAACTAACAGATTTTGCACCCAATTATATCAAAGACTAGGAAGGTTCTCACAACTATAAACCCTGTCAAAAAAAATTCTGGATATTTGTATCAACATTTCAAGGGTGTATAATAGTTTAACAATTTTTTTTGTCCGTTGTTAATCCTCTAGGAAAGAATTTACATTCGAAAACCTCTTTGCTGAAAACACCAGCTTCAAAGCTTTGGGGAAGATAGTTCTAAATTAGATTATTTGGTAAGTTTTTGGTTTAAACACAACTCACATTATAAAAACCTTGGAACCAATGACAGGATTACTGTTATTTTTTTCATTGCAGACTTTTAATTCATAGCAGACAGCTCTGAATTACAAAATAAACTTACACGCTGCATTTACATGCTTATATATTAACACCACAAGGCAACAGAAGGTAAAGTTGATTTAAAATTTTAACAAAGGCACGCCACTTACATATTATGCGTGTTATTAAAACTACTGCCTTCAGAAAACTCTATTTGTAGTCATTTAAATTAAAAAAAAAGTTTGCTTCACCCAATGGAAAATTAGGAATAAACACGAATCTAGCCTCATTACTTCTGTTTGATAAGCAGGGGAGGCTTCTAGGAGTGTGATCCGCAGTCACAGGACTCTGTGTTCAGACGCGCCCCCTGCTGGGTTTAATGCTCTACTGTTACTGCCTTGGAATCTGAACCAGAAGTCACATCTTCAGTTTGCACTGGGCCTTGCAAACTACAGAGGTGAACGTGGTAGCATCTCCCAGTTAAAAAAAGGCAGTAAACACTGCCCTAGGCCAATTCCAAAACTAAGAATAAATTTGAAGCTCTTCAATGGTAATTATCTGCTGCTACGTATGGCACATTTACGTATTATTTGTGTTGTCGTTCCAACAGCTTGTGACAATTTTTTAATTAGAATAACTAGACCTTTTTACAATTAATTTTTAAAGTATTAACTGAAATGGCCAAAGTACAATTTTAGTTTTCTTCTCCCGCTGGTTTACACTGTTACATGTTTTACTGTGAATATGTATATTGGTTTCCTAGGAAACCATTCGGAGAGGGGGAAAAAAAATGATTAGCCACTTTCTTAAATTAGAAGCTACCTTTCCAGAAGCAGAGTGTGTACAGACAAGAATTTTAAAGCTACCCCCCCTTTTTTTTCTCCTCACCACCCCCATGTAAGAGTTACAATGAACACCACTGCCTCATACACACACACACACACACACACACACACACACACACACACAATGTTCTCTGATTTCAAAACTGAGGAGAAAAATTATAATTAAATTGCAATATATTTAAAATACATGAATTTGCTCCAAAATGTGGCAAAAATAAAAGAAATGAATATAAAAGCCTAAGAGATCAAACAGTAGATCAAGTTATGGTAGACAGTAGGAGAAACAGTTTCGGGGTGACAGAGAGACATCGCTACAAGAAATGGATAGTTAACCAGCTAGTTAAAAGCATCTATGAATCAATGACTTACTCTTAGAAAAGTTAACAGAGAATTCAGAGATAAACCTTTTGACTCTTAAAGTCCTAAAGTGTAAATAGTATAATTTCCTTATTCTCCTTTGGTTGTTAAAGTGAACAATAGCACTGGCTTATAAATATTTGACAAAACTCCTTCAAGTTTTTCAATTGTTCAAAATATCCCAAAGTGCCTTTATTTTTAAAGAGACTTTTCCTTCCTGCATGGTCATCAAGAGAAAATAAGTAAATATGCATATTAACATGAAAGTTTTAAAGTTATTTGGATATTATTAAAATTTCTAAGTGTATGTATAAAAACAACGGGCCTTGTATAATTTGATGAAAAGAATAATAATTAGCAGATTAATTTGAAATGAGACAACTCTTGCAACATTAAGACTTTATGACTTTTTCATTTAGGATAAATATCTTTCATTGAACATCAAGAAAAGCCCAAGTATGGGAAAACATTTAAAATAGAAAATGTCACTCACACCTTCAGATTTCAAACAGAAAGAGGTCCACTTTCACACTCCAGACAATGTTTTCCATGCATTTCATTCTGAACCTTTCAAGGTTTACATAAAACTGGTTAATTTACTGTCTATCGAAAGAATGTGGCATTGCTCACAACAGGTGGAGTGGTACATACTCAGTGACACGGTGCTACACGTATGACATTACACATATAGTCTTATTATTCTGATCAGAGGCTCTATTCCAGCGAAAGTAGTTGTAATTCAGGCAAGTCAGTCACATTTTACTCAGCTGCTGCAAGCGAGGTGGGAAGTACTCATATAATGAACTTGCCCTCCAGAACTTCTGTTTATATAGCCTACATCACCACCTCTGGTGAGGGGGGAACCCATCAAGAAAAGACAATGTTTTCCTCAGTGTTCATTGAGCAACGGCCAGTCCCCCTTCCCCAAAGCATCCTCAGCACTGGCCTAAAAGGTTCATCTGTCTCTCTCAATGACCTAGCGCCCTGACAGGCCAGCACCAGCTATTTCTAGCTTGCATGCCCTTTCAGTGTTTACTGGTATACAGACTTGGGGAAACACTCAGTAATATCATTCTGATTTAAAAAAAAAAAATAGAACCGAAGAAATTTCCACATAACAGCAAGTGCTTTTACAGATACAAATATATAGACATGTATGTGTCCATCCACACTCACATGCACACACTTATTTACCTATTCATTTATTTTGAAAGGCAGGGGCACAGGACAGAAGTTCTGAGAAAAGTACGGAAAGAAAAATGGAGATACTGGCTGTTCCAAGACTCCAAAATATCCCTTATAATCTGGAACTGACCTGATTGTGATGAGGTCGGGAACACTTCCCAGTCCTCCACAGTCTACCTGATACTCCTCCCCTACTGCTTCCAGTCCAAATACAACACTATTAGTGGCATTAACACTCTTAAAAACATAAACAAGACAAAAGGATAAGTCCCTGGGCTGGAATCTGGCAGCCACAGACCACCTCTGTTAAAGTTTTTAAACAACACGGTAAGGATTAAATTTTTAAGCTTAATTTAGAATATTTTTTTTCTTTTTGCAAATAAGTGAAAAAAGCTATAAATTCTTCCCTGATTAAGCGCCAATGAAGCTTACTATTTATTTTCATCCATGCCATGGAATTGTAATCCATTTCTGAAATAACAGGTATAGAAGAGAAAAAGTAGGAATAGGAGAGAATTATAATGAATTGCCCCCCAAAATTCTAACTTTTAAGTCTTTATAAACTTTCTGAAAAGGAATTCATTTATGAATTAAGAATTTATGATTTCAGAACGGGGCCCCAAGTTCATTGACTTCACTGACTAGGCGTATGGACTTGGGAAAGTGACTTCACATTTGCAAACATCAGTTCTGTCATCTGTAAAATGGGTCAAGAACAGTACCCACTACACAAAGTTCTTGAGAATAATAAATTAGGTAAACATCTTCACAAGGTATCTGGCACATGGTAAGCATTCAGGAAAACGGATTATGCACAGAGATGTAGAACAGAGATACACTAAAATTTAAAAAAAAAAATCAATGGGCGCTATATTCTCAGCCTTATGTAATTATGTACTTGGGCACTTTATATATTAGCATTTTAATAAAATTTGTTTACTAGAATTTGAAGGTGAGTATTTTAAAAGGTTATATCTGTTTGTTATGCTAATCAATAGGAAAATACAAGAGAACAGGTCCAACATACCATCTTTTCCTTGATATTTGTTTTCATTTGTTCTGACTGACTGTGATTCAGTGCCATCTGGAGCCTAAAGATAGAAAGTGGGCCATTTAGTCATCTCCAACTCACAACCAGAGAAATGGTATTGTAAATAATTCCATGACTAACCTTTCGAGTATAGGAAACATATTCAGAACTACAACCACCACAGAAAAAAAGTACTGCAGTTACAATCAACAAGCAATCATCCAACAAATATTTGATTACCCACTTACCAACTTGTAAGACACAATACTAAACCCCATAGGGAATATGAAAAACACGAAGAGCGTCCTTGTCATCAAGCACACCACTACTTAGTTGAAGGGAAAAGGCAAACTCATAACGAAAAAAAAAAAAGCTGATAATATCCAGTGACAGAGGAGTAGATAAACAATGTGTGATCCATCCACACAATGAAATATAATTCAGCAATAAAAAGAACTTGAGGGGCGCCTGGGTGGCTCAGTCGGTTAAGCGGCTGACTTCGGCTCAGGTCATGATCTCGCAGTCCGTGAGTTCGAGCCCCGCGTCGGGCTCTGTGCTGACGGCTCAGAGCCTGGAGCCTGTTTCAGATTCTGTGTCTCCCTCTCTCTCTGACCCTCCCCCGTTCATGCTCTGTCTCTCTGTCTCAAAAATAAATAAACGTTAAAAAAAAAAAAATTAAAAAAAAAAAAAAAAAAAAAAAAGAACTCGAGTACGGATACAGGCTACAACGTGAATGAACCCTGAATAAGTAAAAGGAACCAGTTACAAGCTATGATTCCTTACCTAAGAAATGTCCAGAAAAGGCAAATCATAGAGACACAAGTAGATTAGTCGTTGCTTAGGGGTAAGGAGGGGAATATAGGAATGATTGTTAAATGGGCTTTCTTTGGGGGATAATGAAAATGTGTTATAAATGACTGCGGTGATGCTTGTAAATCTGTGAATATCCCAAAAATCACTGAATTGTAGACTTTAAAAGGATGAATTAGATGGTGTATGAATTATATTCTGATAACGCTGTTAGAAAACAAAATTACAAGTTGACATGTAGGTAACAATAGAAATTCTTCAAATTAAAAAAAAAAAAAAAGAAAGCTAGTAATAAATGTGAGGTAAATTAAAACTAAATTACCGAAACTAAATATAATACGAGCTCAGATAGTCAAAGGAATGGTTTTTCGTAGGGATTAGGGCAGTGACGCCAGAAGGCTGTAGTCCTCCGAGGGTTTATAGACACCGTCGAACATGGTTGGCTCCCTTCACCAGGAAGTGTGGGCAGGGAGTACTACTTCCTCCTTCCAATTAAAGCTTCAGAAGGGGGGCCCCTGGGTGGCTCAGTCGGTTAAGTGGCCGACCTCGGCTCAGGTCATGATCTCACGGTCCGTGAGTTCGAGCCCCGCGTCGGGCTCTGTGCTGACAGCTCAGAGCCTGGAGCCTGTTTCAGATTCTGTGTCTCCCTCTCTCTGACCCTCCCCTGTTCATGCTCTGTCTCTCTCTGTCTCAAAAATAAATAAACGTTAAAAAAAAATTAAAAAAGAAAAATAAAGCTTCAGAAGGAATTCAGGAATCAGGAGGGGAGTCTAGATCAATCATACACAAAGGTGTATCTGAACGAATCATTTTTAAAATAACCATTCTGTTGGATTTGCATCTCTGTTCAAATAAGGTAGCCTTTGTAGTCCTCTCAAACACATTTCGCCCCAGGCTGATAGCCACGAAGATCTTCTCCCCTTCACCTGCTATCTAAGAAGAGTCTAGAAAAGCACTAGAGCAGATACATAGCAGCCACCGGTGCACCTCTTAGAGGTCAGAGGCACTCAGGACAGTGTATAGTGCCTAGCGCACAAGGGCTACAAGGGTCACGACGCTACTCCAATCCCCCTCAGGATAGAGCAAATACCCTCCTCCTTTCTTCGCCGACAAGCCTACAGAAGGTTGGCCCTCCACAGCACAATGAACACAGCGAATAATTCTAATCTTACATATGAACACATATTTTGGAGCATGTGGTCAGAATTGTTTTCCTTAGCAAGTGAAGATAACAGTGCAGATGGTATTCTATTTCCTAGTGTCAGCAAGGGCTTCATGAGGAAGCATTGAAAATGGAAGGGCTGAATTTGTACTTCTAGGAGAACAGAAGAATTGCAAGTGAAGATGGCGGGGCCATGTTTCCTTGAGGAAGGGGGGACATATTTCCAATGGGTGGCAGTGTTCCAATTAAAGGCATGCCGTGTAAGCAAGTTAACATTATTTAAACTTACTTGTGCTATTTCTCTTTTAATGATGCCATCAGATGATACAACCCACCAATTACTATGGACTCAAACCATGTGGCTTCGATATTACCAGGAATTTGCTGGGAAAACGCTGCTTCCAGCACCAAGTAGCAACATCCTCTTGGAGACTGGCAGGAATCCCACAGAACATATATTTTGCTTAGAACCCATTCTTTCCCCCTCCCCTTTTTATTTCCTCTTAACTCCCTTAGGGAGGGTTCTTTAGTTGGGAAGGAAATATCATAATACCATATTTCCTTACCACTCATTTTCCTACAGCTGGAAACCTAGTCCAGTCCTTCAACTCCAGTGGCTGTCCCAAATAACCAGTGGGTGGTAAGCAAGTGTTTAACTGCCTCACAGCAGCAAGGGACCTGCCTGGAACAATCCAGTGCCCCCAAAACTCCTACCAAACAGACTGGATTTGATCCACAATTGTCCAGGCAAATAGAGTAACAATCGGAACTGTTAAGGATGTCTTGGGAGAATAAAATGTCTACAAAAAGCGAAACAAAAAAAACAAAACAAAACAAACAAAAAAACCTCTCTACGTGACAGAAAGATACCATAACTACAAGGTACCTGTTTTTGTTTAGAATCGTAGGATTTTTTTTTTTTTTTACCCTTTATTTGTAGTATAAATAGAATCTCATGTTCGGGTTACTTGATAACAAAATCATATACGGAAACCCAAATACAGCAGGATACGTAGCGGTTAAAAGCACATACACTTCGAAGTCACACTAATTTGGGTTTACTATCTACGGGGCGTTGAGCAAGTTACTTAAAGCCTATGAGCCTCAGCCACGGAATGGAAATGGTAGTACCTCACTCACAGGACAGCTGTAAGGATTAAATGAAAGAAGGAAAGTAGTTAGCACAGTAAGTGTTCAGCAGTGGTGAGAGCAATTATCACTATTATCGTCAGTGTTCGAGATTCCTTTCGTGTGTCTTCGTTCCGACAACCCCCCTGGGTCTTCTGAGACCAGGACCATTCGGTGACACCTAAAAATAATCCAGAGTGTAAATCAACTTTAACCCTAAGAACATCATTTAGCTCAGGTGACTTTTTTTCTTTTTTAAAGCAACATCTTCCTGATTAAGGAATAGATGATATTAATTTGTCACTTGTGCAAGCTCCTTAGGTCCTCCTGGATGAGTGAAAAACAGCCCCCCAATGGGCTGCTGCTCGAGGCCACAGAGGTCTCTCATGGTCTCTCACGGTCTCCATGCCTCCCCTGATAGCTCTTCATTCATCAGTCCCACATTCTCACCCAGATTCCAACAGCTTCCATAATAAATTCATCAGCTTGACTGACATTTACTCAAATCTTTTGTGTGCTGGGCATTGTGCTAAGCACTAGATACAAAGAGGAAGTTATTTCATGTTTCAGGGGTCCTGCTTTCTAATCACACTGCAGTTAGCTCCCTCACCCTCCACTTCAATTCATCCCCAAATGAGGCTGGGGAAAAGCACATATTCCTGCAAGAGTTAATAGATAAGGAAGAATCCCTTACCTCCTGCTTTTCTGTAAGTAACAATTGGCAGTCACATTGTCTGAGGGGTCAGGGCTATTCCTGATGCTGCAAGGACACCTAACACAAGGATTATCGCACTGAATGTTAACTTGTTTACAATTTTCTGCCCCAGCAGTGTGACTCCTAGAAGGACAAGGACCAGGTCTCTCTTGATCACTGCCAGCACAGAGCCTTCTTGCCTAGCATATACGCAGTCCCTAAGTTTTTAATGATTTGAATGAAACTGGATTGGGTCAGTCAATTCAAAGCAATTATTCCTTTGTTTTAACATCAAAAAAGAAAACCTACTTTTTCTTTGGACTCTGTCTGTTGAGCAAATATGTCTCTGACGTCAGGAATCTGGTACTGTTTGTTTTTTTTCCTCAAGGTCTGGGAGACCGTCTCTACCCGTTTTTGAACAGCTGCTGCCTGGGTCCGGGTCAGTGTTGACAAAAACACCATGCTTTCTTGGGGATCTCCAGCCGACTCTCCAAAGAGATTGGATAAACCAGCCTCCTTAAGCCACTCTTCTTCCAGTTCTCCCTCTAAGATGGTAGAGAAAAAAGGCATTTAAGGTCACAAAATATGATAACTTTTACATTTTTTAAGCTCTTCAAACACGCTTACTGACATTCCTCCACCGAAATCAAACCACAGCACTAAGAATCATTATCTGAAACTTGGACAACTGCCATCAACTTCAGCCACAAAGATATCAAATTTTAGATCCATTTCATATATACTCAATTAAAAATTTTAAATGACTTCACATGTGATTAACCTCTATCACTTCTCTGCAGATTAACCAGAGGAGGATAATACTGTTCTCTTTCCAGAGATGAGCAAGCAATGAAAAGATAACTTACTTCCATCAAGTTACAGAAGGAAGGCAATGCTGGGGATATCCATTAAAGCCCATTTCTTGGCTTAAATTCAGCACTGCCCCAGAGTCCAACACTAATTGATGGAAAGGCTGGTTTTTTTCTGTTCGCTGTAGCTGACATGGAGTATAGCAAAGAAGGAGAGCATCCAGACATCAGGAACTAAGCAATTTTAAATTTAAGGTTTTAATCCCCCTAGTAAGCACATCAGATTTTTTTTTTTCCGCAAATTAAAAAAGAAACACTATTTTAAGGGGATAAAAAAGATGATAGGAAACTAATTTTACCTAATAATCAATTCAAAACGCTGAAAGCAGAAAGTAAACAGTATTAAGATATATAAAAATTAAAAAAAAAAAAGAAAAAAAAAAGAAAAAACAGAAAGAGAAGTAGAATAGATTCCCTCCCAGGGCTAAGTTTATAGAGGAAAATGAAAGACCAATGACTTGAGAGACGAAAGACCTTCATCTACACTCCATTTCTCCACCTTGGTAGCCACGTCCCTTTGGACAAGTCACATAGCTTCAAGTCAACTCTGTTTTCTCATCTGTCACCTAAAGCACAGCAGTCCTGGCTGCCTCATAACCAAATGAGAGAATACTAGCTACATGGGAAGAGCTTTGCAAAGCTCTATGATAGCCCATCTACCCTTCTACATCCTATGAACTCCTTGAGGGTAGAAATCAAGTGTCAACATCCTTGGTTTCAAGAAACAGAATGTAGTGCCAGGTATTCTGTATTGCCAGGCAATAAAAACTGTTCACTGACATAAAAAGCCAGCCATTATTATTAATGCCATTAATGCAGAACTCAGTATACATGTATAAAAACAATTTGGCAGGGGAAAAAAGCTGGTCTCGACATGATAAGTAAACAAGATTCAAATACAGTGTCACTTGGTCCATTAAAAGTTAGAGGTAAAAGTCAAAACAGTTTAAAGTTAAAGAAAAGGCATGGGCATGTAGAAACATTCTCAATTCTTCTTCATGATCACCTTATGAACAACTACCTGCAAATTCATTTTCATCTTGGAAATTTACAAAATAGATAATGACACACAGCTACATATCAGGCTTGACTACTATTTTCTGTGGAATATTTTCTCCTTATTCAGCAGACCACTGGTATGCTGCTTCCATCTTGAAACACGGAGACAGAAAGGTTGGGGGATCCACTGATTATCATAAATAAGCTCAACCTTACTGGTGAAGTGAGAAAGAATGAGAGTAAAATGAAAGAGAGCCCAAACAAAAACAAAAACAAAAATGAGTTGATTATCATTTTACAAATCTGAGAAATGTTAAATTAAGAAAAATCTCCAGGGGCGCCTGGGTGGCTCAGTCAGTTAAGCGTCCAACTTTAGCTCAGTTCATGATCTCTCGGTCTGTGAGTTTGAGCCCCGCCTTGGGCTCTGTTCTGACAGCTCAGAGCCTGGAGACTGCTTCAGATTCTGTGTCTCCCTCTCTCTCTACCCCTCCCCCGCTCATGCTCTGTGCCTCTTTCCTTCAAAAATAAACTAACGTTAAAAAAACAAAAGAAAAATCTCCAATTTTTCTTTTTAAAGTATTATTGGTAGGTTTTCCAAGCAATGTTACAGCAAAGGGGAAAGAAAAACCTCTGTAGGTAGATTCAGCTGCTTAAACAACTCAGTGCTAAGTCACTGACTTAAGAAATCCTGTTGAAAAGGAGATCACTGTGGGTCAGAAGGCACTAACTGTCTCTTACTTTTTTGGCACCCGCATCAATTGACACCCCAAAAACAAACTTACAAACTTATGGATGGCACAAGGCATAGAAAGAGAGCTATTATAAAAGATGCCAGAACTGGTCATCAAAACCTTGGTGACTGCTTGATTCCATGAGATTGAAAGAAACAGCATGAATTTTAAGAGGAAAAAAAAGTATATGTTTCTTCTAGAATAGCAAATATAGGAGCGGAGATTATGGGAAACATGGCTGGAAAGAAAGTGGAGAGAAATTACAAACCAACAAAAGAAAGAAGTCAATATGGAAGCTAAAAACACCAATGCCATCATACATTGTCAAACCCATACCCTCAGGTTAGTTGGCTAAGCCTGCAGCATTATATCCAATCGGGTGTACTATACTTTGAAAGATAAGATGACCAACACGGAGAAAGGTCTGAAAACCACCTGAAGGATTGGTGTATGTAAATCTTTTTTTTTTTTTTTTTTCCCTTCTAGAAGGACTTGGTGAGGTACAAGATAATCATCCTCAATTATTTGAAAGGCTATCCTGTAAAAACAGAACAGGCTTGTTCTGCTCTTCCAAAAGGCAAAACTACAGCAAGCGTGTCCAAGGTAGAATATGGAAAATTGTGAATCAATAAAATAAAGAACATCAAAATAGCTCAAGCTGACTGACCAATGGAAAAACAGGATCACTGCAAATAGTGAGCTTTCCACAAGCATCAAATCTCACTAGAGAAAAAAGGACCATGTAGCTAAAATATCAGAGAAAGGAAGTTTAGATCCTTCCAAAGATCAAGTCTAACCCCAGGAATGTCTGATGCCGTAAGCCTAGTCAACAAGATTCCAGCCATATCTCAGACTAAGTGAATGTGCTCTTGCCATTTAAATTTGGCAGCTGCATCCATAAATCTGCTACAAACAAGTAATTTTTCAAGTTGGAAGGCCAACTGGCATTATCTTATTTTGGCTGTCCTAGCTTTAATTTTTGTTGCTGTTGTTATTCTCCTCTACATTCTCCTGTATTCATCTCTCATAAATACATACACAAACAAGAGTTTTATTCAGTTAGTCATTACCATCAGGCTCTTTGACGACCACCACCTCTTGATCTTGTCGGTTCTCACTAGATTTCTTGATATTTTCTAGTTCGGTCCAATAGTCCTCCATAGATAGTTCATCCAAAGAATCCTGAGAACTTGATCGGTCATATGGAGGTTTTTCCGAAACTTTGGTGACTTCCTGGTTCATAGTGTACTGGCCATATTTGCGACTATAAATTCAAAAGAAAACATGGTTCATTTTAACAGATGAGGAAGTAGTATAATTTCTAAAACATCAGAGCACTGACTGAAGAATTTTGAAAGTCTTTAAGTTCCCCTTAGTAAAACCAAAGAGATATATATTTTGAAGCTATTTACCTTGAGATTCCAGTAATTTTAATATGCCTGTAGCACGAACAAAGAGTTTCATTCTCTATGAAAAAGTATGCAAAGAACAAACAACGACAGAATAAACCATTTTTCCATTTCCATTTCATGTAAATTATTTTAAGACTCCTTTCTAACCTAAAACTTTTTTCTCAGAAAGCAACAGGTTGAATCTTGACTACAGGCTATTGAGATTCAATTGTATACAGTATTTCATATTTGTTATTTATATCTGCAAACAAAACTCAGCCATTATAGAGCAAGTATCTGTAATACATGACATACCATATGAATTTCCTTTTTTATTTTTGAAACCAAAGCCAACAGATGAATGACATATTAAGTTTGCTGTTACATTCTACTATAGAAAGCCACTTTCAAATTTCACTTATAAATGTACCTTTGGCCGATCTGTGGTTTAAAATACACTGAAACTTTATTTGTTGGGGGGGAAAATCATTTATTGGCAATGCTGAATAGCTAGGAGTTATCTCTTCAACATTTATCTCAAATATTATCTACCAAGAAAAGGATAAATTGAATAAAGGTATTTTTATAACTTCCAAGTTAACTACATTTTTTTCATTATAAGTCACATCCCACCTGATATTAAAAGTGAATTAAAAGACCTGATAATAAGTAAGTATATATATCCCATATATAATAGAAATACTAACTTTTGTTTTATAATTTTTTATATCGAGCTACAGGGGGGAAAACCCTAATTACTTTAAAAAGGAAGTTTTTCAAGGTATGGTGCTTCCTCTTTATATTCAAAAATTTTTTGAAGATATAATTTACATGGGAACAATAATTGGTGAACTAGCGTTTTGTTATTCTAATTTCAAATTGCTCCTTTAGCTCCCAAGAGAATGTTAGGAAGTGATACTTTGCTACATTGGTCTTCTTACTTCACATATGAAATTAAAAAGAACCATAAAACAAAATCATTTAATAGTAGGTAATATTTTCACATTTAAAGTGGCCTTTCCTATAATTATTTACAACAGTAGGATTTAATAGTACATAAGGGAGACGGTCACTAAACTCTGATCAATTCTACCTAGCAGTTTAATTCCAACTGGTTTCTTAGAAAGCCAAAACACTTAATTTCCTGTTGCTACAAACAAATACAATAGAACGGACTACTTAACTGTAATATGCTAACAGGCCAGTTTTATGCCTTTGAAGATGGTTCTGACTTGATTATGCATTTTAATAATGCCAGTAATGAATGAACAATCACTCGAATATCTCCCCAGTAGCAAGTCTGGAGCGGTGATGGGTGGGCATTAGGACTAGGGCCAAACAGGAGGAAGTCTGGACATAGTTGTGTGAACCTCTTTCCTCCAGTCTCCATTGTCCATTGTTTGCCTCCCCCACCCCCTTAATTCAAGGGGCACTTCCTCCCTCCCTGCCCTAATGGTCCTGTTTACATCCCTGCATCCCATCCTGGTCCCCTTTCCTTGCCCCAGTGGCCATACCTTCACTGTTCTCATTTTAGAGTCTCCACTCCTGATTCTTTAATTAAAATGTGAACGTGAAAGCTATCTCTCTTAAAAACAAAAAAAATAAATTTTTACTTCCGTGATCAGCAGCTCAACCTATCCCCAAGTCCTGTTCTATAATCCTGCTTTACCAGGATAGTTAAAAATCATTTACAGGATGTCTGCCAAATTCATGTTTGGTTTGTCTCATGTCAAATATGTAGATGCCCTATCCTTGTTTTTGTTTTCTCTCTCATTATAATATGAGATCCGCTACCTTATTCCTATCTCCTGCACCACTTAGTTCCACGGGAGACTAACAATACATACTGTGGAATGTGTGAAGTGTAATGACTAATGCCAAATAATTTGGTTTATCTGCTCACAGAAAAGAGGTGCAGTTGAACTAAAAGTACATTAAGCTTTTCACTTCTGAAAGAATGTATTTATTCTGGCAAGAATTTTCCAGTAAATTTCCATTAAGATAGCATGGGCAGAAAAATGCAAGGGCATTGAGCAACAGCATTGTTACGTAAATATACCTTCTATATCAAGCCCTGCTTTCAAAACATGCATAAAGCAAAAATCTAATCACCTAGTGCTAATGAATAGACTCAGTATTTTTACTTTAATAAGATTCAAAGCTGAATATGTTTTTTACCACAACTCGACAATGTGGAGTCCTATGAAATGCAGAGTTTTTTTGTTTTTTTTCTTTTTTCAAATCATTGGTAAATGTTAGAAGAAAACATTTTCTTTTTTAAACATTAGAGGATGGGGAGGAGAAGGAGGAAACCATTCAGTGGTAGACTACCCTTCTTAGCATGCCAGGTAGGTTACATTTTCTCTAAAAATGTAGGGGAACATTTTTTAAGTTACAGTTTATGTCAATAAATGCATCATGGCACTTCTTTTCTTAGTACACTCTACATTTGAACTCCATACAGACAATGGCTGAAAGTGTGGCCCTTCTTAAAACTGTCCTGGTAAGAGGCCAGGTAACTCGTTTCCTCTCTTTGGTTTTCAGGACTATGTTATCTGATACCATGTTCACTGTGCAAACTGGGTTCAAGAACATAAAGTAACATCTGCCAGACATAATGAAGTGCAGAGCAGAAATATTTTATATTTCCAAAAGACCCAAGGTAACACATGGTGCTAAAATCAAAGGAACACACGGTTTGTACCACAGGCAACTACCCATCACTTCCACCTGACTTACTGGCAAACAATTGTTCTTCCTCACTTACCCTCCAGAATCCTATGTGTCAATCATCCCAGGGCCACTCTTCAAAAATGCTCACATTCCTCATTTTTTCCAGCTAAAGCCACCAACAGATCTAGACAGTGTCCTCTGATAGAAGTGGCTTCCAGCTGGTTGCAAACTCATGCTCTCGCACGTGTCACAGCATCGTTGCCGTGTCTTTTTTTCATGGGCGCTAACATGATCAGCAAATAGTAACTTAACAGACCCTTACGGGCCTTTATGGAATGTCCTTTCTTTCCCTCTTGCTAGCATGTTCTTATGCTGTGTTTCTAAGAAAAAAAAAAAAAAGCGGGGCTTTGTTTCGTTCTATTTTTCCCAGGTATATTTTATGCTATGTTTCTGTGATGTTTTTTCCCCTGGTCAGTGAATTTCAAATGTAATTAGATCATTCAGGCCTCTTATTTACTTTGTCATAAAGAACGTTAAATTGGTCTGACACAACTTGTTCTTCACAGGGAGGTGGATGGTGCCATGCATTTAGGCTGTGGTCTGCTAGACGAATGAAAGCAAGTTGACTGATGACTCATTCTAGTACCAATGCAGTCAGAGAAATGACATGCAAATATATGGAACCGGGGGTAATAACTACCTCTAGGATTCTGGAAAATCACATGACTTATCTAGCCCTAACATTTCCTACCTACAAAATGGGAGGAATACCAATAACCTTGAATGTTTTGTTGTGAGTTATCAAGGGAGAATTCTCCTCCTGAAATCCCTCCCGGGTAACCATGAAGAGGGTGTGGAACTTAGTATCACTGGTCACTGTAAAACTGCTGACTATAAATAACTGCCCCTCCCATAGTTTAATAAGGTCACCTTTGCCCTCTTCTAATGTTTAGAAAAATTACTTATCCTCTCGGAGGGCCATTCTTGAGCATTCTGGTCTCAGTACTCCTTTATACACTTAAAAACTTTCAAGGACCCCCAAAGAGCTTTTGCCTATATAGGTTATATCTATTGACATACCTATTAGCTATTAAATTTGGGAAAAAATACTAATTCATTTAATGAGAATAATTGACATCTTAACATAAATAACTCTGGGGGAGGGGAAGCCCTATTGTCCATACCAAAAAAAAAAGTAGTGAGATGAGTAGCATTGTTTTACATTTTCTGAAACTGTCTTTAATGTCTGGCTTAAAAGAAGACATCTGGATTTTCACATCTGCTTCTGCATTCAATCTTTTGTGATATTGCACATCATGTAGTCTCTGGGAAACTTCACCGTGTTCTCATGAGAGAATGAGATTGAAAAAGGCCAATAGCATCTTTGTGTTATTACGAAAACAATTACGATCTCCGAGACCCCTAAAAGGGTCTTGGGACCCCACCCTGCCCCCACCGGGTGTTCCAGGACCACACTCTGAAAACCGCTGTTCCAGTATTTCTCAAAAACACCACCTAATGGGTCTCAAAATGCGCTTTTCAATTCTGCGGGCAACGCTCCAGAAAGCCTTACTGAAAGAAACAGCCATGCTTTCCTGGTGACTCTTGACCTACTTCTTTGTTTATTTTAGTTTAGTTTCACAGCCTTTCATCAAAACTGGGACTCATTCCAGTGATATACCCATATTTAATTTATATTTCAATGACAAAGAATAGAACGTCATTTAAAATCCTCTACCTTGCCAATGTCTTTCATCATTTGCTTTTATTTATCATGGACAAAGGGGCAGGAATTCTATGCTTTCCTTTGGGCCAGTGTATTTGAAAATGTGTATTTTCCTTATCACTCCTTGGTCATCCTTACCTCTCCTCTCCCTCAACCATCTCAGGGCAAATTTATTTGCAACTAGGATGTTTCTTTGAACTCATATTTAACTACCTGGTCTGATCTCTACTTTCTGTCCACTCACCCCCTCCCCCCCAACCCACATCAATACTCCTGTTGTTGCACTCATCAGTCTGTTTGCTGTTCTGCCCCTTCCAAGAGGCACTTCTGTGGCCCAAAGTCTGCTTTCTTGAAGTCTTCTGATGCTAGGATTCGGATTTGTTTGTTTTCTTACAATATCCTCTCCAAAAGAGTTATACTTTCTTTCATGTTCCTTATCCCAACGTTCATTTCAATGCACAGAAAGAAGTGACTAGGTTGGGGAGAGCCTGGGGGAGCTCAGTCGGTTAAGAGTCAGACTCCTGATTTCTGCTCAGGTCATGATCTCAGGGTTCATGAGTTCAAGCCCCGCATTGAGCTCTGCTCTGGCAGTGTGGAGCCTGCTCAGGATTCTCTCTCTCCCCTCTCTCTCTCTCTCTCCCTGCCCCTCCCCCCCACTCTCTCTCAAAATAAATAAATATTAAAAAAAAAGAAGTGACTAGTTTGGGAGATACAAAACAGAGGAATATGGTTTATTTTTGTTTCGCTTCTTGTTCTGTTTTTAATGCACCGCCCCCCCAAGAAAAGGTTCTTACAGCATAACTTACCATCAAACATAATGACCAAGTATATTTTAGATAAAGCCATAGTTATTGAAGCATGAACTTTAGAACAGTATTGGATCCTAGGTATTTAAATCTATCCCATCATTTTCTAAATGAGGTAATGAGGCCCCAGGGTTAAATTCTCCCTCAAGTCACCAGCAAAGTGATGGTGGAACCAAGATTAGTGCCCTCTTTTCTTCTGCAGTCGTCTTATTACACCAAATAGACTAGAAAGGTTAGAATTTACTTTTCTTTTTTCCTTTGCATCAGACACTCTTTCTCAGTTTGTACCACACATAGCAAAACCCAAAGTGATCATGTTGACACAGCCTATAATTAACGTTTTTAAATGACCAGTATACTTATCTAGAGAAAAATACCTTTTAACAATCAAACCATCTCTCTTTAAAATGCATGAGACATCTTTTCCAAGCCATTTTCTAAAATATTCTTTGTGTCACTCTGAGACATGACTTCACATGTACCTGTTTTTGAAACACTTTCTTTGAAGAAGTTGGAAATTTTCAAAAATGGTTTTAACTCACTCTGCTTCTCCCCCTATATTATCTCTGTGTTAAAAAAAAACAAAAAAACCAAAAACCAAAAAGAGGATTTTTCTTTCACTTGGGCAGTGACATTAAAGAAGTAATCACTGCCATCATGAGATGGTGCCCCTATTAATGCTCTGTAATGGCCCCGTCCATCAGAATACACTGAATTTGAATGAGTATGAAGAGCACAGACTATGAATGACCGAAGTCATTTTTTTCCCCTGGGAAGCCTATTGTTTAGCTGAAAGCAGTAATTATTAGAAGTGAAGCTGACATCCAAGAAGAAGGAACAGGGACAATGCCAAAGGCAGCAAGAAGTAGATGAGAAAGCACCACCACACCGGCCTCTCCCCACATCCAGGCAGCTTTGAGAACCCAGGAAAAGGGATCCCTTATCTCTTCTATTTGACCCAATTGCTACAGTTTTTGGTTGTTGTTGTTTTTTTTTGTTTTTTTTTTTTAACATTTATTTATTTTTGAGAGACAGAGCATGAGTCAGGGAGGGGCAGAGAGAGAGGGAGACACAGAATCCAAAGCAGGCTCCAGGCCCTGAGCTGTCAGCACAGAGCCCGACGCGGGGCTTGAGGCCACGAACCATGAGATCGTGACCTGAACCAAACTCAGACGCTTATCCAACTGAGTCACCCGTGCGCCCCTAACTGCTACAGTTCTAAAAATATATGAAGTTATATTTCACATTTCAAGTAAATTTACTTTTCCTCTTCGTATACACTGTCCCTTTCATTGGGGGGGGGGGGCGGATAAAAATTAGGCATTATTTCTTTCAGCATTTTATCTCTTTAAAAATAAAAGTCAGTATTTGTACAGCACATTAGTCTTCACTGAACTTCCGTCCCATTTTGACATACAGCAAATCAATGAGCAACTGAACGGATGATCTTCCATTTACACAACACTGCCTAAGCGATACTGAGAGGAGCAGCCCCCTCAGTGACACTGTCAGGAGTTGGTTTTGAAAACCCGGCTTTATCACTTTTACAGAAAACTATGGCAAAGCAACTTACATGCGAATAACACTGAAAGAGCAGGGATAGAGGCAGCTAACACCAGCAGGTCTGACAGAAAGTAGGGAAGGCACAGGACAAAAACATGTGGGAAAGTCAGGAGGCAACCAAGGTCTACTGGAAAAAACGTCCTTTGTTTCTATCTACAGACACAGGCAGGTACACACAGGGAAAATTATGGGCTAGGGTTAGAGCCTTTCCACTTTTAGACCCTCGTTCTGAGTAGAAGTGAGATTCTCTTGGTTCCTGAGCTCCCCAATCTTCTCTCGGGAGGCCCTGCTTCCCCCTCACTTAGAGGCACAAGTAACCAAAAGGGAGCCGCAGGGCCTCAAAGCCAAAATCAAAAGACAAGGGTAGAGGGATTTGCTGTGGGGCTTTGACATAAAATGTCAAGATCTCGGAACAATGGCCCAAAGCATATCAAACTTAGCTTTGCATATACATTTCACTCAATTATCCATCCCCATGGCTCACATCCACCTGATACGTGTTTCCGTTGGACACATTTCTACTTAGGGACTCTTTCCTTTCCTTGTTCCGGTTAGCTGTAGAGCCACCTGGAGATTAGACACCAGCAGCTTCTTTGCACTCTGGCCATAGGCTCTCCAGTTGGATCTGTTTTCTAGTTGTTGTTACTCAATTTCATATCTTGATACCTCTCTCCGTGGGGGGTGGAATAAAAGCATTTCCCTGCTTCTTCAGGTTCCCCACAGCCCTTACCACATCCTGCACTGTGATGCTACCTTTTGTGTCCCTTAAGGCAATATCCTGTGTTTTGTTTTTTTCATCTGGGTATCCTTGAGTTCAGCAAACTGCTTGCCATAGCAGATGCTTGTAAATTCTTCAATTATTAATTTAAAATTGTTCAATTATTGTTGCCTCCACAACAACTTCCTTTTACTTCCTAAGGTGATTTTTATTTAACTGCACAAAACTTACAAAGGAGTAAGACAGGAACATGAAAAGTAGACAGTAAAGAAATTAGTCATCAGGAAACCTTAAAAAGGCAATTACTAAGCAATTATTTTATGCCTCTCACTCTTGAGTGTAGTCTGAAAGTAGGCTTCCTTGTGAGGAAATAGAGGTTACAAAACAAAGAGCTGATTTCATGTTAGATTACACCTAATACCGAGTCATAAACAAACACTGGCTTAGGTTTTGTTAAGCTCACATTCCCTGCTTCCGTCCTGTCAACTCAATCTCTCAAATGAATTTTAAAATATTTGTTCAGTGCCTACTATATGTTGGGCACCTTCTCAGAGATGTCTGTTCAACCAAGCTGCTCAAACATTCATCATGAGATAGATTATAAATGCCACCAACACCAGGTACGGGTGGAATTTTCCAGTTCCTCACTAAACTTGTGGCCCAGACAGCCCTGCAGCATAGGCCTCGGGCCTCTGCATTAGCCCAAATGTGCTTCAGGCCATGTGGGGTTCACCAATGCTTTCTCACAAAGAACTTCACTTCCTCTCTGACTACCACTTGGATCTGCTCACCTCCGCTCATGTCCCCCCCCCCTCCCCGCCCCCACCACTCCCTAAACATTTCTGTAGATGCAAACATAATTTGAGGTCACCTCCACAGCCCATCCTGGGATCCCGCCCTTTCACCTGCTCTGTCTCTCACAGTCTTCACGGGTTTGGCTGAAACCCATTCACCGGCCCATTAGTAAGGCTGCTCTTTCCAGAGATGGAGTCCAGCTTCCTCACCACTGCTAATACCTGGTTCTTACTTCACAGCAGTCACGTGGTTTCAACAGTAGTTATCAGCCTCCCAGGTGTTCACCAACCTTTTCTCCACTATATTTTTTTTGCTCTTAACAAATCAATGGTTTTGCCTGTTTCAAAGCTGTGCTCCTCTCAAGGTATCTACGCATTTCCAGAGGTGAAATGAAGAAGATTCACTAATGAAAACCAAAAGTCTTCCCATCTTCCCTGATGATCTTGGACTTGTCATTCAGAAGCTCCCTATCAAGCCTTCTATTAGACCAGAATTTCATCGTTACAGTTTACCAGAGTGCCTTAAACATACATTAATACAAACACATAAATTTACACCAACGTACAACCCTCCATATAAAATGTAACAATATACTTCAGAATCTGTGATCCAGGAGAGATTTCATTCTGACTATAAGGTAATATATTACAACTTTTCCAAAATCCTCCTCCAGTTCACAGAGTATTGATTCATAATGCCTGCCATCATATAGCTACTAACAAAACATTTGTTGATATAATACCAAACTATGAACATTAATTTTTTTTTTTGAGAGAGAGAGAGAGAGAGAGAGAGAGAGAGAGAGAGAGAGCGCGTGAGAGCGCGAGCATGAGCCAGGAGGGAAGAGGGAAGTGGGGGGGTTGGGGTAGAGAGAATCTTAAGCAGGCTCCACAGTGAGTGCAGAGCCTGACACAGGGCTGAAGCCCACAACCCTGGGATCATGACCTGAGCTGAAATCAAGAGTCGGTAGCTCAACTGAGTCATTCATGCACCCCTGAATATTAATATTTTTGGAAAAAATTTTTAATGTTTATTTTTATTTTTGAGAGACTGAGTGTGAGTGGGGGAGGGATAGAGAGAGAGGAAGACAGAGAATCCAAAGGAGGCTCCAGGCTCTGAGCTCTCAGCACAGAGCGCAATGCAGGGCTTGAACTCACGAACCGTGAGATCATGACCCGAGCTGAACTCAGACGCTTAACCAACTCAGCCACCCAGGTGCCTCAACATTAATATTTTTTAATTTAACATTGGAATAGTACTGAATACAATACTGGTTTTACTTATTGCCTACGGGCAAACCTCTTGCCCTTCATAAAACTTTTATATACATATTAGCATCAACTTTCCTATGTTAATAAAAACATGGACACAAGGCATAGTCGGAAAAAAAAAAACCTTTTGATAATAACTAAAGACAAAGACATGGGCATATTCTGGAAGAGATGTGGGCATTATTATTAAACTCTTCTTTGGGACTATTTATTGAAATAAGATGGAGAAATCATCTCAGTGGGGCTGTAGAAGTATAAAACCAACCTTCACCAGCCAGCAAAAGAAAGCCAACAAACATTGGAAGAAAATATTAAAAGGGAAAAGATACCTGTGTTAATGCTACATAAATAGGCAGAGGATATTTACACATTATTTCAAAATAATACTGAAGAATAGTAATAAAACAACTGAAAACAGTACCAACAAAATGACAACTACTTGGCTAAGAAAAAAGAAATCTGCTTCACTTAGGCTACAAAGTAGAATTTTATGAATAGCTCCAAATGACCCTCAAATACCATAATTTTCCACCTGTAATACTGAAGGCCAGGAAGTATTTTTATAAGCCAGGTGCTAAAAGTCAGCTCTGCTGAGTAGATTGGGGGGGGGGGGGGATAATTTCCACCTAATCAAATAATTTAGCCGAGCTCAGAAACAATTCATCCATGTTTTCACCACATGTCTTCGGCAATCAGTTACAAAGTAGGATATGGGAATATTACAGGGCAATTTTTTCCTCTTTAAATGAGATTATCTAAGGCCCCTGTTGTCTTAGTATGCTTTAAAATCTCAGCTGACCCAACCCAAGACACGGGAGTGCAGGTAGCCTGAAAGATACATGAGAAATAACATGGGCGACTAAAGACCATTTCGAATCGTTAAATACTGCTTGGAGTGGGTACTTTAAGTCTAACATTGGAAGGAAAACAAAAGAAAACAAAAATCCCACTAAAATAAATGTTTTCAGTAAAAGCCACTGAGCTCTGTTTAGAATTCAGGAACAGGGTGCAGGGGGCAGTGAGACCTAATGTGACCATGAGGGATGATGGGTAAGGGTTTTATGGAACTTTCAGGGGCTGAGCAGAGAAAATGCAGGAGGTAAAGAAAAAACTAATTTAGTAAGAAAACATAACTAAAGCTATTCATTAGCATTACCACATCATCTAGCAGTATTGCGGGCACACTGAGCTCTGGTAAATGCCACCCACAGGCACATAAAATTCTGGGAAGATTAAATCTGCCAAACTGGAAGAATATGAACCTGCCCTAGTTTAATTCCTGTCTTAAGAAGAATCCTGAGTCTCCCACTCATCACCAGGCTTATGCTAGCCTACTGTTCACTTGTTGCGTATGCAGAGTGGCCAAATTCCCACTTAACCGAAAGCAATATGGCATCTGGGTCCCCAGTGCCATTCCCTGTGGGAATCTGAAACAGACCAAGAAGTTCACAAGTTAATGCCCTTGAGAGTTCCTTCCCTAGCCACGACCAAGGCTATTGGCACTCTGTAGAAAGTTGATACTAAATCGACGTTCAGCTCAAGGACTGCCACCTCTACTCTTCCATTGCCGTCCCTCTCGCTCTCCTCTACTTTCCCCATTGCTCTAGACTTGGGTTCTCCTTTCTGCACATTCCCTACAAAGAAACAGCCCAGACTGATTGATTTCTATTTTTTCCCAAAAGGTCACCTGCCTGGATCACTTCCATGAGCTCTGCGTTCTGCCCTGGCCAAGGCTCCCAGGACCTCACATCCCAGCCAGGTCTGGTGCCAATGATACTCCCGCCAGAAAAGAGAGGTAGAAGAAAGAACTATGGTCTCACGAAGCTAACACTGTGGAAGAGATTAGCCAATGGGCTACTGAACGCAGAAGAGAGCCTCCAGAGACCACGACAGAGTATGAGTAAGCTCTACGAGGAGGATATGAAAGGATTAAGAGGGTGTTGTGCCCACTAGGGCAGAAAGCAGTATTTGTTCTGTATACACCAAAACCATCAGGATGAACGATGGCATCAAAGATTAACTTCCCTTCCTATCTTGCCAGGGTAAGTCTTCAGAAAGACCTATATGGTCAGATACTTTACAGTAAAGATCCAAGACTGAGAACTGTTTTCTGTTCTTTGTTTCCTTTTCATTTTTTTAATTCAGATGTTGGAGGGCCAACTATTAAGGGTTCCCACCTCATAAAAGACTCCAGTTATTTGCTGAAGCAGGGTTTATAAAGTAACATGCATAACTTTTATAAGAAATACTTGCAAAACTCTGAGCATATGCCAACCACTCTCATACAAGAATGTGAATTTCTTCATCCAATAACTTTATGAATAAAAAGTCTCACTGAACAACAATGCCTACATTTATTCATTGGTCTTCATTACAGATGTCAGTCAGAATCAGAGTTCTGTATTTTAAGTTTTATTTTTAAAAATAACTGTGATTGTGACTTAAATTAATCCACATAATGAAGTCTATTTTCCATTTCAAGTAGTAGAGCAGATAAAAAAAAAAGTGGAAGTGACATGAAGTCAATACTTCAATGTTTTGTTTTTAATATTTTTTAATGTTTATTTTGGAGAGAGAGAGGGAGAGAAAGAAGGAGGGAATGCGGGGGAGGGGTAGAGATGGCTGGAGACAACAGAATCCAAAGCAGGCTGCAGGCTCCGAGCTGTAGGCACAGAGCCCAACGCAGGGCTTGAACTCACAAACCATGATGTCATGACCTGAGCCCAAGTCGGACGCTTGACGGACTGAGCCACCCGGGTGCACTATACTCCACTGTTTTGGTGGAATGATGCTCCAGAGCTTGGGCCTTGCTTAACAATAAACAGATCACAACGTTGTGATCTATACATCCATTCAACAAATACTCTTCATTAACTGCAAGGCACTATATATGTTGCTGTCTAAAGAAACATAGGACTTCACCTCTGATCCCTTCTAACAGCGCAGGTAAGGCCTATAGAAAATGAACAATACAAGGCAGCACTGGCCTCATGCTATGAGTGGTTCGGCAAGGAGGTGTCGCAGAGCTCACTTCCAGTTAAACAAAGGCCAACACAGATGCCAGAAACTGTAAGAAACATTTGCAGCACAGTAAGAGTAGGTAAGCAGGGAGATTCCAGTCTCTTGCTATACCTCATTCTAATTTTATAAAGCTCTCCCCAGAGCCAACCATGTCTTCCTGTTATTTGATTCAACTTTACTTCCCTCTAATGTAAGCCCATTTCCTCTGAGCAAATAAAGAATTAATCAGTGTCCTCTTTATATTAACCCCTTTGTTGGGAATGGTTTTCAGTCCTTTACCGTTTACACTGAAGTGGCCAATGAATATCATTCCTTTACTTTTTCCGCCTATAGTTTACAAAGCAATGGCTTAGAAATATAACATATAGCACACATGCTTAAGAGCACCTGAGTCACCATGAACTACCCACAGGTAACTGCATATCACCTTCTGAAATTTTCCCTTTGGGCCTTTTTCAGTTGGCTTTTGCCCTGCAGCTGACACCTCCGAGCTGATGTTGATTTTAGAAACAAGAACCTTTTTAGGCTCATGTGGGTGGTCCTTGGCATAGATACCAAAGTTAGAAACCTAATCATAAATGTTTTTTCCTTCCTCATTGAGGCAAGTGAGCACTGTTATTAATTGCTTTCCATGGTTCTGCTTTCTTTTTGAAAAAGCCTTTGCTGATCATTTGCATTAATATTATGCTAATAAAAGTAAGGGAATGCTAACTAATTCAGTCTCTTTAGTAGTAACTAAGGATCAGAGAGAGAGAGAGAGAGAGAGAGAAAGAGAGAGAAAGGTAATTTGCATATTTTCATGATTGGAGCGAATTGGCATTTAAATACTCGCAACCATTTTTGAAGAGAAATAATAATACATGTTGGGCCAGCCTGAGCAGAAGTAATTTCTCCAGTGGAACCATCTAAAACCCAAGTATTTCAGGACACATTCTGCTTCTAAGCATGAATATGAGATGACAAGGATGAGCATTCAAACACAGGGCAACCATCTGCATCATAAATACATTTCAGTTCCTCTCTGCAGAAGGAATTCATTTACTGTTGAAGGCCATTCACTTCCACTTCTGACTGCTTATTCCTCAAAAAGCTTCCAAGCATTGTGAGAACAATGATTAAAGGAAGATCTTCCATCTGTGCTGCATTAGGCTGCAAGACAGCCCCTCCTGCAGAAACAGCTTTTGCATAATTCATTGTGCCATTTTAAACCCTAATCAGTGAATTGCAATAAGCTATGAAGAGAGTAGAGAAGGGAAACACATTCATTGGCTACCTCCTAAGCATTCACCCAACCCTTGCTTTGGGCTACGGCTCCATGAATCGTAGTGTGCATGTGTGAGTGTGTGAAGAGAGATATACATATATATACATATCTCCCTCTCTACACACACACACACACACACACACACCCCTTTGCCTTATGTCCATCCAACAGGTTCTTAACTCTCCCCTGAAGTGCTGTCATCACTCCTAGGCCATATTAATGTCCCAAGAAAGAGTATTTCTTAGGTTATTATCACAGGGTGGTTTAGTAAAGAAGATTCTACTGGAAGACAGAAGTTGGTATCTCCAGCTCTGTTGTTCTTTGTGTAAACATGACAGATAATTCACTCTACAATATGAATAAGAACATCTCAAGTCTCTTCCAATTTTAAAAATTATATAACCCTAATCTGTTCGCACTGATTTTCCACATATAATGCTTTAACAGAACCTGCCACTTTGACTTAGTGTTTCATTTTCCAAAAAAGGGGAAATGGTGGTGGGGGATTTCTTGGTGCCTCACTTACCCCTCAACCATAGCAGCTTCACTTGATTTAATTTGGGACCCACCTAAGGATGCACTGGAGGCAGGGGTGCCTGGGTGGCTCAGCTGGTTAAGTGTCCAACTTTGGCTTAGGTCACGATCTCATGGTTTGCGAATTCGAGCCCATGTCATTGGGCCCTGTGCTGACAGTTCAGAGCCTGGAGCCTGCTTCAGACTCTGTCTCTCTCTGCCTGCCCTTCTCTCCCTCCCTCCCTCTCAAAAATAAAACATTTTTTAAAAATGCGCTAGGGCACCTGGGTGGCTCAGTCGGTTAAGCGTCCGACTTCAGCTCAGGTCACGATCTCATAGTTCGTGGTTTCAAGCGCCACGTCAAGCTCTGTGCCGAGAGCTCAGAGCCTGGAGCCTGCTTCGGATTCCCTGCCTCCCTCTCTCTCTGCCCCTCCCCTGCTCACGCTCTCACTCTCTCCCTCTCAAAAATAAAACATTATTTTTTTGTTTGTTTTTTAAAAGCACTGGAGGGGGGTGCCAGGGTGGCTCAGTTGGTTGAGCATCCAACTCTCGATTTCAGCTCAGGTCATGATTTCATGTTCATGGGATTAAGTCCTATGAAGGGCTCCACGCTTCAGCACAGAGCCTGCTTGAAATTCTTTCCCTCCTTCTCTCTCTCTTGAAATAAACTTAATGACTACAGAAAATTAGAAAAACAACTGCCTTAGGCATCTCAAGTTTAAAAAAAACTTGTATAGAATCCTTAAGCTTTAAACATTGAAAAATTAATTAGGCAGAAGGGTTTAATGATGGTAGGCAATGTATATGATTTTGACCCAGCCGAGTAGTGACAATATGCAGGCAGTAGAGTTGAAGACATGGATTGCAAATTGTATAATAGAATTTATCACTTTCCATTTCTCATCGCTCCATGGACAATGGTTTTAAAAAAGAAGTTAGCATTTTGAGTTTTTATGGATAGGTGACATTAATATATAGATGAATTATAGTAAAGTCCCTAAGATTTAGTTTGGTGGTTCAGTAAAGAATCAAAAAAACAAACAAACAAAAAAAAAAAACCACAAAAAAACAAAAAACAAAACACTCTTGAAAGATTACAACTTTGAAAATGTGAATTTAGTGGTAGTATTTTCAAATAAATGATTTTATTTTTTTTAAAGTAAGTTCTATGCCCAATGTGGGGCTTGAACTCACTACCCCAAGATCAAGAGTCACATGCTCTACCAACTGAGCCAGCCAGGTGCCCCTAAGTGATTTTATTTTTAACTAAATAACTCGTAATGATTGAAAACCTGCCCCTAAACATTAAATACTTTGTCTGAATGTTAGAAAACACGATTGGAGGGTGGTAGGAAACCTTTCTGTACTATTTTGAATACGACAATAAATTATTTTACAACATTGCTATCCAACTGAAATAAAAGGCAAGCCACAAAAGTATTTTAAGATTTTCTAGAGGCCCCATTAGAAAAGTAAAAAGAACAAGGTAAGTGTAATAGTATACTTTATTTAACCTAATATACCCAAAATATTATCACTACAACGGATAATCAATATTAAAATTATTCATGAGATCTTTTACTCTTTTTTCATTCTAAGTCTTTAAAATCCCATAACTTCCATTTTGCATTCATCCTTGGACTCGCCACATTTCAAGTGCTCAGTAGTCTCGGGTGGCTGGTGGCTACCTTACTGATAGGGCAGCTACCGAATGAATGACGCAGTAGGCAGGTCCTCTTTGTACAGCTCAATGTATACAAATCACATCACTCCCTCCTACTTCCAACATGCTAGTGCCTGTTTGCCTACAGAATATTCACCTTGTCCTGGACTTAGAAAAAATTTAGTGAAAAACTACTTTACTCCACGCTATGCGAACCTATAGAATTCAGACGTATTTCAGAAAGGCAGATCTCGAATTTAGCAGGCAACAAAGACTCGAGCAATGGGAACTGCGAAACGACTGAAAGTGCTATGGAAGCACAGATTGGGGAAGTCACAACCTCCAGGTTGGTGACTTGGTAAAGGCTTCACAGGAAAGTGATGGGAGCTGGATCTTAAAGGCTAAATGGTACTCCGCCAGCCAGATGATGACAAGAAAGGCATTCAAGGCAGTGGCAACCGTATGAACAAAGCAATAGAAGTGAGCTTGGGAAATGGAGTAGACGGATGTGGACAGACTGCACTGACTTCCAGGGAGGTGCAACCAGTTGGAGGTGGGGATGGCGTGTTAGGCATTGGGGGAGGGGTAGCAAAAAGGGCACAGCCAAATTGTGCTGGACCTTGCTTGCCATATTGAGACACGTGGAATGCAATAGTGGAAGGTGTCTAAATAAGCAAATGTCACTACCAAATCAGGGAGAAATGAAGTTTAAGAACTAAACTACAGAGAGGGGCACCTGGGTGGCTCAGTTGGTCGAGCATCTGACTTCGGCTCAGGTCATGATCTCACGGTTCTTGAGTTCAAGCCCCGCATCGGGCTCTTTGTTGTCAGTGCAGAACCCACTTCGGATCCTTCCCTCCCCCCTCCGTCTCTGTCTCTCCCTCACACTTTCTCTCTCTCAAAAATAAATTTAAAAAATAAATAAGTACACTACAGAGACAGCCGGGTGCCATGATGCTCTAGAGTCAGGGGATCCCTGAGAGACGGTAAGGCTCTGAATCCAGAAGGCATGGGTAGAAACAGAAGTGAAAGGAAAAAGTTGGGAAGCTCTCCCCCAAACAGACTCCAAGTTATATAAAGTGGATGACGGAAACAGAAGAAACCAAGTTAACTGCATCGTTTGTTCTTCGATAGGCAGGTGGAAGGTTGCCACTCACCGGCAGAGGGATTACAGGGCAAAGGGCAGGCTTGACAGAGAAAGTGAGCAGTTCTGTTTGGACATACTAAATCTGAAATATCTTAGAGACCCTTGGGCGACATCAAGATCCCTAAGGCCCACCCCCTTCTTATAGGAGATTCACCTGTCTTTGCCTCCATACGTTCATGCCCTTTGGGTACAAAGCATGTTCCCTGAGCCAGCAGCACCAGCATCAAGCTTCTCAGGAAGGCGGAATTTCAGACCCTGCTCCAGACTTGCTGAATCCCAACCTGCAGTTCAGCCAAATGCCCAGGTGATGTCTGTGCACAATCGAGTTAGACAAGAACTGCGGGAACATCTGAAAACGTAGATCAGGAGCTCACGAAAGAGGTGTTGACCACTGACCGAAGGGAGTTTGATTTTAGAAGTCAGCACCGTATACGTGACTTAAAACGACAGGGGTGAAAGAGAGCTTACAGAAAGCAGACCACTTTAAATAGGATAAAAGAAGCTGCAGGCTGAGGAGGTCACATGTTCGGAATTAAAATAATCATAAAGGCAAACATGGTTCTCTCTTCTTAAGGCCATTTAATAAAAACTGAACCTTCACGAAGAAGCAAAAGGAAACAAAACCTTTAAAAATAATGAAAGACCCACAATGGTGAATCCCCACTAAAGCTATGAAGAACTACTTATGATTAAGCAAAAGTCATATTAATGTCCCCTGGTATTCTAAAATGCTGAACAAATTTGTTCACAAATATATCTGATGTGAGTGGAGGCAGAATCAAATAGAAACTCTGGGGCCATGATTGCCTGTCGAGGCAGAGGTAACCAGAGCGAGTCAGACACTCAGGAGGCTGGGAAGCCACGCCAGCCTCCCCAGGCCCCACCACACCAGGCCGGGCCTGTCCCCTCGGCTGGATAATGAGGGGGCTTGAGAACAAGACATTCTCCTCTCAGGAGATCTCCACCTGTGACCTGCCTACGGTTTAAATTGGTGGGAAGGTGAAACTCATTTGTTGCCTCCAAACACTCCCTGACACCAGCGTGAAGAATGTTCCGTTCCCCACCCTCAGCCCATCCCAACTACCTCATCCCACCATCTTACCCAGAAAACAACTTTCCTGAAGTTTTGTGCAGATTCCAACGGCTGGGCAGAGCTGATTTCTAGTCCACCAAGCTGTCTTCTGTGTCCTCTGTTGCCCAGGTGACACTGACGTTGCTGCCTGGTGTTGCCACACACACACCCAGAATGCTAAGGCCTTGCAACCAAGAGCTCCTCCCAAGACCCGTGTGAGCTGCTGCTCCCTGAGACCTCGGCCCCCCTGAATGCTTCTTGTGAATGCCAAATGATTAAAAGCCACTGCATGCAATTACCATCCCATGTCAAAGCCTTAAAAAAATTTTTTTTTGTTTTTTTAATTTGGCTTTACTGCAGGTCACAGAAGCCAAGCCGGGAATAGCAAGCTATGCCTTCACGTGGGTGACAGTGCCTATGGATACAAACGTGGCAGAAGATGAAAGTGTGGCAGACAAGGACAGGCTGCTCTTTCAAGTGGCAACAGCAGCCCAGCCTGAAGGGCCCAGGAGGGCACAACGCCCGCTTCTCGGATCCTCGGAACAAACACTCCGTGTGCACCAGACTCTTCGCTTTGAAGTGGGAGGAATTTATCTATTGTCATCCTCTTGCTTTAAATTATGTTCCAGTATGGATCTGAAGAGGTGTTGTGTTCTTCCAGGGCAAATGTCCTTCACGTTCGTACAGAAGGCCACCCAAGCATCTTCTCATATAGTAAATTCTCTCCACAGTCAAATTGCATCAGATGGTCTCCTTCAGGTAATACCAAATCCACATGTAGAGCCTTTTGTTTCACGGTGCAAGGGTTCACACAGGCACAGCTACCCAGGCACATAGCCAAAAGGTAGCTCTTTAGTTGACATCAAGACACCTACAACGGACATCCATGTTTATAGAAGATCCACTGGTCTTGACCGCTGGCACCTTCATCAGTTGGGACCATTTAAGTACCAGTGGCACACTAACCCTGCCAACTTTCAATTCCAACACACTCACTTCCTAAAAAGAAACTGAAAAGGCCCAAATCTGCAAAGGAAAGGGAGAAAATTCTCATGCTGTATTTTAAAGGTAAATGTTAATTAAATTTTCACTAGCCGCATTGCAGTCGCTCCATTAGAAGAAGAAAAGCAGTGTTGGATAATTTGCCGGGAACAGTGATCACAATGGTAAGACTATGAGGGGGTCACCATGATTGTTCCCATTTTATAGATGAGGAAACTGAAACTCAGAGAAATAAATCAACATGACCAAGAAAGCCAGGATGCACTCCAAGCCATGTGGTCCCAGGACCCATGTTCTTGGGCTTTTAGTCTCCATGTGATAAAAGCCTTTGAAATCTGTCCTCAAAAATGGTAATTCAAACTAAGTGAAATTTGGAGCTGGAATGACCCTAGAGATCACTAGGTCAAATAATTCTCAACTCTCTGAGTTTCACAGATGGCACATGAGAGGAACAGTAGCAAATCTACTGTAATTATCGATGTGCTTAAAGACACAGATGATACGTTCAAACAATCCAACCCCTAACACAGGTTTCTTGTTTTGTTTTGTTTTTCAAGAGACAGAGATAAAGAACCTAGTTGAACTTCTGCATGAAATCCTCTGCATCCTTTCTTTCCTAGGCCCTGCATGAAATCCAGCCCTTAAGTTTTCAAACATGAATATGGCAGAGCAGAGAAAAACTGGGTGATTTGCCCAGTAACATACAGGTAGTTAATAGCTGTGCCAAATCTCTAAGAAGGCTTCCTGATCCTCAGTCAGTAAATAGCATAACCAAGTACCTTCCATTAGGACAGATGGTATTATGACACAGAAAACACATTACTCTTCAACTTTATCACCAGGGCAATAAAGACAGGCAATAAATACCCTTTTATTGATACTTATTTTCCCTCTGTGAACTTTGACAGCCCAACCCACTGATCCTTTGGCTGGTCTAAAGAACAACTAACCACTTCACATATTCTCCAACGTATTCCCGCTTATTGAAACTTACTCCTTTGGAAAGAAAAAAAGCTCTTAATGCTAAAACTTCAGCAATCACAAACTGGGAGGCTTCAGGCTCTAGCTAGCTGGCAGAAATATTCTGTTTGGTCAGCAGGGTGTTTCGAACATTTTTAGATTCGTTTACTACATCTCTCTCTTGTAACGTGTTTCTCTGGGCAGGGCAGCAGGTGCTGTGGGGCTGGCCCCTTTGATCAGAGGATATCCTGCCCCTTTGCTGTAGTTCCCACCCATGCTCCCACCCTGAATGTTATGCTATCTGCTGGTCCCTGTGGGCATCTGATTTTCGGCCTCTGCTTTACTGCATTAATATTAAGGTACTGATATAACATGACCCCACTCTTTCAAAGCCATCACTGATGACTGATGTATGAATTCTGCATCAAAATAGGGTTCATTCATTCTATCAACAAGAAAGTGAATCCAACAGGGTCAGGTGGAGATGAACTGGGAGATTGGTTATTGTGATTCTGGTCCTTCCTCCATCAGTAAAGAGCAGTATTGCTTTGATCAAGTCACCTAACCTCAATGAATCATGGTTATTTCCTCATTTGTAAAATAGGAAAGTTGGACTGACTACTTAAGACTCCACTCCCCCCCCAACTAAAAAAATTCTGGGAGAGATGTCTTTAATCGTGTACAAATGTATGAATTTTCCCAGACAGAGGGACATCAGTAAAGGGGAGGGGGGGGAGCGGGGAACATGAGAGATTTTAAGGGTCACCTACAGTTTAATACCTGATTCCATCATTTTCCATGATATCTCAGGCAAGTTATCTAAATTCTCAGAACCTCAATCTCCTCCCATTCATTCATTCACTCAAAATGATTTATTGATCATCAACTATGTAGTAGGAGCCTTCTGAGAGCTGAAAATTCCACAGAGAAGAAAACAAAGTCCATGCTTCACAAAGCTTACATTCTAGTAGTAAGGAAACAGAAAAGAAACAATATTTATAACCTGTCAGGTGGTGGGAAATGCTATACAAATAAATTAAGCGGGTTAAGAGGAAAGGGGAGGAGAGGTCGAATCCAACGGGAAGAGACAGGAATAGAAGACCTCTCTGATGAGATGCCTGAGCAGAGACCTGAATGGAGTCAGGGGTAGGGGAGGTTTAGCCATGATGGTATTTGGGGACAGGTTGTTCCAGACAAAATACCCAGGAGTTATTGAAATTTAACAACGTGAGAAGCAGAACTCCTGACAGAGCAGTGATAAGCTCCTTTCCTCCCCCATCTCTTCCCCCTCTAAAAAAGGCATAGTCTTCAGGATCTGCTGTCTGCCTTTGTATCAGCGCCAAACATATTAAAGCAAAGCAGGCCAAGGGTGAGAAAGTCTCACTTCTAATTCCATGTTTAACCAATGACAATCTATTAAATCCTACTTTATGATAGCCAAGTAAAAGAGCCAAATCGTTCCTCAACTGTGTTTTCAAAAAAATCGTTTCATAGTAAAGTACATTCCCAAATACATACAGGTAGTGAATATTTATGATCTGCTCTCCTTAGAGGGTAGGTGGTGGAGTGTAGAGGTTAAGATCACAGTCTCCTTATCAGAAAAGCCTGGACCACATCCCAGCTGTTTGCTACCTGTATGACCTTGGGCACGTGACTTAGCCTCCCTGAATCCCAATTTTTTTTCACCTGTGGATTGAGACCCAACAGCAAACACTACCTCTTTAGAGTCAGAGTAAGAGTCAAATGAGCTTATGTCCACAAAAGGCACAAAACTTTCTTGGCTTCAAGAGCAGGGCTCAATAATGTGTATTTATTTCTATCGGAGTTTTTGATTGCAAGTTACAGACATCAACTCTAAGTAGAAGAGAATGTTATGAAAACCCTACTGGAAAGGGCTCTCAGATTGTCCAGCAGACACGAATAATGCCTCAGTGGCCACGGAGTGGCCAAGGGACAGTGTGGAACAGGAAGCGATGCAGCTCACACCAGCAGTGCCCGCTGCATGAGACCCTGTCCTATTTTTTAGTGAAAGGAGAGCCCAGCTTCCCAGCAAAGCTCAGAAAGGAATTCCCCAAATCAGAATGGATGCTCTAATGTTGAGCAGCCAAAAGAATGCCAGGTGTTCAAGTCACACCCCACTATTATATTCTCACTGAACCCCCTTTTGAGCATCCACTGGTTTGCTCATGCTTCTTCTCTCCCTAAGAAAGCCCCCTGCACTCCCCATGCGTTTCAATCCCATCCCGGAGGCTCACTGCTCTGGGAAGCCTTCCAACCTGATTTCGGTACCTGCTTCTTCCCTCCCCCAGCTAATTCTCTTACAAGGTACCTCATTATAAACTGATTTACACCCTGGCTATAAATACTCATATATAAACAGACACAAATCCTTTCGGGAATACACAAGGTAGAGATTAGAAACAAATGTACATGTGGTTATAAATAACACTAGCTGGTTCACTAGTCATTTCGTGTGTGTATATCTCAACACACAAATGAAGTTATAACTCCTTGTTGACAGGGAACACCATCATTTTCTCCCATACCTGTTAGAAGTCTATTTCCTGTTCGTTGCCATGCTTAATACCTCCTCCCTTAAATCTGGGGTGAACGGGGCCCCTGGGTGTCTCAGCTGGTTAAGCATCTGCCTTCAGCTCAGGTCATGATCTCAAGGCTCATGAGTTCGAGCCCTACATCGGGCTCTGTGCTGAGAGCATGGAGCCTCCCTGGGATTCTCTCTCTTCTCTCCTCTCTCTGCCACTACCCTGGCTTATGTGCATGCGCTTGCTCTCTCTCTCCCTCTCTCAAAAGAAATAAACTTAAAACAAATTTTGAGATGAAGCATAGTTTTTATATTGAGGGTCAAATACCCAATTCATATACAAATATTCTTAAGAACAATAGATTCAAACTCCCATATAGAATGGAGAAAGTAATCAGTGTCAGTTAATTTCACAAAATATTGAAGCACTCACAAATTGTAATCATTTTATAAGATAATTTTTACTCATTTTCAGATTTTAAAAAACCACTATCTTCCCACTCTAAAAAAAGTGGGGAATCCCACACTGCCCCAATTTTACCAAGAAAAAACAATTTTTTTTTCTTTCCTTCCCATGGAATAACATCCCCATCTTGTGGGCACTATTGTTCAATGTTTGCAAAAATCATGGTGACATCTTCAGAACTGTGACATCTCTTAATACTTTACAGGGTTAAATAAAATTGAACTACAACCCCTATTTGGCCCTTAAGCCAGATGTACCCTATGTCTTTCATAAATGCCTTCTGCACAGAGCACTTACAAACTTAAAATAACCAAAACCTACTATACTGAGTCAGGCATCAACCAGGAGCCTACAGAAAAAGAAAAAATATATATATATTTGGATCCACAGATACCTAAAGAGGAAGTCTTCCCATGAAAGGGTTCCCTTCTCCCAGTGAGTAATAAACTCATTCAGGAAACATTTATTGAGATCCAGAGTGGCTTGCATAGTATTGGCTATTATCCTCAGGTCAGGATCTGCCAAGCAGAAGGCAATATATACGTGAAGGGCAAAGAGAAACTGACAAGAACCTCAGTGGTTCCCAGCAGGCTCCTGGCCAAGGACTGGAGGCTGATAATGTCTGACTGGGCTCCCGGCCAAGAGGAGGAAGGTTACCAGGCATCCTGAAATATGTGTGCTCAAAAGAGTTGAAAAACAAGAAGCCAGAAGGGTGGGGAGACAATGGAACAATGGAAAAGCAAGAGAAGCATCGTTGGTATCCTTTTCATCAAGGGGAAAAAAGGACACGCACATCTATCAAAAAGAAGGACAAACAGAAAATGAGGAAAGAGGCTAAGAGCAGTTTCCATTTCTCTTCTCCCTCAGTCTTTCAACCCCCAACCCCCACGGGAATTCGAGCAAGCCTGCAACTTATAGATCCCACAGACATTTAAAGGCCCCTAGTCACTACCTACTACCCTTTTGAAATTATATAACAAGTTTATTTGGTATTGCTTCATTTTTCTTCATTAAAATAGCCCCTTTCTAGAGGTAGGGGCTGGCTTTTTCCAGCCAGGACATTATAGCAACCCACTGCTTTGAGCCATCATTTATTTCAGAACAACCTTCTGTTACTGAACAAAGTCATCACTGCATGATAGATCATGTGTGCAGTATCAGTGTAGTATTCTCAACCATTCACCCTCAAAACATCGGTTTCTCCAAATGGTCACCAAAAAAATACGTAAAAATATTTTAGTTTCAACAAGTCTCAGCATCTCCAAATTCTCTTTGTAAACTCTGAGAACAAGTCAGTCCAGGAGCCATCTGGCTCATTCAGTCTCCAGACCCTCTGGTCTGCTGTTCAAGACCCTGGGAGCCCTGCCCTGCTTTTTTCCCCATCTGGACTCCACCTACTTCTGCCTTCAAAGACCCTACTCTGTCCAAAAGCACTTGCCAAGCCCGTCTGACCCAGGCACATTCCCTTCCCCAAGCGCCTCATCTGCACAGTCCCCATCCTGTTCCACACCCTCCTTGCTTTCCTGACGTCCACCATGAGTGTATGATACAATCCCAGATTCTGATGGGATCCCTGTCCTGACAGTCTGGTCCTAAAGGGACAGGTGCAGGCTTCAGTCCCAACAACACTGTCACTCACTGCATAGAGTGCCTTGGGCAAACTGTCTAACTTCTTGGAGCATCCCTTTCCTTATTTGTAAAATTAAATAAAAATAGCCACCGGGGAGCCTGGGTGGCTCAGTGGGTTAAACCTCCAACTCTATTAGGCTCAGGTCAGGATCTCAGGGTTGTGGGATGGAGTGCAGAGCTTGCTTGGAATTCGCGCTCCCTCTCTGCATCTCCCTCACTCGTGCACACACTCTCTCTCAAAATAAACATTTTTTTTTTAATTTTGAGAAAATAAAAAAGAAAAATATCTATTGTGCATGGCTTATGAGGACTGGAAATAAAATTTGCAAAGGGCCAAATACCACAGAATAGATACCCAATAAACCAAGGTCATGATTCAAAAAGGAAACAATAGTGTGAGCACCTCAAGTCCAGAGAAATAAAGCCATCACAAGAGGGGCTATGGTTAAAGTCGTCTGCTCCTAGAGAGCAGAGTCAGTGCCTTACTCTCCTTTGTGAACTTAGTACGCCATCCACAGTGCTTTACATTTAACCAGCTCTTTTTGTAAAGAGAAACAGAAAAAAAAAGTGATTAAATAATATGCACCAAAATGTTAATATAACTATCTTCAGTCACTGGCATTATAGGCAATTTACTGTTTTATTTTTTTTACTTTGTGTTTTCAATTTAACTCAATTTTCTAGAGTGAGCAATGTTATAAAAGCTATGCTCAGTGTACGCAATATCTCACCATAATTTTGGGGCCCCAGCCCCATTACACAATGCAAACAGAAGTTATATTAACAATTGCTTCCTTTTCATTTGATTTTAAATCTATCTATCCTTTCAAACTTTGTCCAATTTTTCTCAAGCACTTATGCTTACATAAAACAACTTTTTCTGGACTGAAACAGTTTTTGTTACAATCTCCTTAAATCCACTACAATCCAGCATTGGGCCACTGGGTATAGATCCAAAGAATAAGAGAACACTAACTCCAAAGGATATATGTACTCCTATGTTTATTGCAGCATTATTTATAATAGCCGAATAAGAGAACACTAACTCCAAAGGATATATGTACTCCTATGTTTATTGCAGCATTATTTATAATAGCCAAACAAGGGAAGCAGCCCAAGTTTCCATTGGTAGATAAATGGATAAAGATGTGGTGTGTGTACATGTATGTATATATGCATATATGTATACATGTATATATATGTACATGTGTGTGTATACATATATATATATATATATATATACACACACATACATTTAGGAATATGATTCAGCCATAAGAACAAAATCCTGCCATTTGCAACAACAAGGAGAATTGCAAGCAAAAAAAGTATAATACTAAGCAAAATACACCATCAGAGAAAGATAAATTACTATATGATTTCACACATATGTGAAATTTAAGAAACAAAAGAAAGGGGGGGAAAAGACAAACCAAAAAAACGAAACAAAACAAAACCCCAGACTCTTAACTACAGAGAACTAATGGTTACCAGAGAAGAGGCGGGAGGGGTTTGGGGGGGGGTTGGAGTGTGGACGAAATATGTGAAGGGGGTTAAGAGCACACTTATCTTGATGAGCAACGAGTAATATAAAGCATTCCTGAATCACTATATTGCACACCTGAGAATAATATAACAACACAGGTTAATGATACTGGAATCAAACTTTAAAAAATAAATGAAGGGGCACCTGGATGGCTCAGTCAGTTAAGGCATCTGACTTTGGCTCAGCTCATGATCTCGCAGTTTTTGAGTTCGAGCCCTATGCTGGGCTCTTTGCTGATAGCTCAGGGCCTACAGCCTGCTTCAGAGTCTGTGTCTCCCTCTCTCTCTCTGCCCCTCCCCTGCTCATGTTCATGTTCTCTCTCTCTCAAAAATAAATATTAAAAAAAATTTTAATAAAAAGATAAAATAAAAATAAAATAAAAAGTAAATAAACCTAAGAAAATCCCACACTGTATTTTAAAGGATGTTTCATTATTTTGACATTTATACTTTTTCTTATGGCAGGTATCTATAGTCACTTGTAGTTTTAATATTTTAGGTTTTCTTTAATATATTATACCAACTTACAAACAGAAGATAGAGAAATTCTCCAATTTAAAACTGAAGTGGCAATAGTGGGCTTATTGAAACAGAAAGGAAAATCGCATATCATGGGTAACTTTCTTCCTGCACTCTGGTAGAGGACCTTCACGCTAATGATGACTGATGGTACCCTGTCATAATGTATAAAAAATAAACTTCCAGAAGAAAGGGATACACATTGGCGGGTAGCTAAATTATTTGAAAAACTTCTTAAACTACCTACTTCATATCAAAAGGAGAATCATCCAGACGCAGCTAAAAAAAAAACAAAACATGAGTGTGAAGTCATAACTCCTAGTTTTTAATGCCGTCCCCACTCTGCTCTCCTCCTCCATGGGCTGCCAAACCCACACTCTTCTCCCTCTCACCCCATCTGCCTACATCAGCAGGAAACATGTTCTCCCCAAGGACCCATCATGTGTTTCCCCTCCAGATATATCTCAGCCTCTTCAGGCCTTCCTGGATTCACAAGGAGTGGCTGCTTTCCACTCGATTCCCATCCTGATGCAGTCAGTTTTCAACATTTCCCAGTATAGAAAACTTACCTCTTCAAACAATAACATTCACAGAGCTGCAGTATTTTAAGAGATGTCAGAAGTTAGAAACCTTGAAGATTCTCTGGTTAAGTGGTTCTTGACCTTAACACACTTGCTATGAAGAGAACATATATTTTATCGTCTCCACCTTTACCATGCTGAAGTGAAATTCTGATCATTTATCTCTATATCATTTTAATAAGATATGTGTATAGGCATACACATATCATAATATTCAGGAAAATAATTCAAAATATCATGCATTTCAGTATGTGGATGTTTGCATACTAAAACACATAAGGAAGTATCAACTGCTTATATCTACATATAAAGAATGAGTTTAGATTTGGGGAAAAAACCAAGATCAGAAAACATTCCTCATAAGAAAATACATTAGAAAATAAGAGGTCGCAGGGATTAGTAGTGCATGGAATTAAAACCCTGAATTAAGATAAGCAGAAAGGAAACATTTTCACGGGACATTCTTCAGGAATGCCAAATGGGTCATTCTAAAGTCGTGAAGGACCCCAGACAATTCTTAGTTTGGCAGGACTGTCGTGGAACTGTAGGATGTCTCACACAAGTGCAGCCTGCCCTGCAAACAATGAATGAGATGCCATAAAACAGCCCCACAAATTTCCAAAATGCCCTTTAGAGGGCAATACCGCCCCCACTGAGAAGTACAGACACAGTTCAACTCTGTTCACCCTCATTTTGCCTTTTAGCACACAGAGGCCCTGCGAGGATAAGTGATTACACTCACAGCAGGTTACTGACAATGACACAGCTGGTTTCAGAAACAAGTCTCATAATCAACACACACACACACACACACACACACACACACACACACACACACACACACACACACACACACACTTCTTCCCCTCCCCTCTTTCTTTCTCCTGCTCCTGGCTCAGATTTTTCACCCCTGCCCTCTGCAATCATCGCCCTTGGAATTTAAACATCTGTGTCATCCTGCCCCCACACCTCACGCATTCTCCCCTAATTGTGTATGCTGACTTGTCCCCATTGCACATCAAGTCTCATTAACATGGTCACAGCCTGAGCCTTATTAACTCAAATCACAAAGATTTCTAATTCAGTGTTCCCCATCTTGAAGCACAGCCAACCTTCTTACAGTCTCTGGGACCTTCCAGTTCTCAGCCAGCTCATTATGTCAGTTTCTGTCCGCCCTCCTCACCTCTCAGCACCCAGGAGAACTCATTCAACACAGCTCCCTCTGCACAGCCCATCAGATGTGCCCTGAGTCTTACTTCAGTGCTCCACTGCCGGCTTCTCCCTTAGTCCTTACTTCACAAAAATGTAAAGCATGTTAAAGTCCGTGCCTAAGCAGACCTGTGATACTTCACATTCATCAGCTTCAATACCACTCTATTCAAAGTAGTTCCTCCTGGCTGCCTGAAAATTTCTTTCAATGGCTGCCCCAAATCTACTGAAGTAATAATCCCTGACTTAATCCACCTACAGAGTCAACAACTTTGCTTTTACAATAATCAGGCAATAAGTTATGAGGATGCCCCTGCCAATAATGTCTCTCTGTTCAAGCTCTGTGTCCAAGTGAAATGCCCCTTTCTGAAAAAGCAAGTTTCAGATTTCCTTCAAAATCTGGTTCCTGTTAATATCCTCGATGAAGCTTTCAAGCTCTTGACCCATATTGATCTCTGAATTCTCAAATTATTAATGACAGATTTACAGAGATGAAAGAAATCTTTAGATGACCTAGTCAAATCATTTTATTTTTCAGATGAAGGAACAAGGATCCAGGGAGGTGAAGAAACAAGTCTCTCGTGGTTTTCAAAAAGACTGTAACTCCATTCTCTCTGCCTTCCTGCCCAGTTTGTTTCAAATATACCAATGAGTAATTCCATAACATACACAGGCCTTCCAAAAAAAAATAAATCGGAAAAAACTTTTTGTTTAAAAACATGCCTTTGGATAAATTTTAGAAAGATAATTCTACTATGCTTCATACTGTCATTCATTGGATACTTAAAATGGAAAGGTTTTTATTTGCTACATATTTTCATACTACATGGAAATTTAATGCAAATATCCAGTTCCTATCTTCCTTCATTTCAATGTTTTAAGTCGAAAACCACCCCCAGTTTGCTTTCAAAGATAATATAGCCATGCCAAAAAACCCTGAATGGAGTAACCAAATGAATATCCCAAGTGAAGCTTTTTTTTTTTTTTTGGTTTTATAGCATTTTGTTTCAAACCAGGTTTATTTTACATTTGTTTCTCCTCTTTATTTTATAACTACATAGGAAGGATGAAGTAAAGAAAATCACAATATTTAATCCAAAATCGTTTCTTAAAGTTCTGAAGTGTGGTTTGCATGCCTCAACTACTGTTAATTAGTCAGCAATGATTCACAAGCTTTAAGCACATGGGTCCTGCCTCCTTGGAATTTCTCAGCCCGCAACCATTTAGGTTGATAAATGCCTCTAATGACTAGATTATTTCCATTTTTTTCAAAAGCTTCTTACACTATTTATTTGCTTTTTTAAAACTGACGTACCATAAGTTCACTCTTTTTACTGGTATCTGAAGAAAAGCACAGCCAAACCCCAGAATACCAACTCATTTCAGACCTGCAGGCAAATATTACTATACTAGGTGCATTTCATCAGCCTTAAATATCTGATGTTTCTATGCTTTGAAGAACTTCTATCCTTTGAAGTTATTTTATGCTCTATTGTAAACACAATCAAAACGTGGAAAGGGAAAGTGATATTCTCTCAAAGCCACTCAACTGAATGACAAAACAGGGAAAGGTTTCAAAGACATTGGCTCACATTTCATTTTCTTAATCTCTAGACCCACAGAGTAATTCATACACACACACATCCACCCCTCTCTCTCAAAGAGGTTTTAGTCACTGATCTGATTTTAGCTTCTTCCCAACTCTGCTTCAAGCTTTTAATCTCTCCATCACTAAGGAAATACATCCTATTGAAGTATTTTATACTCTCTAAAAATTTCAACTAACCATTTTTATCTGCATGAAAAGTGTTCAGTGAAACTCTCATTATTACAACCATCCAATATTGAAGCAAACTAATGTCAGATGTTGGCCAGGTAGGTGATACTCGTGAAAATCTGTAACACAGGTCTGTGACACAAAGGAGTGAGGCCACAGGCTGCCTGCCTGGCTCTATTATTAACTAGGTAATCTTGAATACATCACTTACCTCTCTGGCCTACTTCTTTCCTTGTAAATCAAGGGAGTAGCAAATATGAAACATAGTATTTACTTAAGTTTCAAAACCCTATGGTTCTAGAAAATTACAAAATAGACATGTTTCTGTTTCATGCCTCAATGAAGAAAATATATTTTTCTTAAATCCATACATACAGAGTTGGCCTCTCATGAGAGCTGAACTCTGACTCTTATTTATAACATCAGCGCATCATCTCCTATTAAGTGTGGCCAAGTGAACCTATAAATAATGCATAAGTTTTATTCTCATAAGGTGTCACTTCTACTTTTCATTTTGTAAATGTTGACAAAATTGCTGGTAAAAGAGCAAGAGAACCAGGAGGGAGTAACAATAATAGTGATACCAGTAGCTTGCCCTTACTGAGCTCTTATCATCCTCCAGGAACCCAGTTAAACATTTGCACGGGTGTCTTTGCATTTCCTCCTCACAGGGAGGAGAGCCTGACTCTTCTGATGTGCCAGGTGAGAAACAAAAGGACAAGGTGGTTAAATAACTTGACAAGGTTGCACCCTAAGTAGGAGATCTGGATTTGGCACAGCACCTTTGGCTCCTTCAGGTGGCTAACCCCTTTGCATCACAACCTCTAATTAAAAAGACTGAGTGGCAATGTGAAGGTTAGTTCAGTCTAACACTAACTGGCTACATAACCCGAGAACTCATTTTCTACATCCGCAATGACGGTGGATTTTGGAGCAGCTTCAGTGTTCCACTACCTGGTGCCATAATGTGGAAAATCCATGCACATATTTACCATAGACATCTAAGATGACTGGCCTTTCTCTCAGGGGCATCTCTGACATCACAGCCACCTGCTCTTTGCCTTGCTTTGTATAAATGGATCTATAAACCAAGGATGCAGTGTTGGTTCCTAGCCCTAAGAGACATGAGAAAGTATTTCAGAAGGAATAAGAAACAGAGACTTGTATTTTCCCCACCCCTTGTTCCTTGTATGATACTGGTAATCAATCCCCCTCCCCATGTCCCTAGGACTCCCTGTGCTGCCAATCAGATAGCTCCCAAAGCCAGACCAACTCTCACTCCAAGTTCAACCAACAGCTGCCCACACCACCCTCCTCCACTCCACTCTGCTTGTGCTTGCCCACCACCGAAGGCCCAATTGTATTTCATCTAAAGACTGACCAATAAGTGGCCAGAGATCATGTTAAATGGCAGCTCTCATTTCTGCAAAGAGTGTAAAGCAGATCCACGCAAAAAACAAACAAACAAACAAAAAACCCTGGTTAGTATCACTGAGGTCCAGCACTTGATGCAGTACGGCAAGCATCAGACTCCGATTCTTTCCTGGCTCCAGAAGAGGCTGTTGAATGGTAAGAAGAGTGGGAGAGAATGGGGAGAGCAGATGAGGCCAAGCTGCCTCACATCTGACACAGCCCGTCATCATTCCTGCGGTAGACGGGAAAGAAATAAAGCTGTGGCAAGTACAGTCAAGGTCTTCTTCCATATGAAGGTGGTAAGGATGGATGTTTTTGCTTCCTGACCACTTGTAAAAGCTAAATGCCCCCCCCCCACCATGAGCTGCAGAGGGGCCAACAGGTCAAATACCACCACTAGAACCTTCATCATTGGGTAATCCATTAAATATGCCTTGCGGTGGCCACTGAATCTTCCCAAGTATGTGAAACCACCAAACTATCCCAAATCAACCAGTGACTCTCTAGAAAGGGGTGTGCATGCTCATCACACCCCATTGGTAGCTTATAAGCTCTCATACCCTTAGCATCTCCAAAGCCAGAGTTCATGCTAAAAACATTCCTTTGCCACTTTTTATGAAGATGGAACAATAACACTCTACCCATCTATGGAGTTCAGCATAACGACTACACTTTGCAGGATCTCAGTATTAGAGTGTTGCAGTAACACTTGTTAAAATGCCTGGAAAATAAGATGCATGCAGCAGACACTTCACTGAACAACATTCATCAGGGATTCCAGGTTCCGTTCTTTCCATCACCAGCTGTGTGTGAGCAACCTTGAACAGCCATAAAATATTTATCAGCAAGTGTAGGTTCTGTTCCTGGTTCCATAACCAGCTGGCTGTGGGTGACCTTCAACAGCCATTTTACCTCTCCCAACCTGCCTCCTCATGTATGAAATAAAGAGTTAAGGGAAACGACAGTCGCCATGATTACAAGGTAAAAGTATTATCCTTGCAAACTATTTAAGAAACAGTGACTTACCCGAAAACAAATGAAGAACCACTTGTGCATTTAAAAAAAAAGGAAAATCCCATATTCAGGGACAATACCGTTGAAATTTTATATCGCTGAACCTAGATAAGCAAATCACAAGGCCAGATCCGAAACTGTAAAGAGATTGTCAGGGTCCTAGGGCAAAGGTCCAGTTTCATTACTGGTACATTCTTCACCACCTATTTTTGTTGTTCATAAAAAAAAAAAAAAAAAAAATCACACTCACTCAAGATTATGAGTAGCTAGTTTCGGCCAGTTTGGTGAACTCTTACTTTCATGAATCATAACCACTTAAAATTCTGGCTCTAAAAGGAATAAGACACTGTCTCAAAGTATATAAAGCCTGCTGCTTCATAAGATTAGACTTACCTATGCTATTCCTCACTCCTAAAGCTGTCCTAAAATTGAATGAATGTTTGGAGAACACTCGACGACAAACAAAAAATAACAATGGTTAAAATATTTTTCAGAATTTTGTCACTAATAAGAGTACCCTGAAAGGCTCACTGGCTCTTTCCCAGGACACACATTCCCAACCTTCTGTTGTCTTACCAAGGCCATTCACGAGTTGCTTCTTCTATGACCATGGTTTCCTTGTCCTTGTAAAAACCTTTGCTCCCACCAACCTCACCACCTCCACCATCAGCCAGGATTGAAGCTTCACACATAGAAATACTACCACCATCAAAGCTAGAAGTAATTTTAATGTGTGAAGGGAAAAGGGAATACAAGACAGCAGTCACTTAGGGGTGCCTGGGTGGCTCAGTTGGTTAGGCATCCAACTCTTGATTTCGGCTCAGGTCATGATCTCATAGTCCTGGGTTCCAGCCCCGTGTCCGGCTCTGCACTGACAGTTGGGAGCCTGCTGGGGATTGTCTATCCCTCTCTGCACCTCCCCCCACTCGTGCTCATTCTCTCTCTCAAAATAAATAATAAAATAAACTTTAATAAGAAGATAGCAGTAACTTAAAATTTGTGTATGAGTAACATCCATATTTTGTTTACCCATTATGTTTCACAATTCCATAAAGTAGAATCAAGTCTGTGGTTGTAAGAAAATGATGAAAGGGCAATTATGTGCCTAGGAGAACACTAGGCTCACCGTGGGGGAGGGGTATCAAACTGGGCCCCACTGAACCCCAGGGATCCACATGGGTAGGCTCTTTTCAGTCTCCCAGCAACGTTTACACAAAACATGAAATAAAATTCCACCTTACTTCTCTGAACACATTTTTGAACCTAAAGGTGTCATTGTCTAGAAAGTTGCAGTTCTCCGTTCAGTTTTTTCTATCCAGGATGACACATTTGTGCTCAAGAAAAATTGTATAGGTAAAGACACTGCTCAGACATATCCAATGCACTCGGCAAAATGCAAGGGCCACTGATTAAGCTCATGCAATCTACAAATGTTTCTTGATTACCTCCTCTGCACCAGTCTCTCTTCCAGGCACTAGGGATACTGCAGCGAACAGAACAAAAATCTGTCTTTGTGTATCAAATACACTGTAGTTTAGAAAACAAAACAGCTATAAAAGGCACCTAGGGAAACACTGGAAATTTCTTTAACCTGTATTGCATATTAGACCGCAATTATCTTTTGTGTGACAATGGTATGGAACAATGGTTTTCAAATTGGTCTGCACATTGGAATCACAGAGGGAGCTTTCAAAAAAAAAAAAAAAAAACAAAAGCAAAAAAACAAAAACAAAACAAAACAACTTCTGATGCCACTGACCTATCCAGGAATTGAGATTTAATTAGTTTGGAGTATGGCTTGAGTTTTGGAATTTTAAACTTATTTATATTAAAACTTCGAATCCAGCTGTAAGATTCATGTGTATTCATTTCCCATTTTAAAACATTCCTAAGTGCTCAAATTTTCACAAGTTGGGGAAATGAAATCAATCATCATGTTCACTAGGGTTGTCTTAGGATCTTGTCCTGAGTACAAAATTCAGCAACTCATAAGCAGAAAACTGCTTTTAGATGGAAGGAATTGTTTCCGATTCACCAATTCTTTTTTTGTTTGTTTGTTTTTTGGAGAGAGATGGTGTGCACATAAGCAGGGGAGGGGCAGCACAGGGTGGTGGGGGAGAGGGAGGGGGGAGAGGGAGAGGGGAAAGGGTGGAGGGAGAGAGGGAGGCGGGAGGGGGGGGGAGAGAGAGAGAGAGAGAGAGAGAGAGAATATGAATGAATGAATGAATGAATGAATGAATGAATGAATGAATGAATGAATATCTTAGGCAGACTCCATGCCCAGCGTGGAGTCCAACTTAGGGCTCGATCTCACAACCATGAGATCCTGACCTGAGCTGAAATCAAGAGTGGGATGCTCAACTGACTGAGCCACCCCAGCATCCCACCAAGTGAATTCTTAATTTCAACCTACTACAATCATTTTAATACACACTCCTTTGGTTTCAGTGCTTATTTTTTAAATGTTTTAAAAAGTTTTCATTCAAAACCATCCTATCGTTGAAAGAACAGTGCCTCACTGACATTATTCTGAGTATCAACTGCTTCTGTAGAATGCTGCAGGCATAGAATACATTTGGATTTTATCTATACCAATCCTAAAGACACACTTTAAAGTACATTTAAAAGTAAATCTTTAATACAGATTTGATTTGTCCTAATTTGCCTCTTTCTTCTAAAGATGTAACAAAATGTTCCAATTAATACTATACAATCAGTCTACTCCAGTGCCATCTGTCATCTGGACAGTTATTATTCATAGGGAAAACTCTAGTTATCATTCATTATTTATATTTCACCAACTTGATTCTTTTTTTCCCAGCAAGAACATAAAAAGGAATAGTGAGAAATATAGCTGGAAAAGCAGACTGGAGCCCTGATGAGGGAGATACTCCTATGTAATAAGCATGTACTCATCTGGAATATATTTACTAAGAACCTACTATGCACCAAGCAATGTGGATCCAATTAGGAACAAGCCCAAGAGGATCCCAAATTTATAGTCACGTTGGGAATACAGAAAAGCATGAGTGACACAGTCAGAGTGTTGTTTTTGAAAAGTTAATGTGAGGGGCGCCCGGGTGGCTCAGTCGGTTAGGCGTCTGACTTCGGCTCGGGTCATGATCTCACAGTCCGTGAGTTCGAGCCCCGCGTCGGGCTCTGGGCTGATGGCTCAGAGCCTGGAGCCTGCTTCACATTCTGTGTCTCCCTCTCTCTCTGACCCTCCCCCGTTCATGCTCTGTCTCTCTCTGTCTCAAAAATAAATAAACATTTAAAAAGAAAAGTTAATGTGATGATCAGAATTAAAAAATGAGACCAGGCTTGCATTATGAGTGTTGAGCACAAGTAAATAAAAGGAGATTCTTTCTGGAAACTAAATTGAATGGTATACAGTCCTCCTGACCGAGTGGCTTTCCATTTCATTTTTATTTCTTTTCCCTGCGGTATTAGTTCCACGTGGCTGCACATTACTACAAACTTGGTGGCTTAAAATTTATTCTCTCATAATTCTAGAGAAGAGGCAAACTCAAAATCACTGGTATCCAGACCCTCTAGGGGGAGCCTCTGGATGTGTTGGTACCAGAATCCCCTAGCTCTAGACGCACGCGGCATGACTTCATTTTCTGCTTCCATTTTCACATGCCTTCTGCGTGGGTCTGCAAAGTCTCCCTCTGTCTTTCATAAGGATAATCGTGATTGCATCTGGAGCCCAACTGGATAATCCAGGGTAATCTTCCATCTCAAAATCCTTAAATTAATTGCATCTCCAAAGACCTTTTTTTCCTAATAAGATAACATCCACAGATTCTGCGAATTAGGGCCTTAAATCTTCAGCAGCCATTATCAGACTGCCACACCCACACAGAAAGACTAAGAGAGAAAATGGAAAATGGGGGGAAAAAGCCAACTTGACTAAACCAGAGCATTTACAGTGAGTGTTCTCCAAACACATCTGAAGAGTTTACCTACTTCGACATAGGTCCCCAAAAGCAAGGCTGTCTGCTCCTCTGCTACATTCATGTGTTTATGGGAATTTAATTAAATGAGATGGGAAAGAGCCATACAAACTAAAAGTAATATTTACTATTTTTCTCTTTCCTCCCTCCTGAGTCATAACCTCAAGTATCTTGGCAAAACAGCTCTTATAACCCATTTCAGGACTCTGGCTGGTTTTTTCACTCTATTAATTTATGGGGAGAAAGAGCCCAAAAAAAGTTTAGCAACGCAGCCCAACACAGGCCTGGTTCTCCAGAGTGTCTCGGACCATAGGGAAACCTGTTCCTGAGGAACTCTGCAGCTAGAACTTTTCCAGTCTCTGGAATTGGAAAACTGACATGACATTCACACTGGAGGCATTCCAGTTATAGTCACTTTTCTAGAATTACAAAAGTCTTGGGTATAGATCCTTAAGAGGTCTAAGACCAGGGGTGCCCGGCTCAGTGGGCAGAGCATGCAACTCTTCATCTCAGGGTCATGAGTTTGAGCCCCATGCTGGGGGTAGAGATTACTTTAAAAAGAAAAAAAAAGTCAGAGATCAAAATCATATGGACAAGAAGAGTGGTAGAGAGAAACCTCAAGATTTCCAGGAGAAAAAAGAAAAAAAATTAAGATTTCCAGTCAAATCATTGAGGAGCCATTATGCCTTTGGTACTTCAGCAGTTACAATTCAGCTAGGCCACATCTTTGCTTTCCTGACCAAACCATTTGACTAGAACCATAACATAGACCATTTTATTCCTGCTTTGCCTCATTATCTCATCACCCAGATATGGAGAAATGCTGCTATTCTAGAATCCACTAAGCCAGCGATCCTTAGCTAAAATTCTTGCTCAGAATTCCTTAATATTATTAAGTATTCCTTAATATTGTTAATACACAAGGTTGTCCCCTAAAAATGAGAACATTCCAGTATAAAATATTCGACATGAATCAATGATTGCCTGTATACAAGCTCCATCTACTTTCTCCCTTCTCCAGACCTGTACCAGCATATAAATTCAATTCTCAGCCTCTCAAGCAAGAATAAAAATACCACCTCAGATGTTATGATGCCATTACAAATATATTTCCATCTTACTGAAACTATTAACATTTTTTGCTTTCATAAACAGAACATTTCATTGTTGCATTGGCTTAGAATACAGCAACAAGAAAGCAAATGCAAAATGAATAGTAAACTAAAATCCACACATTACTCAAAGGTTATCTGATGTAGGGCAAGCACTATGGGGACAGTCCAAAGACAAAAAACATTAGATTTCACTTTTGTGGTTCCGAGAATATGGTGAACAGTCTCATGGGTTACATAATCTTCCCTTGTCCTCATGCATGGGCTTGCCCCAGGTAGCAAATGTTGCCGACAGCTACCTAACGTGTACTGTCTCCCCTCCGCTATCCCACCGCGTGATACCCTTCCGCTGCAGCGAGCAAGCTGTATTCTCTCACAGAACTGTGACTTACTCAATTTAAGATGCAACAACTGTGCCAACAGTATACACTGTAATTACAGAATCATACAATTTTTAAGAGGAAGGATCACTGGAGTCCTTCTTTCCCTCCCCACTCCTCCCCAGTTTTGGTTGAACCAAGGCAAGGACAATGCGGGTGTAAATACGAAGGCATGCCAGGGCCACCCAAGAGATAACTCCAGCTTGGGAATATAAAACAACCTGTACAATTTCTCTTTACCAGGCCAGTATCCTGATGCCCACTGAAGGACCCTTGTCTCACTTCCACATGGCCTTGGGCTACTTCCCTTTCTGGCCCAGAGGGCAAGGCAAAAGATGAAGTCTTAGAGCCAAGCAGCAGCACAAGAGGAATCAACCATATCTGCATCAACACAGGGTGCACGTGAAGTCTCCTGGACAATCGGGTGCCATTATCCATGGATGGTTGTTGAAACACAGATTGCTGACATTAGTGTTAGAGAGTCAAATTCTTTCACATTTGGTAATACATTAAACGCTCTAGAGACACAAAGAAAGATGATTATGCCCCAAAACACTGTCATATAATCAGCAATCATTTATTGATTGTACAAAAGATGCCTCACATTAGGAGATTCAGGGATGAGTAAAGAAAACAACCTGTTCAATTCTTTCATGGTTAATACTCTAGACGGATACAAGAAATGTATACAGGTAGCTCAGAAGAAACAAGGGACTACACAATAAAACACAAAAGAAAATGTAGCTTTTTGAAAAACTCACTCAAATAATGCATTTTTATCAAAGAAAAACATACTCATTATATCCCATTTTTATCAAAGGACATAGCTTGATAGTATTATTATTTCCTATTGGCTGTTGTGTCTCTCTCTCCTGCCTCTGTCTCTCCTTTCCTTTTCTACTTCTATGGTTTAAAGTAGTTATTCCCAGACTTACATACTCCAGAAAAAAATTAATTTGAGGTGGAGGAAATCAATGAAGAGTTGCAAATTTTTTTCTTTGCTAAATAGCAACATTTTTTTAAAATAAAAAGCTATATATCTATTTGCACTAGCTTCGTTTCAGCAGACACTCGATCACATAAAAGAATGTGATTGCAATTCATTTAAGTATAAGCCACCAATATCAGAGCCTTTCAGATTTGATTAGAAGTATGAATTAGAGGGGCATCTGCAGGGTTCAGTCGGTTAAGTGCTGACACTTGGTTTCAGCTCAGGTCATGACTTCACAGTTCGTGAGATCGAGTACCAGGTTGGGCTCCGTGCTGACAGTACAGAACCTGCTTAGGATTCTCTCTCCCTCACTCTATCTGCCCCTCCCCTGCTTGTTCTCTCTCTCTCTCTCTGCCCCTCCCCTTCTCGTTCTCTCTTTCTCTCTCAGAATAAATAAACTTAAAAAAAAAGAAGAAGAAGAAAAAAAAAAAGTGTGAATCATAGAGCCAGAAAGATACCAAATAGCAAACGGGAAGAGAAAAGAATCCTAAGGGCTCAAAAACGTAATGAAGAAGAGTCCGTGGATGACAAAGACTTTCCCTACTTCACCATTTTCACTAGGGCCAGCCCAGTTCACCTTTGACAACTCACTAACATGGAACCAAGGTGTACCTCTGCCTGCAGCACATGAGGTAAAGGAGGACACCAGCAAGAATCTTAAACAGGACGCAGGGAGAACTGGAGAGTAATACCATGGGAGGTGTTTTCCTCAGAATGGGATGCCGAGGAAACACTTGGGAGAAAACGATTTTTTTTTTTTTTTTTTGAGAGAGAGCACGCATGCACGCGCACGTGGGTGGGGTAGGGGGAGTAGGTAGAGAGAGAATCCCAAGCAAGCTCTGTGCTGTCAGAGCAGAGCCTGATGCAGGGCTTGAACCCAATAACAGTGAGATCATGACCTGAGCGGAAGTCGGATGCTCAACCGACAGAGCCATCTAGGTGCCCCAAGAAAATGCCTCTTTAAAGTGTGGAATGAGAAGTGAAAAAGCTAGAGGCCAAGAAACAGACATTGACAGCATGAGACAGATGAAGTACAGATTCGGGTTGGAGCAGCTGAAAAATAAAGTACAGATCTGAGAAATTTGAGTGTTTTGAAAAAAATAACAAAGCTCACTAGCGGGCTCCTTGAGCAGGCCTGGGGACAGAGATGTCAGTGATGACTCAGATGTCACGAGCAGAGAAAAGGCAGGCCACAGGACTGCCAGTGGCACAGAGGAAGTAAGAGAGGAAATGATGCATAAGATAGCTAAGAACCACTATAAATAGTTCATGTCTGTGGTTTCTCCAGCAAGAATGCATGTGTGAAATAGTCTGCATTCTACACCCTGGTTAAAATTTAACTGGGAGAACAATCATGTATTAATGATACAAACTGTTGCTTTGAGACAGATGTCTAGGAATGTGCCTATAAGAAAAAAAAATATGGAGGGAAAGTTAAATTCAACAGTGCCTAGCTCAAGAGTACTGGTATAAGTGACCTTTATGCTGTTCGTTGCACTTTTATTTTTCCAAATTTTCTCTAAAGAAAATGCTATTTTGTCGGTAGAATTTTTGGAATTTCATAACTAAAAATGTTAGAAGGCTGGGCCGCCTGGGTGGCTCAGTCGATTAAGCATCTGACTTCCTCAGGTCATGATCTCAGGGATCGTAAGTTCAAGCGTGGCCCACATCAGGCTCTCTGCTGTCAGCACAGAGCCTGTTTCCGATCTTCTGTCTCCCTCTCTCTCCGCCTTTCCCCTGGCATGCTTGCTCGCACTCTCTCTCAAAAATAAACATTTAAATAAATAAATAAGTAAAATAAATAAATAAATAAATAAATAAATAAATAAATAAATAAATAAAATAGGTTAGAAGGTTTTGTGTTAGTTTGCAAGTTTCATGGGCCCACATACATACACACAACGTGTCCACCTACTTTAAGTTTAATTATAGGGCTCTTAGCACACTGGGAGCAACCCAAAACACCACTAACACATCCATAGACGTTCATAGTGGATCACCACGGTCTGCCATCATATTTCACATAAATCATGTGGATTGACCATACTTCAGCCACCTTAATTATAAAGTCCAAGAAATTTCAGCTCAATACATAAATTATTTAACCTAAAGCCTGACACTATCAAGGACCAATATCACAAAAAGTATTTCATGGAGATCTGTTGAAGGGGGAGGGGAAGGGAAGGGGAAGGGGAAAGGGAAAGGGAAGGGGAAAGGGAAGGGGAAGGGGAAGGGGAAGGGGAAAGGGAAGGGGAAGGGGAAGGGGGGGAGGGGGGAGGGGGAAGGGGAAGGGGAAGGGGAAGGGGAAGGGGAAGGGGAATGGGAAGGGGAAGGGGAAGGGGAAGGGGAAGGGGAAGGGGAAGGGGAAGGGGAAGGGGAAGGGGAAGGGGAAGGGGAAGGGGAGGAAAGGAAAACACGTTTTTTATAAGCACATGGTTTCACCACTTCAAGATGTCAACTGGCTGCAAGTGCTATGGAGGTAACATGCTCACTTTTAGAGACCAGCTTCTACATTCCACGCCTGCAGGACACTTGCAACTCTAGTGCATGGGGCTCAGCAAAATCGTCAACTACCACGGTTTCCCACCTTCCAAATTACTGCAAATGGTAGAAACTACAAATGTTAACCCTGGACATGGAAAGGTCTGAGGGTCTACTGACTGAGCTTGTGGCTGAAACCTCACTTCCACAGAGTCCAGAAAGTGTTGCCCTGCCAGCCCGGCGCTAACAAGGCACAATCTCTTTCCTCTCCTCAGGTACTTAGTAGTAGTCATCAAGACACCCCCAGGACAGGCTCAGAGCTCACCAGAGTAGGCCTGGCCTGAGGACCCTTCTTTCATTCTCTTTTCTAAGCATGGGAAGGCGGTAGACAAGCGTCTTTGTTCTAGGAAGGCAGTCTTCACTACAGGAAATGAACTTACAGGCACCTCCTTACATTTCATACCAAAAAGAAAAAGAGAAAGAGAAAAAAAAAAGCCATCCTTTCTTCTAACCTGCATCTTTACCTGTGTTGACCATCTCTCTATCTCATCACATTTGGTGTAGATCTGATTCTTTCACAGATATATTGTGAGCTATATTCATACTAGGACAGATGTGGGGACAATCTCAGCATAAAAGTTCAGCAGGGACCAAGCATGTTTCTTCTCTCATTTGCAAGGAGCTCAATGTGCTTTACCTAATTTAAGCTTCATACAACTGCTGAGGCAGAGAAGTCAGCAACTTGTCCAAAGTCACATTAGTAGTAAGTGATGGAGTCCAGATGGGAAGCCAGGTAGTCTCACGATCCCGAGCACCCACTTTTCACCACAATGCCATTACATTAACTCTGTCTTAGAGCAGTAGATCCAAGGATCCATGACGAGGCACTTGGGTATTCTGAAAAGTGGGAAGGCTACGAGCGAACCCTGAATGAAAGAAAATCCAATTCTTCAGTCAAGGTTGAGCTTTAAGGCTTGCCACAGTTGGCCTCAACCTCCCCTTCCAGCTTTCCGTTCTTCCTCTCTCCAGCATCCTGTTCTCTAAACAAATTAGAATCCTTATAGAATTAACCTCCATCTGAACGTCGCAGAGGAAGATGGACTTCCTCTGCCCTGTGAACTCAGAATCCAGCTGAACTTAGACTCAAACTGACATGAGACAGATTAACAGGAGAAAATCAAATTTAATAGGTGCATAGGGAATCCACACAGGCATGTAATTCTGAAGCCAATGAGGCAAATGGAAGTTTACAAGAGCTAGGGAGAGGAGTAGGGGGCTGAGGATACAAAGGGAGAAAGCTCATTAGCAGGAAGGTAAAAGGAGATGTTTGGAAAAACAAGATAGTCCCATTATGCAGATGGTTCCTGAGGTAAGGGGGAGCCTCTGTTAATAGCTCTCTTCCAGGCACAGACTCTCCTTTCCTATGTAAATTTAGGCTGTTGAAGGGGAAGGCCAGAGAGCTGTTCTGGCATCTGCCGGGTTTGGATTATGCCAAAGTGGCCCATCTTGGGGCAGTCTGCCCTCGGCCTACATGAACCTCCCTCTCCTCAGAATGCATTTACCTTCTCTCCCCCCCCGCCACCCCCCGAAACCAAATCCAACCTAAACCACTCTAACAAGATGAAACTTGAAACTTGCTCTGATCCTCTTAGATGAACGTAAGATATCCTTCCTCTGAAAATACCCCTAACAGGGTTGGGTTGTTTTTTTGTTTGTTTGTTTTTTAACCTTTATAATAGCGATCGTAACTTGTCCTGTCACAGATATGTGATACAGCTCAATCATCCTTAGTAGAAACAGGGGTTTGCCTCTAAATATCACAGCATATATGTAGCCTAAGACAGAACACAAAGCACCTGTTCAACAAACCAAGGAGTTACGATACCACGGTTTTTGTGTTTGCTTTTTTTTTTTTTAACGTTTTATTTTATTTTTGAGACAGAGAGAGACACAGCATGAACGGGGGAGGGGCAGAGAGAGAGGGAGACACAGAATCGGAAGCAAGCTCCAGGCTCTGAGCCATCAGCCCAGAGCCCGACGCGGGGCTCGAACTCGCAGACCGCAAGATCGCGACCTGAGCTGAAGTCGGACGCTTAACCGACTGAGCCACCCAGGCGCCCGGTGTTTGCTTTTTAAAGATGCCCATCATTAACAACTGCTACACCGGGTAATGAAAACAAATGTAGCCACTGCCAATGATGATGATTCCATCTTTTGGGGATTCAGTAGACAGATTCTAAGTGCATTGCTTTTAAATATTGTCTAGGGGCGCCTGGGTGGCTCAGTCAGTTAAGTGTCCAACTCTTGGTTTTAGCTCAGGTCATGACCTCACGGGTCATGAGTTCAAGCTCCACTTTGAGCTCTGTGGTGATAGCGTGGAACCTGCTTGGGATTCTCTCTCACTGCCAGGCCTCTGAGGCCTCCTTAGCAGCATGGGAACAAAACTTCTCCATCTCTGGCCTGAAAGACAAGAAGGAGAAACCTGACAGGGGCCAGGGAAGGAGTCTCCTCTCAGATGAGGATGGGAGACACCCCCCGCCACCCTCCCCAAGGAAGGAGAAATGGGCAGATGATGTTTGTGCATTTGAAAACTTCACCAGAGGACTTCCGGGAAAGATGCACAGGAAGGATACTCCACATGCACATTATTTTGCGGTAGATATCTTTTTGGGATAGTTTCAGAAATCACTGCAAGGGTGAAGGCAAAACAAAAACGTATAGATATCTTCCTAGTCCTCTCTCATAACACTTGGAAAAATCACACATCTTTCCTTTGGCTTCTCATGGGGACTTGTGAAAACAGAATCACTGGAAAACCAATTCTTTCTATACATCCCTCACCCCCTGCATCCAAGCCTTCAAATTTCCATTTTGAATTCTGAAACTACAAAGAGGTTTGGCCATTTAAGTCAACTTGTCATTTAATTTTCAAAGAAGTTTAGTTGGGGCACCTGGGTGGCTCAGTCAGTTGAGTGTCCGACGTTGGCTCAGGTCATGATCTCACAATTCGTGGGCTCAAGCCCCGCATCAGGCTCTGTGCTAACAGCTCGGAGCCTGGAGCCTGCTTTGGGTTCTGTGTCTCCCTCTCTCACTTTGCCCCTCCCCCACTCGTGCACATGCTCTCTCTCAAAAATAAACATTAAATAAAAGACAACTAGTTAATCTCTGTTTTTTAAATGATTACAGAAACTGATTGGCTTAGTCTGGTAAAGCATGTGACTCTTGATCTCAGGGTCATGAGTTCAAGCCCCACATTGGGTCTAGAGCTTACAACCAGTCAATCCATACAAAAATTTAAATTATGAAACTAATGCTGATAACCAGAAAACATGATTGCTTTGGCTCAACAGTTCACTTGTAACATTTTATTCATCAAGATATCAGTACAAATCTCCTGTCCATGTAGATCCATATGTATGTGTATATATGAAATGATCTGCCTGGAAATTATAAGTGAAAATAAGCCCTATGACTTATTCATAGAGTACGAATATTATCATCACATATGTGCAACGTCTAAAGTGGTACATGCCATTGAAATGAATAAAACACTCCTCATCTCAATTCAGGCTTATCACACATATTCCTACAAAGGCTGTACATGCTTAAAATAGAAAAGTCTTAAAAATCTGATATGGCTTAAGCCAAAATGGTAAATTTTTATCCGAGTCTCAAGTCCTCTATCCCTATATACATCATAAAAATTCCCTAAATATATAATGATTCATGTTCCAAATATAATAAAACATCATGACATTTCAGGTAGCGAAAAAACACTTGGTTATTTACATTACAAGTACAATTTTAGAATCTATAGATAAGGTTATTGTCAAACAAATAATATTACTGTCCTTGGTTACTTTTTATCTGAGATATAATGCAAATAAAACATGAAATAGTGTAAATTCACTTTGAAAATATTGATTCACAGAAAAAAGGATACATATCTATAGCTTAGCATTACCATAGGTTTGTAGCATTTACTATTCCTCTCAAAAAGGAGGAAGACATTTCCTACTATGATTTCATGGACTTCACACATGTCACAGTTTAGAAGATTCATTAGGGATCGAATCAATCTTATATGCTTTCACAACATTTGGAAGTTTCCTTAAAATCTCTCAAACTGTAATTCACTTCAGTGCTACCATCATTTGTTCAATATAAACTACTTTTGAGCTATTGAAAAAAGAGGCCAGTGGTATGCAAAAACACAGTGTAACAATCGTTTTTGCATTTTTATCATCTGTGTGTTGGGTTCCGTTTAAGCTGTTCTTGGACAAATAATGTAAGGCATGTTATAGGACTGCACAAAATCTTCCCAATCTAAAGGCTATTCAATCATTACATTAGTCCACTAATGAAAAGTGGGATGGGGGGAGAAGCAGTGAGAGGGAGGGAAGGCAGCGAATGACCCAGAAACGGTCACCTGCAGCACAAATACGCTAACACTTTCCCTACCCCAGTTGATAAAGGGCTACACAGACTTTGGCCCCAGCTCTTATCAGCTTGAGGCCCTCAGAAGCCTGAGGACTTCACTTAAAGAGCCAGGCGATAGGGATGGGGGGCAGGGAGACGTTGAATCAGGCAGCCCCTTTGCTTTAGCTACCTCCGTGAGACCACCTCTCTCAGATCTACAATGAATTCTATGAACTTTAACATTTTGCTCATGAAATTCACTCTTTCAATAATTCCTTCAAGGTGCTTAGATTATTGGGATTTCAGGTGGAAATCTGAAGACTGGCTTTCTCCAAGCTTTAAAACTCACTGGCCAAGGTCTCACAGAACAAAATCTTATAAGAGCCATTTTTCATTTTAGTGCTATTAATTAAAAAGTAAAAGAATGTATATTCCCCAACAGGTGTTTCCCTGGCCACATATCCCAGAAGCCTAATTGAGGGGATGTGAACTACCCCACAATGGCAGCAAGCAAATGGTCTCTGGCAAATAGCTCATCCACATCATGTCCCGCCCACACTCTGTTTTCAGACCCCCAAAGGGCTGCCTCCCTGTAGCCAAGAGCTCCAGTAACTACTATGCCCACCAGCCTGATGCTTCCACTGTTGGGCAGCCCACAGTGGCCTTCCTGGGTTCTGGGTCCTTGGACACTCCTACAGGCCACCTCCACGGCCAGAGGGGCCCCAGGCACAGCCTCCTCTCACAGCCACCTGGACCTGGCCACAGGCCGTCTCAGTGAGGACACTACCTGACACTCTGTGGTGACAGCAGCCACTGTCCCTCACTTGCACAACTGCTCTCCTCTTCCAGGCCTCTGCCTAGTTTTTTGTTTTCGGCCCTAAAGCCCAGGGCCCACCCCTCTTCCCTAGACTGAGACCACTGGACCCACTGGCCACACAGGGGGGCTGGGCCGCCAAGACTTTTTTTGTTGTTAATTCTGTACATCATGAAATGTTTTACTCTTTACAAAACACATGCTTGCTCCTTCCTTCCTCATCCCCAGGGAGGCAAGTTAATCCAGGGAGCTAAGCTTGCCCCAGCAGGCCTCCTTCTCAAGGCTGCTCCACCGTGCAGACACGACTGACATCTTTCTCACCCCACCCTGTCCTTCCTGCACTGGGTCTGCACACTGGCAGTTATGGAAGACCATTTCATGCAACCTATTCGGCTGGGTACAGAGAAAGGATATGATGCCAAGGAGCTTAAAAAGGCACAGAGCATTAGGAGACAAATAGGAAAGCACGCAGACATCCCCCAAAGAACTCTCCATGGTAAAGTGACACAGGGACGGCATCCTAGGACAGCAGGAGCATTCCGAGTGAACACAGAATTCTGTTTTTGCGAAGATTAGCAATTTGTGGCAGCGGGACATTTATGGGAACCTGTCATGCAGGGACACCTTGGCCTGGAAATCAGCTATTTATAAAACAGGTCTAGGTTTAGGACCAAGAATAACGCAGTCCCCAACCTTCAGCTTTCTGACAAGTTTCAAATTACTCGGCCTACAAGTGAGAAGCTCCAGAAAGAGCTGTGGTGAGGTGATTGTTTGATTACTAGTTATAAATTAAGAAAATCTATTTGCTATGAAAAATGTCCATGGTTAAAAGAGACTTACAAGCATATACTCTCCAGACAACCAACCCTCACTCACCACCTTCTTAAATATCTTCAGTAATTGAATCAAAAGTGCTCTTGAAACACCAAATAGGACATTTTGTTTTGAGACTTTTCAGTCTGTGGTAGGTCCAGGCTTTAATGTCCTTGCAGCCCCTTGAAGTATTTGAGTGATTTGGGTAAGTGAAAATGAGTTGTTTCTTAGCAACTGTGCAAATTCCACATTTTCACAGCTAAAGAGAATGCTCATTTGGATTTCAGTGGAAAGTTCTCATGCAACAGAAAGGGTACTAAGACGATCTAGATGGTTGGGGAAGGCCTACAGACAAGAGAGACTCACAGCTGTCTTACTGTCCTATCTGCAGGGCTAAGGAAAACTGATTACTCAGCTTCTGTAGAAAAATTCAACCACCTAATGGCAATGACAGTGGCTATGGTCGTGGTGGTGGTGGTGTTTTAAAGGCCTATCTTGTTACCGTGTCCTGCTGCTTCCGGGAGATTTTCAATGCATTTGAAGACAGTTTGAAGTTTATAAATGCCTACTGATGGAGAGAGAAAAGAAGCTCTACGTCGGGACTTTCTCCTCTACTCTATCTACAGGAACCTTCCCTTCCCCATCAGCTCCTGTGCCCCCCACCGCGTCTCTGGCATGCCCAGACTGCTGCTTTGAAAGATCCAGATCAAGGTCTATCACAGAACACATCCTTCCTGTGAATGGAGGTCTCACTGCCATTCAGACACACATGTCTTAAAGGAAGAAAAATGATAACTGCACTTACTCTATGCCTTTCAGTAGAAAGACAATGACAAAGCTTCACATCAGAATTGGTCTATATTATAAGCTGTGTGATCTGAGACTAGTTATTCCACGTACATGAGCTTTTTCTTTTTTAAGGCAAGGATAATAATTCTCACCTTATGAGGATTAAGCCAATTCCGTTTTAAAGGGCTTTGCACGTAGAGAGTACTCAATAAATATTTGTTTTTCTTTTCCTCTGTGATTTAATTTGCCCCAGTTACATGAATAGCCAACCACAAAATGCCAGGAGACACCTCAAGGCCACACAAAATTATTTACTAAATGGAAGAATTTAGTGAAACTATTTACTTTTTCACTGCGGTAAAGGCTATCTTAGGGCCAGAAAGTATTTCAAATGATCTCCCAAAGTGCCTATTTTATTACCAGCGAATTGTTTAGAATCCAGGTTGGTATAATCTCATCTCGATACCAACAAGAGAAGAGTTTTTATTCTAAACATGCACAAAACTACTAATCTAGTATTCTGTTGGAATGTATATACTTCTAGAAACCACATTCAGTTTGCAAAAGTTGGAAACAAATCATTTCTATGGATGGATTTGTGGTGAAGACCTGGACAGCAGACTGCCCAGGTCCAAATCCCAGCACCACCACTTACCGGCTATACGACCCTCAACTACATGGCTTCACTACTCCGTGCCTTGATCCCCTCACGTGTGAACTGGGGCTGATACCACGGACTGCTTGGTTGTCATGAGGATTAAATGAATTAAGACAGCTTCTCTAACTCAATGGTAGGAACCCTTACCCAAAGCCAACGTTCCGCAAGAAAACACTGAGATTGTCCTCATATTTTGAATGGAAAGCAACATATGAGGGTCTATCCAGGACCCTCAATGGGTTTTCTAAAATGTAACACACAGCAAAACCCTAATATGTAATTAACAAACTATCATGTTAAATGCAAAATGCTGTTCAACAAAGATCAAATGACCAGTAAGATGAAGTGTTGTTCCCAGGCAGTGACATGGCACATATCCTCTTAGCTGACACTGGGTGTATGTTTCAAGATATCCACATCATACTAAAATTGTAACTAGAGGGAAGCCTGGGTGGCTCAGTAGCTTAAGCATCTGACTGCAGCTCAGATCATGATCTAATGGTTCATGAGTTCAAGCCCCGCGTCGGGCTCTATGCTGACAACTCAGAGCCTGGAGCCTACTTCAGATTCTTTGTCTCCCTCTCTCTGACCCTTCCCCGCTCATGCTCTGTCTCTGTCTCTCAAAGATGAATAAACGTTTAAAAAAATTGTTTTTAATACTCTTAAAAATAGTTTTTAATGTAACTCGAAATATTTCCCTGACATTTGTGTTTAAAATGTCATAATGAGTTTGGAGGCATACATACAAATTGTCCCTATAAAAATATAAACTAGGGGTGCTTGGGGGGTTCAGCTGGTTGAGTGTCCGACTCTTGATTTTGGCTCAGGTCATGATTTAAATCTTTCTTGGGTTCAAGCCTCGAATCAGGCTCTGTGCTGACAGTGCTGAGCCTGTTTGGGATTCTCTGTCTCTCTGCCCTGCCCCTGGCTCGCTCGCTCACTCACTCACTCTCTCTCTCTCTCTCTCTCTCAAAATAAATTAATAAAAAATAAAAAAACTAAAAATGTAATATTGAAAGACTTGTATTCTGTGAAGCTCAGGTATTAAAAAACAAGAAACATTTTTACTGTGGAAACATGTTCACCAAGGGCAGATTCTCCAGGATAGGACTGTGGTAATAAAATAAACTGTGGCCAGCAGAAGGGTGATTTAAAAAAAAAACAAAAACAAAAACAAAAACCCTCTCCTCCTCCTACTACAGAAAAGCCCAAAATATGTTACTAATTCCAAAGTAGACAATTTTTAACATTTTCCACGTATAATGAGTTAGCAATATTTTGAAATTTCACAAACCGTGTTCCCTGGATCACTGGTATTAAGTGTTGTGCAAAAGGGAGCTTCTAGGTCAAATAAATTTGGAATATACTTCTTGCTAAAAGTTTTTTAGGAAATCATAATACATGCTAAGACATTATATGTTACAGGATGTCCTATGGTAAACTTTGCTTACACCAAATATCATTACCACAAACCCTTTTTAATTGGAACATCTAAAGGTGCCTGGGTGGCTCAGTCAGTTGGGCGCTCTACTCTTGATTTCGTGCCCCTCACTCGTATGCTGGTGCTGAAAAGAAAGGGAAGGAAGGGAAGGAAGAAAAAGAAGAAAAAAATGGAACACCTAATGTCAGTATTCCATACACAATTTGGGAAACAGAGAGAGATCTAACACTTTGGCTTTTTTTATTGAAGAAATTTTGCTTTAAGAAGATTAACAAAGTATTATTAGTCTCTACTGAAATGTGTAAAAAAAAAAAAAAAAAAAAACTATTAGAACAGGCTTTTCGTTTTAAACACACCTAACATGGACTCTGTTTGCAAGTTCCAAGCTGCAAAATAAGCTGAAAAGGGATTAGTCTCTTTCTTTTGCCTGAAAAATGGAGATGATATAATTTTGATCTACACTATAGGGACAGAAAAATTGGTGAAAATGTATTTCTCCAAAGGATCCTAAAATCTTAGGAATTCGGTGATCTGAAAAATAAAACATTACCATCATTTCTATAGACAAATCATTTAAATTTATGCAGTAAGTTCTCACAAAAACAATAGCAGCCCTGAGTTGTAAAAATACAAAGTATTTCACAAGGAACGTCTGGCTGGCTCAAGAGCATGTGACTCTTGATTTCAGGTTCATAAGTTCGAGCCCCATGTTGGGTGTAGAGATTAAATAAATTAATGAACATATATGTATGTAACACAGTCTAGTCTTAAAGTATGTTTAAAAAAAAAAAAATTCCTTCTGCTAGAGAAAAAACACTCCCGCACCCTCCAGAGCTCAGAGGGTGCCCTAGCCACTTTATCTTCCTCCTTGCTTTGAAGAAAGTACGGCAAGAGCAAAGACTGTTTAGTAATACACAGAATAAAGCAAAAGTTTCTCAACAGGAAAGGGAATCCAACAGTGATGCTGCTTTGGTATGTTAAGGCTCAATGAATGATAGGAGTTATTGGATGGCTAAATGTAACATACTGAGAGGAGAAAAAAACAAGTGTCTCGAACACTAGCAATTAATTTCTATATAGCCTCTGGGATGCTTTCCATATGTACTCTGTGGTCTCAAAAATATCATGTACTCCAAAATACTACACCTGTGCCCAACAGTCCCTCAGAGAACATACCACAGGATGTAACCAAATTGGCAACTTTGGTGCTATGAAAGGGAGAACATGTTCTTTACAAGGGGCTGCCCTTTTCTCAGCACTGTGTTCTTCTCAAGTTCAAATCCGCTTGTGCCTAAAATCCAGCTCGAATTTAGATCCTTTTTCGAAAATCATTTTTGAGAATCAAGGGTTTTCTTTTGGTGGAAAGAAGAAAAGGCCCTATAATCAACTGTCCTGCACACGATAAAATCTGACCCTTCCCAAGTACCAAAAATCAATCAGTTCACAAATATAGCTGAATTCCTATATATATGGTGCTGCATCCATCTAGTGTTTGGTAGAGTGGAAAATTAAGGCCCCGCTTAAAGGCCTTCGCAGTCTGTACGAATAGAAAATATTCTCTAAAATAAACTTACCTAACAGAGCAAGGCACAGGGATAAGTGCACAGAGAATGTGTATATGCTAGTGTAGAATGTTAAAGTCAAGTTCCAGGGAACAGAGATTTCTGTAGAAGAGCAGCAGGCAAGAAGACCAGAAAGGCAGGTAGGGCCAGATAGAGACTGGAATGATAACAGAGTAGTTTAGTGGCAAAGATGGCCTCACTGTGTGCAAGCCATTCCCTCCACTGAGAATGGGGGGAATAAATCTGAGCTGGCCTAGGATTAGCTGGTCAGTATATGGTCATGTGGCACTAAGTAATTTCTGAGGTTAGGTCCTAAGAAGCTGGCAGGTTCCACTTGACTTCCTGGAAGGCTCACTCCAGGTAAACCAGCAAGAGCATAAGAAGTCTATCTTGCTACCGCCACGCCAGGAGGAAGCCCATGCTAGTCATGTAGGGAAGCTGCATGAAAAGAGATGACCCACCAGGCCAGGTGCCAAACCTGTTGGAGAAGCCTCTAGTGACCCCCACCCTCGGCCCATCTCACTGGATAGACCCCAAGAAAGAACTTGATTATGATGTTCCAGGATCATGAAAGAAAAGTATCATTTTAAGCCACTACAATTTGGAGTGGTACATTACAGAGCAAGCGACCATTGAAACAACCACCTTGACCTTCAGGATTGAGGTCACAAACCAGTGGTGCCTGTGTCAGATCCAACCTACAGGCAGGATTTTAGGGGGACTCACTCAGTATTTTTTAAATTCTAGTTAAATTCTCTACAGAAACCCACATTTTTCTGAGACCTGCACTTTCCAGTCATTCCCTTCATTTATCATATAACCTGCCATCTCTCTATTAAGTAGACAAACCTTTATCTAAAAACTGGGGGGCAAAGGATTAACACTTATATAATTACCTAAATACATCCAGGGTGATAATATCGTATGATTACTATAATAGAGAATGACTCAAAAGTGCTATAATTCAAAATAATTTTAGCAAATACGAAAACATACATATACTCATTTTCAATAAGAAATTTAAAAAATTAACAGGAATTTGCTTCAAAAAAATAAAACACTATATAAATTTACTTCTACCTCGACCTCAATAACTTCTATCAGCTGATGAGCTGCAACTTTTAGTGTATTATTTGGATCAGAGAGAAATAACAGACACACGCTTCGTAACTCTAGTAAAAACATTAATTATAGAATAAGTCGATCGAGTTACATGTTTCTAGACCACCTATAAATAGCCAAAGTTCCTTACAACTTTCAGTTGCCAACTTACCTTTTCTTACTCAAACCAAATCTCAATTATCCAACGATAAATTATTTTAAGTTTTATGCCTCAGGCCATGACTTCCTCCTAAATATGATACTGAAAGAAAAGAAAGGCTTATCATTTACATCCCCTCCCCACCAAAAAAAGACATTCACAGTTTTAGTTAAAATACCTATTAAGATTTTTTAAATAATTTAAAGTTTAAGATATATATTCCACATTAACATATCCTAATGCCTTTATTCACCCAATTCTTTCTATGTAAACTTTCAATTTTATGCTGCTCATCAGTAACCTATAATTCCTATTATTTTCCTCAAAATATGGATGGTATCTGACAGATACTAGCATTCAGAGATAAACCAGATGTCTACAGCCAAACCACCCAAACCAAAACCACTTGCTAATGAGAGTTCAGTAACCTTCCACGAAGTTCCATTTGCTCGGCAGCATGACGTGAAACCATTTCCCACTTAATTCATGACATTTTCTTCTCATCTGACTCAACGAGGATCACAAGAACATGTATCAATTTCCATCTTCCCAACTCTTCCAAAAGAAATGACAAATCTAAACAAGTGCATAATCCATAATGGAAGGCAGGCACATGCCTAGGGGATGTGGAAAGGGCACGGTTGCCGGGATGTGCACAGCTCCTGTGTGCTTTGGGAGGCACAATGTACAGCAGGGTAAAACTACAGGTAGGAAACAAACAAACAAACAAACAAACAAACAAACCTAGCACCTCCACTTATCAATGCACGAGGGTCCTGAGAGGCAACAAAGAAACACTGAACAATAACCTCCAACTTACTTGAAGATTTTGAGCTTGAAAAACGTATTTGGGAACCTGTTGTTGGGAGCACAGAACACGTTTACCCATAGCAACAGTACTGCAAATAAACAGTGCTTTGAGTTGTGTGGCTAGTGAAAAGACGCCTATTAAACCATAAAACGGCACAATTGGAAAATTTGTAGCTGTATGGAATGTAAACACCATTTATGCTATAGTTTTCCCAATGGAAAACAGCTTCTGCCTTTCTATATGGCATCCATTTGTCCCCCGCACCACCCCCCACCCACGCCAGTTCACCACCTCATCTCTTCCTCTAGGACTTCTTCCACCAAAAAGTCCCAGGTCCTTAGAGGTGGAAGTAAAACAGCCTGCTCTTGTGAGCTTTTTGCAAGCAGGAGCTGCAGAGTCTTTAGCAAATTGAAATGTAGGTGCAGATAGGGGTTTGAGAACTGCCTAAGAGGACAGACTCTCTAGCCTGGGGCCCAGGACCCAGGAGGCATTTATAGGATACAGATTTAGAGAAAAGTCAGCAGCACGGTTTTCAAGCGTGTGCACTAAACGAGACAGGGCACAGAGCTCAGGGGGAACTGGGTGAGGGAACACAGCCCTCCAGATCTGTCCCTGGATATCCTACCCTCGAGAGAGCTCTGCTCCATGAAACATCACTTCTTGGTTATGAAATCAAAAGTTGTTCATAAAGTACATACATATATTTTAAGGGGAAAGAAATGGAAAAAGTATCCTTTCCTCAAATACGTTAGTTAATAGTCATATAGCAATCAAGCCGCTCCTCAAGCAACATGAGCAAGATTTCCTTGCCCTACATGAAATGGTTTCACATATTAAGAGTAACAAATGATTTAGAAATTTCCATCTCCCCAAACTATAAAAAACTACTCAAAACAGGGGCGCCTGGGTGGTTCAGTCAGTTAAGCTTCTGACTTCAGCTAATGTCATGATCTTATGGTCTGTGAGTTCAAGCCCCATGGCGGGCTCTGTGCTGAAAGCTCAGAGCCTGAAGCCTGCTTCTGATTCTGTGTCTTCCTCTGTCTCTCTGCCGTCCCCTACTCACTGTCTCTTTCTTTTTCTCTCTTTCTCTCTCTCAAAAACGAGGAAACACTAAAAAAAAAAAAAAAAAAAAGAAAAAAAAAACCTACTCAAAACAGTTACCAGAGCCTAATAAGGGTTCATTACCTTTAAATCCTTTTTAAGCTTTTTTATTTTTTTTGTATTCTTAGTAGTTATTAAAATTAATATAATTGGAGATATTTTTATAATTTATTCCACAACTATTTTTAAAATCAAGAAGTTATACTGCAAATATTCCTTTTTGCCAAGCCACTTACAAATCAATCTCAAAAATGCTTTCAGAGCACCTGGGTGGCTCAGTCAGTTAAGCATCTGACTCTTGGTTTCGGCTCAGGTCATGATCTCAGGGTTCATGGGTTGGAGCCATGCATCAGGCTCTGCATTGGCAGTGCAGAGCCTGCTTGGAATTTTCTCTCTCTCTCTCCCTCTCTCTCTGACCCTCTCCTGCTCACATTCTCTCTCAAAATAAATAAAAAATAAAAATTAAAAAAAAAGTACTTCCAAATTAATTCACCAACAGGTGAAACTTCGACTGCCTACATCATCACAGAAAACTTGTGCTTTTAGTCAAACACTCTTCTAAATACGTCACATATATTAACTGAGTCAATCCTCCGAACAACCCTTGAGTTAGGTATTTTTCCCCCTGTTTGCAGAAGGAAAAGAAAAAACTGAGGCCCTTTGACCTTGGCCCTTGCTCAAGGTCACAGAGCTATTAAATGACAGAGCCAGGATTCTGACCCGGATAGTGTAGCTCCAAAGTCTGTGTGTGTAATCACTACACCCTATTCCCTCTCACACTCATTCATTCATTAAAACTTTCATTACCTGCCTGAGGTACTTTAAGGCCTAGGTGTAAGAAACCAAAAAAAACCAAAAAAACAAAAAAAAAAAAAAGGCAAGGTCTCAAAGTTCAAAAAACTTACATTTTAGTACACAGCAAAAAAAGGAAAATGCAAATTCAACCAAAAGCTCAAGCTGACAATTCTACTTAAGTGAAATGTCTGAAGAAAGTTTAAGATACTGTACTGAAAAGGATTTATAAGAATACTCATCTGTATATTTTTTTAAACTCTCAAAAGCCATATATTTCATCTTTACAATTAACCTTGTGAAGCACACAGAGCATGATTACACCCATTTCATAGATGATGAAACAGATACAGGTGGGATGTACTCAACAGCTTAAAAAGATGCCACATCCCTTTGAGGGGTCTGCCCTACCCACAGAATCTGCTTCACTAAAAAGACCCCCAAGAGGTCAAATCATAGGCTTCCTGGGGCAGCTCAAGATTAACTGGGTAAATCAGATCCCCTTTCAAAACTTTGAAATTAGGAAACAGACAGATGGGTCAGTTTCCTACAAGATACAAGGGGATAGAGGGCAACAAGGCTGGGGCATCCATTAAGAGCCAAGCTTGAGCTTACTTTTTATTGTGGAGATTTTTTTTAATGTCTTTTATTTATTTCTGAGAGAGAGAGAGTGCACGCACACATGCGCTCACGCACGAGCTGGGGAGGGGCAGAGGATCCGAAGCAGGCTCCACCCTGACAGCACAGAGCCCCATATGGGACTTGAACCCACCAACTGTGAGATCATGACCTGAGCCAAGTCAAAGTCAGATACTCAACTGACTGAGCCACCCAGGTTCCCTGAGAGCCAAGCTCCAGCTTAAAATGATAAGATTATAAAGCCAGCCAACAGAAAAGAATAAAGAGTGTCAGTAGAGGGAGAGTAGATTGTTGTATGACCCATCACAGAGGGGAAAAAGACCAGCAATGCCTCTTCTCCCCAGGACCCAGCTGCCTGCAATAAACCTCATTTTCCCTAAGGACACTGAAGCCTTCTCTGCCAAAACCACCCCCAAACAGCATGAGTAAAGGAGACGGCTTTTCACACACTTTCAGCAGAGAAATTCAGACACTTAGTGCACATGAGTTTGGAAGACACTCCAGATGTGGTAATTGGCCACACCAGTCTCCATGGTTTCTGTTTACTTCTTGCAAAAAAGGGATAAACTTGGCCTGCTCACACGACAAACACAGAAGTCAAAAGAATGTGTCTTCCAGATTATCCAGACAGGATCCCTTGTGCCCCATCTACCCTAATCCACTCCCAACACTTTTATCCATTCCTGCTCCCCTCAGGTGAAGAGTCTCATTCTTTCTCTCTTATCAAGAGCAAAGAAGTCATTAAATACCAACAGCAACTAAAACTTCACAGCAATTTCACCTCAGGGTATTTGAAATGAAAGATTTAGGTCAGGACAGAAATCATCCAGAGGAGAGAGTACAGGAGAGGAATGGCATCACACTAACCCTACACACCTTCTTCCCCAAACCAAGCACGGAGATCAAGCTCTCCCCCCCCCCCCCCCACCCCACACCGTGAACACCACCAAGCAACAGTCTGAAGCCTCAAGCGACTGACAAGTAGACAAGTAGAAAGTCTTTTCAGGACCCTTGGACAGACCTGAATGAAGAGGCAGGGGAGAGAAGAGAGAGAAGGCAGACAAAGGAAGTGAGACCTCATAATTCCAGGACCATTCTGGACAAATTGTCCATTCCGGACAAATGTAGGCTCAGCCTCTAGGACATGGGTGTTTTTTCTAATTTGTCAATGATATTAGGCGTGCAACTAACAAATAATTTAAAAATAAGAGAAAAAAATAACTCAATTTGGAGGTCCAGTTATCAAAAACTACTAATGCCTAATTGGCATGCAATCTGGTAGCAATCAAGTGTATCCTTAAATGCATAAATTTTGTGAGTTCATTTCGGAGCAACGTTCTTAAAATTGCAACAAAAAGCAAGAACTTAAAACATAAAAAGAACATAAACCTTTAAACAAGCACAAGCCCCACTTAGAAAAGAGACAAAAGTCAGCAGGCACAGGTGGATAGTATCATCGAAAACAAAAGGTTTTTTATAGGAGGCTTCAGAGGTTTGTTTTGTTTTGTGTTTTGCAAGTGGTGGAGGGAGCAGTTCCTGAGATTTATAAATTCCCATATTTGAAAAGCATAAACCTAATATTAGTTCCATGAAGATAACTCGAAACAGGCCCACAGAAATCACCGACTTCTCAGATGAGGGCAGTTAAAAGGCAAGTATCACACAACTCTAAATAAAGGCGAGACTTGCCCAGTTGGGAGTACTGGGTGTGTCTTTTAACGACTCAAGAGCAAATTGTGGATAAGGCTTCTAAACTACACAGTAAAGAAGTCTTCAGAAAGGACTCCTGTCCTGAAATGGAGGACTAGATTGATCTAGAAGTTATCCATTTAGATAGGTTAAAAATGCATTTGGTCCAGGGGCACCTGGGTGGCTCAGTTAGTTAAGCATCAGACTCGACTTTGGCTCAGGTCATGGTCTCATGGTCTCATGGCTCATGGGACTGAGCCCTGCATCAGGCTCTGTGCTGACAGTGCGGGGCCTGCTTGGGATTCTCTCTCTCCTTCTCTCTGCTCCCCACCCCCCAAGCACACACATATCTCCCTCCCTCCTTTTCTCCCTCTCTCTCTCTCAAAATAAACAAACATTTAAAAAGAATGCATTCATTTATCCCTAAATCCTGCAAATTTAGAATGCCTTTAAAGCAAAGGTTGGGAATAATAAGAAATGTTACTTCACTTATTACATAACTGCATTATTAAAAACTCTTTACTATCCTTTTCTTCACCAAAAAATACACATAATCTCAGCTAATACACAAATTCAGAGGGAAAGATTTCTATTCATGATAATAGTACATAATTTTTTTTTTAATGTCATGGACTTACATAAAAATTCTGAACTCATCGAGAAAGCCAACATGTCCTTCCCTTAATGCTTCTTTGAAAAAGACACTTCCAAGTTCCACGTCCAAAACTGAGTATCGGATCTTGCCCGGCCGATCCTTCTTTCGCTCTGGAAGCCTTCCCCAACTAAATAAATGGAGTTGCATAGGCCAAATCTTGCAACCATCTTTATTCCCCCTGGTTCATACACCCAAACCCTCAGGAAATCCAAAAATTCCTACCTTCAAAATATTTCACCACTCTCCACCCCCACTACCCAAACAACTGAGACCTCGGCCAAAGCCACCATTACCTTACCCTCCTGCGTAGTGTGCTTACTTCCATAGTCCAACATGTATACAACAGCCAGAGAGGCTCTTTGAAACCAAAATATGCTCTGTTCCTCCAGTGTACAAAATCCTCCTTACTCGCTGGCTTCCCTCAAGTTAAATTCCTCAAGTGGGCTACAAAACAATCCGATCGACCAGTCCTGTCTTGTTTTCTTCTCCTCATCTCTACTCATTCCCAAGCACTCCAGCCACACAGAGCTCACTCTTTGCCCCTCTGGTGCTTGCTCTAGGGTTTACTCTAGGCTTATGGCTCCCATACTCCCCACCCTGCTCTGCCTTGAAAGCTCTTCCTCTAATTCTTGTCCCCAGATATCAGCAAGGCTCCTGCTCAGGCCTTCACTTTCTACCCTGTGCACCCTCCCTGCACCCCATCCCCTCAGGCAGGTGCTTATCTGTCTTCCTCTCCACTGTAGCCCGGCTCCTGAACACCTGCCTGACATACAGTGAGCTTAGTAATTACACGCAGAATGACTGAGTGACCAAATGGTTATGCTTTTGACATAACTTTATAGAGCCAAGAGATGGGTAGGATTTGAAAATGTTTAGGATTAAACAAAGCATATAAAGATGGCCACCCCCTTCCATTTGGCACACTGGGCGGTTCTTAAAGGAGGAGGGGGGATGTTAGGGACTGCAAGGAGTCCAGCTGCCAAAAGACGACCCACCCACATTCCATCTTGCCACAAAGGTCCGTGTTTGCAGACCTCAGTGTGGCCCATCAATGCCTCAAGGCAGGTTCACTAAAAGCAGCTGTCACTAGCTCAAATCATAAATGTTGCTCCAGATCAAAAGGACATTTCCAAGGTCTTTCAGACGTCAAAGGCCTAAACTTTTCACATTATGGTTCATTTTCAGTTATGCCAATTTTAGTTAATCACATAAATCACATCCAGGTTTCTTAACACATGACGAAATGTGAGCTTTACAGGCATCAGCCCACTTAATCCTCCCAATGAAGTGAGTACCATTAAATTTAATTTACACCTAGAGAGTTAAACAACCCCTCCCAGGGCCACACTGCTAACGAGTGGGTGAGTCGGGATGCAAACCCAGGCAAGTTGTTCCGAGAGCCCAGAGTTTCAGAGTCTCTGTCACCATGACATGGTTCCACTTGCCCAACACCAATGGCCTGCAAATGGTGTCAACAAAACAAGACCTTCCATGATGAGTGCCATACATCTGCTCAAGGAAGACATAAACATATCTCAAAAGTCAACTAGAGTTAAAAGTTCCAATAAAGAAAATACCATTTGACACTAACATTTACCTAATATTGACAAAAACTGATATAAAACAAACAGAAGCTTTTCTTAAAAAGCCACTCCCTGGGTGGCCCAGTTGGTTGAACATCTGACTTCGGCTCAGGTCATGATATTCCAGCTGGCGAGTTGGAGCCCCACGTCAGGCTTGCTACTGTCAGCAGAGGGCCCACTTCAGATCCTCTGTCCCCCCCCCCCACCCGCCCCTGCCCCACTTGTCCTGTCCCAAAAATAAACATTAAAAAAAAAAAAAGAAAAAAAAGTCAAGGGAGAATAGTAAAAATAGACAAAATGCAGTATTCTTTGAAAAATTTGCTTTGCTAAAGCAAACATTACGAAACCTGCTTGAAAATTAACAAGTAAATACTCATAAATATAGCTAGTCCTAAAAAGCGGTTTCCTTTGGAAATATTTGTGTATAAGTCAGTCAGCACAACTAACGTTCGTATGTCTCTTCAAATCCCAATGTTTTAAGGAGGACGTAGTTCAAAAAATTGAAATCAGGATTCTGTAAATATTTGAGAGACTCTAACCAGAAGGAGGAGGAACTCCTTAATGAGTCATCCAGTGAATGTGTTCTGATAAAGAAGGATAATGGAATGGAATGGAAGGAATTTTACACTAACAAATCACTTACAAAAATATTAATTCCCTACTACCCTAGCTTCTCCAAAGACCAAAATAAAAGTAAAAAAAAGGACTTAAGCAAAACTAAAAATCAAACACGTTCTATAAATATTCTAAATCATATACATTGCCCTTTATACTTTTCAAACAACATAGGAGTTCATCTTATTGGACATTTGATTAAACAGTTGAAAGTGCGTATTATTTGGAAAAGACATAACCTTGCAATAAGCCAAGTTAGACTTCAGTGCTTCCGCCACCAATTGTTAAAATGGGCGGGAGAGAACAGAGCCTAACTTTTCCCCTTTTTAAGTTCTGTTTTGGTTTGGTTTGCATTTGAACAGCTTTTTAAAATAAGCATCAACCATCAGCCTTGCACTGAGAGCAGCTTCCCAGTGCTTAAAGCACCAGGTGACCAACCCAACCAAAGCAAACACCCTTTGTACCTCCTCCCCCACCACCATCTTTAGGGGGTCTCTCCTGACCCCATCACACCTCCCTCCATCCAACCCTCTGCCACCCCACCTGTAGTATCTCAACCCTTCTAGGCTAAAGAGGGTGGCTCCCAAAGTAACACTAAGTTAAATTATTCCAATTTAATGATAAAATCCATTAAGGACTGTCCTTTCTCCCTCCTTCCTGCCTTTCTTCCCAGCCCTCAAATCAGGGCTCCCATCTTCCCCAATCAATATAAAGAACCACCCGGCACAGTCAGTAAAGCATGAGACTCTTGATGTCAGGGTCATGAGTTCAAGCCCCACACTGGGCATGGAGCCTACTTAAAAAAAGGAAAAAAAAACTGTCTCTAGGACTCTAATTTAGTGGTGAGAAAGAATTTGGAACCAGTATGGGCAAAATGGCAGCCAGCAGGGGAAGCACATGGGGGAAAGACCTGGTCCCCTGGCAACCTACTGTCTTAGCACCTTTTGATCCTGCTTTAGCATAGATTGGGAGTGATCTGTCCTCTCTTTTATTCTCTCAACCCACTCAAGTACAGGCCACCAACAACAGGCTGCAAAACTGAAAATATAAAGTCTCCAAATCAGAATATGCCGCCCCCTGGCCAAGGTCTGGAACCACAGGTCTTGCAACACCCTAATAATTCCTGGGGTTTGAGTCCTCAACGTGAAAATGAGAGGTTTGGACTCAATGTCCCTAAGGTTCTTTCCACTCTCACGATCAAGATCCAAGATTCAGTTCAGATCCCCAGGTCACCCCAGAGTAGTCACTGGAGAACTTACCAGGTTTGCACAACCCTGATGTGTACTCCCAAGTTAAGGACAACATGAGGCTAGTGTGTTACAGGCTGCTTACTGCTAAAAGGTTACCAATACATAAGTGAATACAGACAAATCGAAAATGTTTAATGATAGGTCACAGAATATACTTAAAATAATATGATAACACATCTAAAACACAAGTAGCAATTCCCTTTTATCTCTGGAAATGAATTTATTCAATAGAATACTACATAGTGCAGTTGCTATGTGAGGAAAAGTTCTGGTCAGCTTCAGAATTGAATAGAGTACTACAGCAATTCCTTTGATTTTTATTCCCCTCCTCCACATTTGAGGATTTTTAAAACAAATGAAAGAAGGCATTATTTCAGCTTAAGGCATAACCACAAGTCATATAAGAACAAAGAAGGTTTTATTGTCACATTAAACATGAAGGAGGAAATATGCTTACTGATAACTAATTTACATTATGCTACTAATTTAGGTTAAGCATTTGCTTTTTGCAAGCTTCTAAGCCAATATTTACAATTTATATCTATGACTAGAGGTAAAAATGTTTGGCTAGTAAGAAGGTCATTAAGGGAAAGAAGATTAAAAAAAAAAAAGTCCTTGAAAAATCAGAACAAAGTACACAGAGAGAAAGGTACTCTGTGCCTCAGTGGTCTATAGAACATTTGCCCTTTCTGCCTATAAAGTGATTTAACATTAACCACATTTCACTCTGGCCCCAGAGTACTAACCTCCTGATAAGGACTCCTTTTTGAAAGCTCTACCCCATGCACACACATACACAAAAGAATGGGAAACATACTGCCACAGGCCAGTGTCTTGGGCTTTTTGCCTAAGAAGTTTGCTTTCTGCGAGGAGCTGGGAAGGGGCGGGGAGGGGGGGGAGCTCTAACAACAACAGATTGTACAATGAACAGCCTCCCTGCTTCTTGGCACACTTTCCAACTAGCAGTTCCAGCGGCTGTGCCCTGCGCCCATTCAAGAATTTCATCTCATAGGAAGTGTTACAAATATAGTCATTTGACCTTTCCACATTTGCAAAAGCACCTGCTAAGCAACAAGCCTGACAGCCATATCCCCATGCTCCTCCCCATCCATCTTTACCAGTAATGGTGGGGGCTATCTCAGACGCGGAATAGGTGAAATAAACGCAAAGTAACAAAACCTCTGCCAAACACTTTTGCGGGTGCAGGAGGTTAGGTTCGACGTGTGCGCGACGCCGTTCCTACCCGCACCCCCCCACAACTTCCCTGTCACTTTTTTTTTTTTCTTTTTTCCTGGAGCAGGTAAGGGGTTTTTGTTTTGCTCTCGGGCTTTCGAATGCCAGGGGCTTACCTTGGGGTGGCTTCCTCACCAACCTTGCCATGGTTCCCCCCCACGGCCTGGTCCTTGCCGCTGGGGTGGTAGGCAGTTAGGACAACTCCCTGGGAACTGGACAGCCAGCTCATGGTGACAGAAGGGGCATAATTTCTCGGATCCTGACACGGAGAAGTGGAATGAAGTTCCTCTGGGCAGCTCTGCTCATTAGCATTGGCCGGCTCCTCCTCTCGAGGCCCGGCCAGGGCTGGTGATTCACACGGGAGGGGCGGGGCCTCGCCAGTGAAGCGCTGGCTGGCTCTCCAATGAGAAGAGCCGTGACTCAGAGTATTGTTTCAACCCCGGGCAATTCCAGTTCGAGTGGCTTTAGTTAAGGAAGGGCAGAGGGGCTACGCTTTAACTTTTACTGCTCCCTTCCCTGAATTATTCTGATCTGATTAAACTACCAGGTTGTGGACTTTTCTCATCCATGTAAGTACAAGCCGTCAGAAAACAATGTGTTACTACAGAGCTTTTTTTTTTTTTTTTCCTTCCCAATTCCTGTTTCCATCTGATAATTTCTGCTCCTTCATGTAACATGAGTAAGGGCATTTCTTAACCCCTTCACGTTCAACGTTGAAATTAACCATAGCAAAACCCAATGCACCTGGAGCAAAAGTGTGCAATACAGGTAACAAGAAAACCTCTACCTCATGTGTCTGGCTTAAAAAGTCCTCATAAAATGTGTACCCCAGAATGCCATCTTCTTTCAACGTAAAAGCCAATGCCAAATTTACCTCTTGCTTTTGTCAAACCACCCTTCGGTACTAGAAAGAGATCTACCAATACTCAGTTACATGTTACTGCTGAGAATAAAAGAAGTACTTACCATTTGTTGAGCACCTACCATATGCCAGACCCTCTTTGTGACAACTGTTTCACATGTATTATCCCTTCAATTCATTTCAATTCTCACACACACACACACACACACCCTACAAGACAGGCATCATTATCACCTGCATTTTACAAAATTTAAGAGAAGTAAAGCTGAGGGGTTGGGGTAAGTAAGTTCTCTTGGCTAAGAGAACACATGTGTTCTGTGCCAGAAGCTGCATTTGAACAATTCTAGACTAAATTCTGTTCTTTTCAACCAGCATGCTGCTTTTTATCTTGTAGATTAGGAAACGAGCTCAAAAGTTCTGAAAATTACAAAGGATGTTTCTGTGTTCTTTCTCCCCCTCCAAAAAGGATTTCTACTCTCTTCTATATACTTAGTAGTCGGAATTGAAGTGGTTTTTGTTGATTGTGATGATCTGTTTATGTATCTAAAATTCCTCATAAGCAAGTTTTTTTTTTTTACTTCATTGCTCTATAAACAGACTGCTTACACTTTTTCATTATTTAAAGTGATCATGAGGGGCACCTGGGTGACTCAGATGGTTAAGTGACTGACTTGATCTCCGATCAGGTCATGATCTCAGAGTTCATGAGTTCGAGACCCACATCAGGATCTGCGCTGACAACAGGAAGTCTGCTTGGGATGGTCTTTCTCCTCTCTCTGACCCTCCCCCACTCGTTTCTCTCCCTCTCTCAAAAAAAAAATCATTTAAAAATTTTATTTTAAAAATCATATAAAAATCATTAAAAAGTTGTATAAAAATTTATTTAAAAAATAAAATGATCATGAAAAATAAGTACTTCATTCATGCTTACACACTCTTAAAGTGTTCTACATTTTTCAATCCTCTCTTCTGTGTCTACAGTGAACTCTCATTTACAGAAGTCTTCCCCAAAAAAGAGATAATAGGGGTACCTGGGTAGTTCAGTTGTTAAGTGTCTGACTTTAGATTTCAGCTTAGGTCATGATCTCATGGTTTGTATGTTCGAGCTCTGCATTGGGCTCCAGGCTGACAATTTGGAGCGTGTTTGGGATTCTCTCTCCCTCTCTCTGATCCTCCCCGCTTGTTTGTTCTCTAAGTAAATCAATAAACTTTAAAGAGAGAGAGAGATTACAGCTGCACCGCTTGCCCTCCACAAGTATTTGTTCAACCTCTGCATTTCTACCTCCATAAGCTCTACCTGCTGTCGTCTTTCTAGACGTTGCCAGAGTCCCTTTCAGACCCTATACTTAGGTCTTAGTTCCAATATTACAACAGCCCTTTCAGCTCCTTCTTTGCCTTCTCTTCTAAATCATTTTGCACATTACAGTTGACCCTTGAACAACACAGGTTTGAACTGCACGGGTCCACTTGCCAGGTTGTTTTTTTTTTTTTTTTTTTTAAATAAATACAGTACAGTAAATATTCTCTCTTCCTTATGGTGTTTTTAGTCTTTTTTATTGTAGTTGACTCTTCCTTATGATTTCCTTCATTTTATTTTCCCTAGCTTACTTTATTGTAAGAAGAGAAGAACATAATACATAGAACATATAAAATATATATTAACTATGTTATTGGTGAGGCTTCCAGTCAACAGTAGGCTGGCAGAAGTTTTAGAGGAGTCAAAGTTATGCATGGATTTCTAACTGCAAGAGTGGGGATGGGGGCTCATTGCCCCTAAACACACACCCCTGCAGAGTTGTTCAAGGCTTAACTGTAAAATCACATCCAAGCACATGCCTGATAATGTCTCTCCTTGCTTTAAAACGTCCATTGGCTCTCCACAGCTAATAGAACCAGTTCCAAACTCCTGAATGGACCGCTAAACTGTCTCGCTACCTTACCCAAACAAGCCTTTCTCTCTCACCTCCCAGACCCCCCCTTCTCTCTGGTCCCACCATCATTCCTTTCTCTTTCTTCCACATCTAACTGAATCCTTCCACATAGTGGGCCTTTAATTTCATGTGTCCTTAGAAAGATTAAAATTACCACTTTTGATTAAAGCTTTAGTAAACAGTTGATTCCAACGCACATAGCAATGTGAATGTATGATGACCCATTCACCGTGTCAGGGAAAATGAAAAATACAGGAAAAGAGGCAAAAGGTAAGTCAACTGGAATATAGAAGTTTTGTCTTTGTAATGTCCTTATGTATATAAAATATAAGCTAAGAATATAGTACATAATCTAAAAATGATGAATGCTCCCCACAGTCACCCCCTTTTTTTAATGTGTCTGCTCCTAAATGCAAAAATATAGAAATCACTACCTTCTACAATTACTGGCGGTAAGGGCACCTGGGTGGCTCAGTGGGTTAAGCATCCTACTCTTGATTTCAGCTCAGGTCATGATCTCACAGTCCATGGGATCGAGCCCCATGTGGGGCTAGGCACTGACAGTGCAGAGCCTGCTTGGGATTCTCTCTCTCTCCCCTCCCCTACTCGCACTTGCTCTCTTTCTCTTTCAAAATAAATAAATAAACTTAAAAAATATATATTGGTGGTAGAGCACCCACTCTATCTTTTAGAAATGCTCTTCTTCTGTTTTCCTTGCCATCCCACCCCTCCCTTGCCCTTAATTTTTTGGACCTCTTTTTATCTTCTTCGCTTTTCTATCTTTTCTTTCTTCCTTTGCTGTATCCTCCAGCTGTGTCACACATACCCACTGATGGCCACGAGCACTGCCAACTCTCGTGAGATAATTCACGATAGAAACTTTGCCCGGTTTTAACCGAAATGACGATTAAGTTGTATCTTTGCCTAATTATACCCTCTTCCCTTGTTTAATTACAAGTAAAATTACAGTATGCAGATTAAAATATAATTATTTTTTAAGTTCGGCATAATCTTTGGGTTCACAACAACCAGGCCTTCGGAAATTTTTGTGAGGCAGGAAATGTGGCACAAATTGATGTACACACAACTTGAATCCTGTTAATTTCACGTCCAGGTACATGGAAATCCTCTCGGCTCCTCCTTTTCTGTCACTAAGCCCTGTTGTTACCAATGTGACAACGTTGCTTGTCACGGGCAGAGAGTGGTACAACTGTGTGCGGCCTCAAATAGAGGCTCAAGTAGGTAAAAAATTATTTCCACAATTTTCTTATGACCATCACAGAAACAAATCTTACTCCTGATATGCTCCCTTGAAATGCTGTTCTTATTTCACACCCTAAATCTTACCAAGATTTAACTAGAGTCCTCCCTTATACCACATCACCCTTCCTGCTAGAGAGAGAGTTTATGAAAAAACATACTGTTTTACTCCCTTCCGCCATCACTTTAAACAAACGCTGAGAACCTAATGTCCTTGAAGATGTTAATATTCCAGGCTATTGACTGCATGCCAAACAACTTCCTGTTATGAAACATCTTACCAAGTAATTAATAACATCAAGACAGTTTAGACACTCATTTGATTCACTCCCTTTAAATGGGACACACTAGATGACAGAGGGAGAAAAAGGAAGCTATAATTTATGTACCCAAATAGGTTAAAAATAGGGTGGAGACAGTACTGCAGCCTGTGGCAATTTGACAATCATGTTCAGAAATAATGAAAAAAAATTATATTCAGTGTTTGTAACATCAGAAGATTTACTGACTCGTTTTTATATTTGACTTAAGAGCCTATTTTGTAGTACGGAATTAAAACTGAAAGAGATTCCATACATTTATCGATTTTTTCTCAATCAGTTTCTATTGCTCTAAATGGAATTAACGAAGGAGAAATGTGTGTACTCAAATCCTGCAGGAGTGCAGAAAACCTGTATTCAGACACAAGGTCATGTGAAAACTGACCTTTCAATTGGCCAAGTAAAATGCAATTTACAATAAGATAATAAGAACTTGAATAAATTAACCTCCTGTGAAGTTGAAGTTTCACAGAAGTGATAAAAACTAGATTTACATCGGTAGCATCAATGAGGAGAGTGTACCAATCTCCCCTAGCTGATATTTGACCAAAGTTGTGTATGAATCATTCTTGTGAGCTTGTAAGCAAGGGAGTTCTGTACAGGGGAATCGTTACAGAAAATTCCTGCCTGTGCAGAATCTAAATCTACTTCCTTAAAAATTGCATTTGTTTTTATTAATTCTGCCTCTGGAGCGAGGAGGGGTGGGGATGGGGGGTGCCGGCAAGCCTTGTGCCTCTCTCTGGACAGCTCTAAAACACTCTATATTCTCAAAGTTATTCTACACTGCTCTTCCAGGGAGAAAATATTAGCCATCCCTGGGATAATTTGTAACTGCTATTGCCAGAGGCTAATTTAGGCTTCTTGGTAAACATCTACAGAGAAAAGCTCTCACAGTTAACGAGTTTATTACCAATAAGTAATAATAGCTAATGTTTGAGCGCTCACTCTTGGCAAGACACGATATACCCCGTCTCATTTAATGGTCTCAAAAACTATGAGAGATGGATATTATAATTATGCCCACTTTAGAGAAAAGGAACATGAGGTCACACAGCCAGGAGGCAGCAGAACAGAACATGTAAACCTGGCTTCATATAACCGCTGAGACTGAGCTCTTAAACACTGTAAAGGTCACACCTGTCCTAGAACCGACTCTCTTGTTTATGAAAACACCCCCGTGAATAATTAATGAGGTAAAAGAAGCTACAGCAAATCTCAACTGTTTAACCCAACGGAATATTGATGTAAATGCAATGCTACAGAAGTTCAGATAGGCACAAACTCAATAGTTTTCTTTTCTGGCACTCTGAAACTTTTCTGTGTCAAATTACTGGGGGAGCATGGCTTAGTATACATAGGACTATGAGGTCACGGGTATAATACCATCTTATCTAAAATTGTTTCTACTGGTAGAAATCAAAGTACTCTAGTCATTGTGATTACAGACATCTTTTTTTTTTTCTTTTAATATTAGGCAAAGACAGATCTAAGTTTACAGACCTGGCACTCACAGAATTTGTTAGATACAGGGCTTTGGAAGGGGCCTTGCAAGAACAAGACTCAGAAAGCTTAACTTCATTTGGCTGCACGATAAAGCCACTTCATTTCAAAACTAGCCAGAAGTGGAAATTAGCCAAGAAAGGGTAATGAACCTAACTTTTCTTTTGCTTTTCTCTTTGTGGCTGAATACAATGAGACCCATGTTGCAAATACCTCCAACTGAAAGTATGAAGTTGGGGAGACTGAAGTGCACTCTCTGGCGGGAGGAGGTATGTTCTAGAAAGGTAGTCTTTTGGTTATGAATAAAGACTCCATTTGAAACATCTGGAACTGCATCAATACCCAGATTTGCTTTAACACAAAAGCCCTCCTCAAGTAAATTATGAAGAACACTTATTTCCTCGTAAAGTAAAAAAACTGCGGAAGACTTGATGAAGCTGAAAATCTAAGGGAAGGGCTGACTTGATTTGTGTCTTGGAGAAAAACAAGGAAATGGCAGCTGTAGTTGTATTGGGGGGAAAAAATGGTGGTTATCCACTCCAGAATGAAGGTGGTTCTTCTAATGTTTTAGAGTAGTTCCTGGAATAGTTACACTATTTTTCTTGACCAAAATACTTGATAAAACAGCACAAAGAAATGTCATCAAAGAAGAATTTCTGTTTTGTGAGTCCTTTGGGAAATTGCTAATGCTAGAAATGACTTCAAGAATGACGAAGCATAATTTTACTGGAAAAACCAACCAACCGGCCCTGTACCCTACTTCCAGGTGGAGTGCCTAGGATGTTCAAGCAACACCCCTGGGTTTTACTTCTGTGGTGAAACAATTAGATTCACATGTCATGATAGAAATTAGATTTACATGCTCTCTGCAAATGCACACACTGGTGGTAAAAACAACCACTCTAGAAGCATACAAGTTTCATCGTGATGCGAGTTGGGGCCTCAGTCACTAACTTTTCAGAAAGGGGTGCGAAGCAAGAATAGAAAAATATCAGTATGTTTTTGGTTACAGAGCTTGCCCAGTTTTCCAGAGGATGTCAACATATGTCTAATTCTATTTTCTGGATAAGTTTTACTTTCTAAGAGAAAAAAATAACCCTCAAAATAATTTCAAAGGGGCATTTAATCAGGGAGTTTGGCTCATTTAATAATAATTATACCTGGTCAGTTAAAGGAGTAGATCTTCTCATTTTTTTTTAATTTATTTATTTTGAGACACAGCACAAGCAGGGGAGGGGGAGAGAGGGCAGGGGGAGAGAGAACCCCAAGCAGGCTCCACACTGTCAGTGCAGAGCCTGATGTGGGGCTCGAACCCATGAAGCCTTCAGATCATGACCTGGGCTAAAACCAAGAGTCAAACACTTAACCGACTGAGCCACACCAACACCCCTAAATCTTTTCATTTTTTTCAAATTTTTTTAAAGGTTTATTTTTGAGAGACAGAGCACGAGTCAGGAGGGGCAGAGAGAGAGAGAGACACACACACACACACACACACACACACACTCCCTCTCCCCTCTCCCCTCTCCCCTCTCCCCTCTCCCCTCTCCCCTCTCCCCTCTCCCCTCTCTCCTCTCTCTCTCTTTCTCTCTCTCTCTCTCTCCAAAGCAGGCTCCAGGCTCTGAGCTATCAGCACAGAGCCTGATGCGGGGCTCGAATTCATGGACTGTGAGATCATGACCTGAAGTTGGACACTTAATCAACTGAGCCACCCAGGCACCCCTAAATCTTTTCACTTTTAAAGATGAATAAGCAGAGTTGTTTTAGACAAGCAGCCATCATGCTAGAAGAGCTTGGAAAATTAAAAAACTAGACAGATTTTTGAATGCCGTTAATTGAATGCTTGTGCAGAGAGGGTCTACAGCTTTTCACTTGCATGCAAAATCTCAGCAGAATCCTTTTTTTTTTAAGTCTGCTTCTACTCAGATAATGGAACAGTGACAGTCCTTGACTTCCTAACATGACTTCAACTGAGGGTCTTAGAAGATTCCAGATAGGCCTGTGTCTAGGAAGTTACATGAATTCTAAAATTCTCCACAGCTACCACTACATACCTCTGGGAATCAGCATTTTCAGGAATTTCAAAATGAAATAAAAATAATTATAACAAAACAAAATATGAACGTTGGTGTGTGGAAAAACAACCTTTATTAAATTTATCTTGGGAGGAATTTATTATGTTTCCTGTTTGACCACGTGGGGTTTCATTTTTGGATTCTTTTTGGGAAGTAATCGTTAATATTTTTTTTCAAATAAGTCACAGTTCCTGGTTTAAAAAAATGTGCACCATATTTCCTCAGTTTGAGACATGGATTTTTAACATTTTTGAAAATCAATCCGAGTATTTGACATGGTGGCAACACTTTTATTTCCCAAAATTCTATTAACTTCACTTGTTTTACAATAAAGAATCATGAAAATAAAATGTTCAGTCTCTGCAAAATTTTAGTATAATATACTCACTCCATTGGGTATAATCTATTTGCTTCACTGGTTACAATTTACTGTTTTCATTAGAAATTTCTCTATGAAAGAATAAATTTCCAGTGAAATAAGTAAATTTTATTGAAAATTTTGAGTATAATTGTTTTTTTTTTAACATTTGAGAGAGGGAGAGTGCACGCAAACAGGGTAGGGGCAGAAAGAGGTGGGAAGGGGCGGGAGAGAGAGAGAGAGAGAGAGAGAGAGAGCGTGCGCGCGCGAGAGAGAGCGAGAGAGAGAGCAAGAGAGAGCGAGAGAGAATCCCAAGCAGGTTCTGTGCTGATAGAGCAGAGCCCCACACGGGGCTCAAACTCAAGAACTGTGAGATCAAGAAATGAGATGAAATCAAAAGTCAGACGCTTAACCAACTGAGCCACCCGGGTGCCCTGGGTATAATTGTTTATCCTGTTTATTCTGAACTAGAGTAAGTTTCCACAGATTTTCAATATGTGTCCAGAAAAAAAAAAATGGAGAACCATTACTATAGAGGATTTTCACCCCAATGACCCATACCTCACTCTAATTGACAAAGATCTCCTTCCATAATATCCTAGGTCCACACTGTGCTCCTGAAATATTTCCTTATTGCTTCCAGGAGTTTGTTTGTCTTCATTCTATTTAACAATCTGGTTACCTGGCTTGTTACAAAAGCTCAAAGAACAGAACTATAGTCATGAGAACCGTGGTCTCCTGAAATTTTAAAACTCCAAATTATAAGGTTGATAGGGTCTAAAGGTTATCTATATCTCATCCAAAGGACTTCTTTTACAGAAGCAGCTGTTCTAAGGAAAGAAAGGTTATGCAAAAGCTGGTCAGGCAGATGCCAGGACTCCAAGATTTGAGGAAATCACTGCATCCTGGCACCAGAATACTTCCTTGTGGTTCACATTGCTCAAGTTCAGAGGCTGCCTCAGCACACAGTCACTGGCTCAAAGTGTCTACTGTAAGAATGTCTTCAAAATTTCTTTCCTATACTCCACTCCACCCCACCTCCCAGAAAAAAAAAAAAAACAACAACAAAAGATTCTCTACGATTCAAATAGTGAAAAAATTCGAATTTCACTACTTAGGGTAGAAAATATATTATTTTCCATCAACCATTCTCCCCACTAACTATATTTTTGTATTTTTCTTTAAAAGTCTGGGAGATACATATTTTCCTTTCCCAATAATAAAATTGTATGTTTCATAGCAGATGTCACATTCCTGCAGGTAAGGATAAGTAACCATGGGCATAATACAAGTTCTTACAACCATCACCCCTCCACATCAAATACCCATAAATACTGTAGACTAGAAATCTCCGTAAAGAATGGCTTTTTTTTTTAATCAGAAATTGGCACGAGAGAGAAGAAGAGCAGAAAGAAAAGCACTTCAGAGTGACAAAGGTAGAGGACGCTTACAGAATTTCCACATACACGTTCGATCACATTTCCTCTTCCTCTTAAACGAAATTAGGTTTTTAAAAATGTTGCCAGAAGGGGAATAGAACTTTCCGAGTCTTGGGTTTAAATCACACGCTGATGTTCTGGAAATGTATCTCACTAGAAATTAGCAAGGATTCAAATCCAGGCAGTAGAGCCACATTTTTTGGTCGTGAAAATGAGACCTACACCGGAATTTTCCTTACTGTGAGTCTGCCCCTGTGAAAAGTAGTACGTGTCTTACCTGCAAAGATCATCAAAATAAAGCTGTGTGAACACATGAATAAATCACTGAGAAAACAAAGAGAAATGGGCAGAGCCCTCTAGGAATGGATTTCTTTCAAGAGAGATGGCCTTTTCAGTACTGCATGCATTATGAGCATTCACATGGTAAAGGGATAGAGAGAGAAACTTGATAGAGTCGCCAAACATAACAAAAATACTTGCAAGGATTGTCATCCAGACCAAAGATTCTACCACCTTGATGTGACCTACAGGCACAAAATGAGCCCTTTGGAGATTCCTCGAATGTCCAAAAGGCAGGTACAAAGCACCAGGAGAGGCCTGCTGGGTACTCTGAAGAACATGAGGAGGCCTGCCTCTAAACCAGCAATATTCTCTCCAACAGCCGGTGGTTTCACCGCTGAAGTCACACGCGGGGTTATATTGCATGGCCACTGGCTCACTTCAAACAGATAACCTGAGGGAGGTGCAGGTAGGTGAGTCAGATCCAACCCAACCCCAGGAGGTTATTTTTAGTTAGGATGAACAAATATATGTGCATTTATAATATGAAGCATTATATAATAAATGCGAAAGTAAACACACACACACACAAATGCTAAGGGAACAACGGGACAATGAAAAGAAGGTAGAGAATTCCAAGATCTATTAAGATTTCAAGTAAGAGGGCGCAGCCAAAGTAACGCGCATGTGTGATTTTCCCCCAAGCTTTCTGCATGAAACGTTTATTATTTCACAATTAGAGAAGATGCTAGCAAATATACATCAAGTAGTAACAACCCATTAGGCCTTGAATTAGGGCGGGGAGAGCGGGACTTTCCACAAGCATGAAGACCAAAGCAGGTGAGACTCCCAACTGCTTCCACCAGGTCAAAGCACGTGCACAGCCAAAGCGCTATGCGGAATGCAAAATAGGGAGGGGGAGACAGGATAGGGAGAACCAACCTAAACACACGGAAATCCGTGCCAGGTGTTTAAAGACTCCTAGTGCCTTGTAAGTAGTTAGTCTATATTCCACAAACAGCAAGGAATAATCCGACTACTGAGCAAGAGAGGAACATAATCAGCTCTACTAGGAGAACGAACACTGCGGTGGCTCTAAATAGCAGGGATGGCAGGGAAAAGATGGAGAAGAGAGGTCTGTGTTTAGACCGTATCAACGAGGAGGTGCTGTAATATTCCTGTAAAATCACAGCGGCGGCAGCCCTGGGTGATCTTCACCTATGCTCGCAACCCGCGCAGCAGAGGCTGTGCGCACAGACACTGCACAATAGAATCTTTAAAGGCCTGGTAGTCATGTGGAGGCGGGAACAGAGGACGGAGGAGTCCGGAGTTACCTCGCCATCTCTAATCCGCATGAACAAAGAGGTCTACCACGTGGTTGAAAACAACCCAAGGACAGGCACTGATGTGTTCCCACGGTGGGAAGGCCTCAAGCGTTATTCAGTGAGTCGTGAAGCACCGGGAGAGGAGGGTAGGTTAAGAAAGAGTTTGGGATTCCTAGCCAGCCCTCCCCAAGAGAATCGGGAGCCCCAGGGCTCTTCCTGCGCCTGCCTCGCTGATGAGTGTACCATTTACTCCTTTCTCGGGGATCCTGATCTCCTACCCCAGGAGTCCACTTAGATCCAGTAAGCTCAAAACTGTTTCAGACAATAAATATTTGTAACCAGGATAAAAGGCATGAAAAGGAAGGGAAGAAGGAAGATGAGAAAGGTGAATTTATGGAGCACCTATCAAGTTTAAACTCCATTTCTCTCAACCCACCCCCCCCACCCCCACTCCCACCATCGTCTTCCATACAGGGACCCTAAACTTTGAGATGCCTCAGAGCACTGCCTAATCGGCCAGCCAGCCCTGCTCAGTCTGGAGGCAGACCAGGCTCATTCAGAAACCTGACTGCAGTTTCAATCAACAGGCACCCAGTCATCCCCTCTACATTTGAGTTTGATGTTTTATTACTGAAATAAGCCTGTTTGCTTGTTATTTGATCCATTTGCAACCTAATTAAAAATGGGAACACCAAATAGGAAAAAGAAATGCCGAGGCAAAGGAAAAAAAAAAATCCCATAAATGAAAATTTTCAGGCAAAATCGAGAAAATACAAAAGCAATTTCCACAGCTCCTCTGTGACTGCACCCTGGATTAGGCCTGGAGGCCTAATATCCACTGGCGGTTGGCCTATCACAGGACAGAAATGATAACTTGCTTTTTTGGTTTTGCACCTAGCCCTGAGGTTTTAGGATTGATTCTTAATTTCAATCCGTCTGCATCATTTTGTTCTACCCAAACAAAAGAATACTATGAATTGATTCATGAATCACAGTATTTTTGAACATTTGGTTTATGCCATCTTGAATTTTCTGTGAACAATGAGACAAGGAAAACATCTGCTCCCAAAAATGCTAGGCCAGGTGATATAATATCCTTTTCCCTCTTCCTTTTCCTCTTCCTTAAATAGAGACCCATCCTTGTTTACAGGATAAGGGCAAGAGGTAAATTCCTTTCCAAAAAGGATGTCGTGTGCGACATTGTTATTAAGGTGTTGTGTAAAATAGTTACACAGGCTGCCTACAGAAATTTATCAACAAAAGAGTAGCTAAGCTCTCACCTATGTCAGTTGCTACCTGTGAGAAGCCTTAATAGAGCTAGGGGAATAATGGAAAATCAAAGGCTCTGGGGAGGTCTTTCTCTTAACTCACTCATGCTGCTAAGCCTCTGTTTCTAAACCTGGAAAATGGAAATTACATATATCCCTACCTGATAGAGCTGTTCTAAGGTACAAATAGGCTGATGGAAGAGGGAGAGGGGGAAAAAAAAAAAAAAAAAAAGGAAAGGCATTCAATTAAATGTGTTCATTGAATATCTTTAGTGTAGAACCCTAATATGAAGGCTTTATTCCTGTCATCCAAATGAGAACATTGCAACCCAAACATGAATGTTAGGGCAAGCTCTTTGCTCAGATTAAGAAAAAAAAAAGGCAGAGCCAGGATTGACAATAAAATTCCTCTGATGTAAAAGCCATGCTTTCCCCATTATCCTATCCTTATATAAAGCAGCATATGCATTATGAAGGTGAGATACATATATATTATAGTTTACCATATATTATAGTTTACCAACCCCTTTTTACACTCACCATCCATTAGTTTGCAAACCACTGGTTAATAAAAATGCTGCTAATAATGTTATTTATAAGTTGCATCCCAGTTTCAGAGATGTTTGAATGTTAATGAAATAAATATACATCTCAGAATGAATGAAATATAGAAATATAATAATCAAGTAGAACCAATTTTTTTTAATTTCACTAAAAGGTCACAAATTTGGTTCATTAAAGATTTGCCAGGTATTTCAAATCTTTAATAAGTGATACAGGTATATTCATTTATTCAGTCATTAATTTATATATTTATTTAACTACTGTGTGCTGAGCACTCAGTAGGGCTCAACCCTCAAAGACATGTCACCAAAAAAATAACAAATTACCAAACATGTTACCAGAAAATAGTAATGTTATCAAAAAATAGCAATCAACTGGGGCGCCTGGGTGGCTCAGTCAGTCGAGCGTCAGACTTCAACTCAGGTCATGACCTGTGGTTCGTGAGTTCCAGCCCCACACTGGGCTCACTGCTGTCAGCCTGTCAGCCCAGAGTCTGCTTCAGATCCTCTATACCCCTCTCCGTGTCCCTCCCCCACTGGCTCTCTCTCAAAATTAAATATTTATTTAAAAAAATTAGCAATCAAGCAAGTGTTCAGGGTATGGCGATAGAAGATGGTAAATGCAGGCCGGAACCCAAAGCATGGGAAGTCTGCTCTTTCAGGGATGAAAAAAGTCCTCAGGTTCTTCGTGGAGAACACAAAGGCTAAGTTACTTGCAAGTAGTTACCTTCTCACCTCTCTGAAAATAGCCAATTTGAGATGCAAAGCTCCCAACTTTAATATGGAAACCCCTCTCTAGGTTTATGTGGTTATCTGTTTATCTTTAAAAAGGCTCATGGCCTTCTAGAGTGACAGAAAAGTCCTTACAATGGGGCATCTTCCAGACTTCACACATCCACACCTATACCCATCACATTCCCTGGCTTGGCTTTGGGGGTCCTGGAAAGACTTTGGGACTGTCCTTCAGCTGACTACTATTTCTGCATTTCTGCTAAGTCAATCCTACTGGATGAGATTCTGGGTTCTCTAGGAGTGCACAGGAGCCCCCCCCCCCCCACCCACCCACCCAAGGAAGTCCCAGAAACCATCTGGGGTCACTTGGTAAGGACATGGCTTACTTCCTTTCATAGTTCTGTTTCACACCAGCCAGCGAACTTATTATAGTCTGATAGATTTCAGATACAAACATGCATTGGTCAACACCAAAGCCACCTACCTGTCCTGTTAATTGATATGGTAAATTTTAAATGTATTAATAAAAGAGAAATTCCTAAATACCTTTTGATAGTTGTGACATTCTCTCTTAATTCTTCATTTCCTGGATTAATGTGAGGGTCACGAGATTGGCTCTAGAATACCACTCATGGCATAAATGTCAGTTCATTTGTTTATTGTTCTAGGAGGATGTATTCCTTGGCCACTCATCAGTTTATTCATTCAGCAAATACTTTTGGCATGCACTTATTTGTCCCAGGCACTGTATTCCTTGGTGGTCATAAACTGAAGAATGAAATAATGAACTCACAAAAAGCTAATGGGCCCAAATTCTTAGATCCTCAATTGAAAAAAAAAATGCATTTATTAAATGCCAATTATATGCTGCTCTGTGCCATTTCATTTGTATACTCTCAGATATCCTCAGTTCTTTGCTTCTATTTGACAAATGAGAAAACAGAAAGATTAGTCAGAAAGATTAAGCAATTTATGAGAGACAGAATCAATGGGGCTCACATTTGAACCCGGGTCTCCTGACTTCAGATCAATCATTACAGCCTTTCTACTAAGGCATGTTGCTCATGGCATCTGTCAAAAGGAATATTTGGGCGCAGTTAGAAGTTCTAATCTCAAAAAGATTTGTGTTTCGTTGGTTTGAGCATTGCTGCGTCATTAAGGGAAACTGGGAGCACAAGTTACTAGAAGCTGAACATAGTATTACAGGTATAATATTCCTAACACGATTAAGTCTTCCAACCCTCATACTTATTTTCATTTGACAACAGAAATACCATGGATCCATAGTTTAATCACACAAGTGCTCTACACATTCTCTCTGCAGTGAGCTAGTCTTATCCTTTCAACGGAAAGGTAAGCTATTAATATTTCTCAACTTCACATGTGTAACGTTATAACAGAGTCACTGAAACCTCGTAATAATGAATCCTGGGTTCATAACAAAGGATTGCTCCCAAGGTGACTTGCTCTTACAGAGGTAACAGTTGGTCCCAATAACTGAATGCCCTTGGATTAGGGTCAGCTATGCAGCAGAGCACTTGCTACTTGCTTGCCTTCTTTTTCTCTCTGCACCCTGTCCCCCTCGAACAGGGATTTGAGGCTGTTCTGGCAGACATCTTAGTTAAATGTATACTGCTAAGACATATATGTAGCCTAGCATTTTACATTACTTTTTAAAATATTTTATTATTTATTTTGAGAGAGAGAGACCACAGGTGCAAACAGGGGAGGAGTAGAGAGAGGTGGGGGGAGAGAATCCCAAGCAGGCCCCACACTCAGCACGGAGCCTGACCTCACAATCCATCAGATCATGACCTGAGTGGAAATCAAAAGTCTCTCAACTGATTGAGCCACTCAGGTGCCCCTTACAGCCTAGTATTTTAAAAAGCAAAAGCCTTGGGGCTCCTGGGTGGCTCAGTCGGTTGAGCATCTGGCTTTGGCTCAGGTCATAATCTCATAGTTCATGAGTTCAAGCCCCACTCAGGCTCACTGCTGTCAGAGCAGAGCCTGCTTCAGATCCTCTGTCCCCCCCTCTCTGCCCCGCCCCTGTTTGCACACACTCAAAAATAAACAAACATTTTTTTTAAAGCAAAAGCCTTTATTTCTGACAGGGAAGAACTAGTTATTAACTTAGATCTCATTTGGACTTTCTATAGAAAGGCTGAATCACCGAAGTTGGACCAGCACTGCAGTGTATGATCATTTCACCAGGCACATGCTCCCAAAAAGATGGCTGGCCCTCGAGTCTACTACTCACCCTGTTCCACCAAAGTTATTTATATTCCTGACAAGTCCCTGCCCTTCTCTCATTCATTCATACACACACACACACACCCTGTATGATTATATGGTTCTTGAGGTTCTCTCAATATTTGGACATAGTCACTCATTAGTATTTACTGACTGGATAAGCTGAAGTACCCACGTTAAAGCCACTGATCTGGCCAAGTTCACGAGTAAAAGCCTCAAGAGTCTGGCTTCCCCACAGATGGGTGGATACATCAGTGTGAACCTTGAGAATAGCATAATAGAGAAATGCTGTAGATTTGGATCCCTGCTAGAAGTTTCTTGGCTGATAAGATAAATGCCGGAAGCTGGTGGTAAGAACAGGCTCTTCAACGAACCGTGTTAACACAACCCTGTATCACCTGTGAAGCAACACCGACTATGCACTGTGACACAGGAGGGACAAACCCTCATTTTCACTCTATCCTTCACCATCTTTTTACCTTCCCTCTCCAAAGAAACCAGAATCACTATCACACTAGAATTGACTAATTTGTCAATAGTCTCAACTGGTCTTTATCTTCCTGAGCTTCAGGAAACGTGATAAAAATGCATGGAGAGAACACAAAGTCTGTAATTCCCCACAGCACAGCGTTAAACTACTACCGGCATCACTAATCAACAACTATAATTAAACCTAATTATAAATTACAAGTATCTAATTTTAGAAGACCTTTGCTTTATAAATCCTAGACATTAGAGTTGTTATTAACTTAGCTACTTGAAATTATTCCAGGGCCAGAAACCCTTCATGCATCCTTGCCTCATGCGTCTGGCTGAGAAACAGTCCTGTAATCAGGATCCTTTCCTCGGGCTTACAGGGGTCAGAGGCAGCGACCGCTTGGTATGAGCGGAGCATCGCTGAGGAGGTTACTGTATGCTACGACCCAAATTTCTCTTCTATTTAGACTTGAAACGTCCCTTTAGGTTTTAGATTTTCTTTTACTTGACCTTGATCCCCTGGTGGTCTTGGTGTGATTTTCAGTCCCAGGAAATGTGATAGATCCAAGCCCCATTAGTTTAACAGAGACCTGACTCTAGGAGAACCTTGAGATGGGAAAGGGATCAGAAAGGGAGGCAACAGGCCTGCTGCTGACTACACACAAGTGCATGGCAGAGCACAGCATACGTCAACCCCTTGCTTTCAGCTTTGAACCACTATCATTTATAGTTTGGTTGGGTTTGAACATTTCCAACTAGAATGGAGACAACTAACGTATTATTTTGCCACGTATAAAGTGCTGGCATAAGAAAGGACGGAGGAACCATTGCAGGTATTTGGGATGTGAAAGCCCCGTCACATCTTGCTGAGTTTTCTGACTTGTGAAATGAAGGGTTCCGTGGCACATGGGGACCCTCTGTTCTCCTTCCAGCCCCAACCTGACAGGTCTGTGACCTATCACTGAATGATGGTATGATGGCTCACACTCCCACACTGGCAGGTTATGCAGATGTGATGGCGACTGTTACCAACAGATTCAAGGCAGCGTCCAAAACTCCCTGACCTCTAGGGGCTCCTGGGTGGCTCAGTTGGTTAAGCGTCTGACTTCAGCTCAGGTCATGATCTCACGGCCCAGGAGTCTGAGCTCCGCGTCAGGCTCTGTGCTGACAGCTCAGAGCCTGGAGTCTGCTTGGGATTCTGTGTCTCCCTCTCTCCCTGCCCCTCCCCTGCTCATGCTCTCTCTCTGTCTCTCAAGGTCGAAAACCTCCCTGACCTCTAGAGATACTGGATGGCCAAGACTGATGCAGGCAAAATGGGGGGGGGGAGGGCGGGGGTAGTTTTCTCCTCTAGCCTCCTGCTCCTTGAAAGGCCTTTGTAAGAAAATGCAGATCATTCAAGGGAGCCAGCTGTAGGGTAGCAGCTTTAGCAAAGTGAGTGCCGCTAACTCTTTTGTCTGAAACATGGGTGGGTGGTGGTGGTGGTGACTATTAGCCATTCCTGACAACAGGATGCTGAACGCATATCAAATACAAAGGCTAGATGGTCTTGCTGTTGAGAGAAAGGTAGCATAGCAGGGACCTGATTTGAAGAAAAAAAAAAAAAACGAGTATTAGGGTTCATCTTACTACATAGAGTTAATTTTATCTCCAAGCACAGCAGCAGCACGTATCAGGAGACCGTGGTTTGATCCTGACCTCTCCTATAAATGCAACTATCACAGCATCCACCATTCCCACTATGCTGCCCATAGTCCCTAGAAAAGGGGCAGCCAATCCTCGACGGCCATGTTCTATACCAGCCAGAGCGAATGATTATCCAAGGGGATCAGTGTTAAAAGGAACAGTGGCTTCAGGGGATCTAGTATAATGAAGGGGTTAGAGAACATAGGCCCTCAGGTCCCTCCCACCTTTAGAGATTCTGGGAGAATATAAACCCTCTAAATAGTACCATTGATTCTGTTTGCTTACTGTGTGCCACGACATACTAAGTGCTTTTCGTACATCATCTACTTAATTTTTTACAACAGTACATGAGATTATCCCCACTTTATGGATTTAAAAAAAAAAAAAACCTTAAGACTCAAGGCATTTACAAGGGATTCTGTCTTCCTCATACCTTTTAAAGTCTTTTTAGTTAAAAAGGGTACTTGTTTAAAAATCACAAATCCACAGAGGTCAAACCAAACAAAATCACATACAACCTGACTGAAGAGAAAATGAAATAGTATTTTTGTAACCACTCTATTTCATCAACCGATGACTTTTTTCACTCTGCTTTTTAAACTGCCAAATCAAGTGAATAGATTCATTATTTTAAACACAATGTTACATAAATCTCAATGATTCCTCTGACAAACGTCTAAAAAGATGTATGGCCATGATACGCTGGTACTGAAATGAAAGCAGCCTTAAAGAAACTAATCTGTATCTGGGTCTTAGTGTTAAAAATGCCTTCGCCAGGGGTGATTCCACTTCGGAGCTAAAGGTTTTTCATCCACCTGTCATTTCCATCAGGCATTAGCATGATAAGGCACTATTTTTACCAGTTACCATCATGAGGTGAACTGTTAGCTTTAATTTGGTTGCCACCTGCTGGCTAAAAGACAAAATCTTCCCTCTGCAGCAAAACCAGCTTGGTAACTCTGGACAAATGTAAACAAATTCTCCATCATTAACAAAGCAAGTTTGGATGACATCAGGTTATCTTCTACAGGGGAAGGGAACGAATATTTAGTGTGTCCACTTTGTGCAAGATGCTTTAGATATATTATTACATTTAATGAGCCCCCAACCATGTGGCTGATCTAAGTATCAACACCACGACTGTAAGACAAACAACTGACTTCAGATTCCACGGCTCAGTCATCAGCTTTTCCTCCCACTATTTCATGTTTCTTCTCTGCGGTGATACACATCCAAGTGATCTCCTACTATATAGAAAATTCGGAGGAGTTGAGGCTTAAGAAACAGAGTTACAACTCAATGCCTAGAGTCACAAAGCCTTCATGATACTTCACAAGTTGAGAAGAGACAAGCCAGATAAACACGCTATGAATTTGGGAGACCCACCAATGATTAGTCAAAGTAAGGCATTAGAATGACCATACTGTGAGAGTCATCAATAAAAGCAATTCCAGGAAATCGGGGGGAAAAATGAAATTTTACTTAGAATTTCACTTAGTCCTTTAGTAAGAAAATTGAAATAAGGAGGGTTGGGTAAATTATCTGGTCCATTTAGGAAACACTCACCTGCGTATCCATCTACTCATGGCCACCTGCACTGTAGGACACATGCAGCCTGGCTCCCAGCCTCAAGGAGCTCACTATCTAGTTGGCCAATATAAAGTTTCTGTATGCAGAGCCCCTTTCTCATCTACCATCTCATTTGTCTTCCAGAGGGATTATCTTTGAAAATAACAATGCACAGAGTGTTTGAGTGCTGCATTCCAGGCAATGGTATAACTTCACATATGTTAATCAACTTAATCTTCATATAATGGTCTGAGATAACTGGTATCTTTAATCTCTCTTCTGAGGCAGGGAACAATTTGCCTAAAATCACACAGATCTCTTAAGTAACAGAACAGCGCTCAAACCCAGGCACTTTGACCCATAGTAATATATTTAAAGACTAGGCTACGCAGCCTCTAAGGGAAGTACAGTCGTCCCGGGTTCAAGAACAGGAAAATAAAGTTCAGATGGCTTATCAGATGTTGCACAGTTAAGCCACCAGAAGTGGTACTTGCTCTCCAACCATCAGTCCAGAAGAATAATGATACAACAAAGCATGAAGAATATTCACCCACATCGCCTCAAGTAGTTCAAGGTCAGATTTGGGAAACAAAACCTAAAAGCAGTGAGGACTATGGAGTGGGCTTATTCCAAATGAGGCTGTTTGGAGGCTATGAGTTACTTCCCATCAGGCTGTGAACTCTTCCTCTATCTTGGAAGCCCAGAAGGGCCCGGCCCAAAGTAACATCACAGGGAGAAATGATTAACTGGACATCTCAGAGAGACCCTATGCTCTGAGGAAGCATGTGAACTCCCATCTACATGGTGTATCATACTACAGTGATCACCATCTTTGGGGGACAAATTTAAGGGGCAGCTTTATGTTCTGGAGTCAAATGGAAAAATGAGAATTACAATCTCCAAACACCACTCTGAAAGTACACAAAATCATGCCTACATAAAATCGTTATCCTCAGATGAAATTTTGCTTAGAAGTTTTGGGAGGAATCACATTATTTAATAACCATTTCGCACATTCATTTAATACTGCTATAATTGGAAGATACAGTTATTGAAAGGGCGGGCCTAGCCGGCCGACTCCATCTTGTTCTGTGTCCTTCACCTTGACCACACCTCCTCCCCTTGAGTAACCACCCCTCCCACCCTCCCCCCACACCTGCCTAACAGGAATCCGACCCTTCCCCAGCCAAATGGCTGAGGCCACAGCCATTACCTCACCAACTGCCCCTAGGCCCAAATAAAACCTTTGTGCTTTTGAAACTCGCTCTCTCTCCCCAGTGTCTCACCGCTGCGTTGGTACAGGTAGGGGATTGAGCTCGAGCTAGCTCGAATAAAGGCTCTTTTGCTTTTACATCGGACTCGGCTCCCTGGCGGTATTTGGGGATCACGAATTCTGGGCATAACAGTTATAACTAGTATTTACCACCAATCAAAATATTGACACTGAAAGCAGTGCATATAATGAGATATACAGACAAATCTGGAAAGTAACCTGTACAGAATTAGAAAGCAGATCATGACTAACGGTTTTACCAATAAGTACACCTAAAGGAATTTGACAAATGTTTCTTCTATGATTTTTTTAATGTTTTTTTTTTTTTTTAAGTAGACTCCATACCCAACGTGGGGCTTGAACTCATGACCCTGAGATCAAGAGTCACATGCTCTACCAAATGAGCCAGCCAGACACCCCTCTTGATTCTTTTTATTCAATTTCTCAGGGCATTAATGCTTGCATGGCTGTATGTTTTCTTCTCTCCATCCCTGCCACCACCATAGAATGATGTGTTTGTTTTCCTCTATGAGGGCTCTGGGAAGAAGGCAAAGAGAAAGGCAAATAGGGGAATAACACACTAGTAAATGTAGGTGATTCCATCGAGAATTTTACAAGTGAGCTACAATTTTCATTGTTCAAAAAATCTTTATGATCATTGCCAATAGCTTGAAGATAGATATATCATGCTATGTCCCCGAGCTAAATAAACTGTATTTTTTTAAGTCCTAAAACCACATTTCAAGAAAAATGTGTATCTAGAGATGATGATTGGGATGGTATGAAAATCCCAAAATGACATAAGAAAAAGGAAGTAGACATGTTTGTTCTCAAAAGGAAAAAATATTCAGAAATAATAATAGCAAACACTTACTGAATATATATTATAGACCAGGCATTGTGCTAAATAGTTTATATGCATTATCTCATTTAATCCTTACAGCTACCATATGAGGTACTCCATTTTACAAAAAAACGGATGATTAGAAATTCTCACCCGTGGGACGCCTGGGTGGCTCAGTCGGTTAAGTGTCCTACTTTGGCTCAGGTCAGGATCTCATGGTCGATGGGTTCGAGCCCCGTGTCGGGCTCTGTGCTGACAGCTCAGAACCTGGAGCCTACTTCAGATTCTGTCTCCCTCTCTCTCTGCCCCTCCCCTGCTCACGCTCTGTCTCTGTCTCTCTCTATCTCTCAAAAATAAACAAACAATAAAAAAAATTAGAAATACCCAAGATCACAAACTGACAAATGGGGAAAGTAAAACCTCTCTGTAGGTCTGTCCTACATGAAAGTCTAACACCTCTTGCAGGTTGCTATGGTGACTGTAGTGTAAGAGACAGGGACCCAATCACTCTGGTGGAGGATGTGGCTCTGGTGCCACTGCAGCCACCACCTGGGAATATGACTTTAGGTAAATATCACTTCACTACATGACTGTTCTGTCATCTACAAGAGTTGGGATGGTTGCTAAAGTTTCTTATACTCAAATTCTGTAACTCCAAATATTTGAAAGTATATTGAACAGAGAGTGAATTTTGTGTTGATCTCAACGGCAGAACTAGAATAAATGGGATTACACAAAGACTGTCTAGAAAGTATAGACTTTTCTGGCACTGTTCCAGAATAAAACGGAATGGAGAATCTCAGAATTAGAGAATATGTAAATGGAAATACAGATCTCCAACTTATTCAATGTTGAATACATCTACATTTTAGCAATAGTCTTTTATTTCCTAAAAATGGTAAAATAGAACCAAAAGTAGAGTCTGAATTCAGCTATTATAATATAAAACTCTAAAATTACCTTTTAACTGTGTATCTTTTAACTGTTATTTTCCCCCAAAATTCAAGTGGGGCTTGAACTCACAACCCCAACATCAAGAGTCGCATGTGCCATGGACTGAGCCAGCCAGATGCCCCAACGCAGTGTCTTTCAAAAAAAAAAAAAAAAAAAAAAAAAAAAAAAAAAAAAAAAAGAAAAGAAAGCTCAATGTCAAATTCCGAATCCCCTAAATGGTAAAATATTTCAGTAATTTGAATTAGTTTAGGTATAATTTGATAGTGCTAATGAAAAATGTTTTAAAACATTCATAATCAACAAAAAATCTTCATGTTGATAGAATTTATTGAAACAATTCATTCTCCAAAGTTTTAGATGACAAATTTATTTTCCTATCAAACTGAGGTTATGGCTTAAAAAAAAATTAAGAGACTGATAGAAAATCCATGTTATATAGCCATTCTCTACTCTAAAAATTAAATTATCACTTCTATGGAGATGATTTGCAGTCTTGATTTCTATTCTCAGTCTCTCCATTTAAATATGCCAGTCTTGAATTCTGCTACCTGCTGGATGTCTCTCAGTGGGCATCTCTTCAACATCTGAATTTTAAATATGCCCATGTTGTCAGTCTATGGAGAATACGGAGAAGTATCCCCAAATAACTTTTTTTTTTTCAGGTGGGTTCCATACCCAATGTGGGGCTTGAACTCAGGACCCTGAGATCAAGAGTCACATGTTCTATGGACTGAACCAGCCAGGTGTCCCTCCCAAAGAACTTTTAAAAATAAGTGCGATGAGCAGTCCTGGGTCTACTGAACCAAAGTAATCTGAAAGACTGATCGATTCTCAGGATGCTAACATCATGCCAGTGAAATAAGTTTATAATCTTACTGAATGAACATATGTAAAGAAAGATCAAAAGGGTGAGGGAGGAGAGGCTTGGGCAAGACAGAGCAGACAGATGCATGAAAATGGCAGTAAACTGCACAAAAGGCACTATCTCTCCAAAAGACATCCAGGAAGGCAAGAGCCTTACCAACTGGATGCGGAAGCTTGCTAGACCTCGTTGTTGAGAGAAACCTGTCAAGTCTAATGCATCTAGTACCTTTTGTCCTTATGCCATGACTTCTCACGTTGGTCTACTTAGGAGACACTGTGCTAATCAAAACAAATTCTTAAGAATTTCTCACTTGTGCTAAATAGTGTATATCCCATATCTATGTCACTACTGGTCCCTAGTAACATGTCAGTAACATGGTTTCTAACTGACCTTGCTTTACAGTTATCGATTGGCCACATCTAAATACTCTATCCTTGTGACAAGGCAAATATAATACAAATAAAAAATTCACAAACAGATATAGAGGGATCCCTGGGGGGGGGGGCTCAGTCAGTTGAGCATCCCACCTCAGCTTAGGTCATGATCTTGAGGTTGGTGGATTCGAGCCCACATATCAGTGTGGAGCCTGCTTGTGATTCCCTCTCTTTCCCTCTCTCTGTACCTCCCCTGCTCACACTTTCTCTCTCTCAAAAATAAATAAACTTTGAGAAAAAGAAATATATACCTCTGGGATTTGTCACAATACGAACACTCAAGTAACCACTACCCCAGTTAAGAAACCACTACCCCAGGGGTGCCTGGGTGGCTCAGTCAGTTAAGCGTCCGACTTCAGCTCATGTCATGATCTCAAGGCTCATGAGTTCAAGCCCCACATCGGGCTCTGTGCTGACAGTTCACAGCCTGAAGCCTACTTCAGATTCTGTGTCTCCCTCTCTCTCTGCCCCTCTCCTGCTCATGCTCTCTTTCTCTCTCAAAAATAAACATTTAAAAAAATTTAAAAAAATAGGACACACCCAGCCCCTAGAAACCTTGTGCCGTTTCTACGTCTCTTCTTTTCTTCACTACCCCCTGCTATGAATTTCTATGATAATTTTTTTCTTGAGAATTACCACCTAAGCATACATCCTAAAACCATGATTCAGTTTTACCTCTTTTTTGAACTTTTTAGGAGTATAAAGATACATTTATTCTTTACTGCCTGGCTTTGTTTATAATTTATGCTCATAAGATTCATTCACATTTTCTTTTTTTTTTTTTAATGTTTATTTATTTTTGAGAGAGAGAGAGTCAGTCCCAAGCAAGCTCTGTTTAGCACAGAGCCCAACTTGGGGTTCAAACTCACAAACTGTGACATCATGACCTGAGCTGAAATCAAGAGTCAGATGCTCAGCTGACTAAGTCACTCAGGTACCCTTCATTCACAGTTTTCAAGTAACTATAGCTTATTCGTTTTCACTGATGTATAGTATTCCATGGCATGGATAGGACAAACTTTATGCAGTCTACTGTGAATAGAAATTAAGGCTGTTTCCAGTTTTTACCCATACAAATAATGTGCTATGAAAATACTTGTATGTCTCTTGGTACACTTGTGAACACATTTCAGTTGAGGTATTTACCCAGGAGTAGAACTAAGTGATAGGTATGCATACCTTCAACATTAGCAGATCATGCCAAACAGTTCTCCAAAAGGGGCATACCCATACATTCTCTCGGCAGTCTAGCAGAGTTCCTACTGTTCACATCATTGCCAACACCTGGTGTTGCCTTTTGAATCTTAGTTTCTTAGGTGGAAAAGCTTTTATAATCATAAAAGAGTTGAATCAGAACAAACAATTTTCTCCTTTTATCTGTTAATATAAATTAACATTTGTTAATATAATCTGTTATGTAATATATATATATGTTAATATATCTGTTAATGTAAATTATAATGATTGAATTTTTTAATGTTAAACCAATGTTACCATTCTAGAATAAGCCCAATTTTGTTTTTACAAATTATCCTCTTCATAGGTCGCCAAATTTGGTGTGCTAGCATTTCATTAAGGACTTTTGTATCTAGTATCACAAGTAAGATAGCAATATATGATGTGATAGGCAGAATAATGCCCTCCCCTCAAAGATGTCCCAAGTCTAATCCTTGAAATCTATGAATACGCTACATTACATAGCCAAGAAAAATTAAGGCTACAAGTGGAATTAAACGTTGCTAATCAGTTGACCTTAAAAATAGGGAGTGCTTCCTAAATTGTCTAGGTTGGCCCACTGTAATTAGAAAGGTCCATAGAAGTGGAAGAAGGAGACATAACAGGAGGTCAGAATGACACAATAGGATGAGAATTCAACTGCTATTGTTGGCTGTAAAGATGGGGGAAGGGGGCCAAGAGCCAAGGAGCGCAGGCAGACCTCTAGAAGCTAGAAAAAGCAAAGATTCTCCCCAGAACTTCCAAAAAGAAATGCAGCCCTACTAACACAATGATTTTTAGCCCAGTGAGAACAGTATTGGCTTTTTTTTTTTCCAATAAGTAGGCTCCACACCAAATGCGGGGCTTGAGCTCATGACCCTGAGATCAAGAGTCACATGCTCCATCGACTGAGCCAGGCAGATGCTCCCAGTATTGGATTTCTAACCTTAAAACTATAACATAATTCATTTGTTTTAAGCTGCTAAGTTTACTGTAATGTGTTACAGCTGCAGAAAACTATTACATGAACTTAAGTGGAATTTCACAAAAACAGCAAATAACTGATTATCATATTAGTTTTTTTTATAATAACCTTCTAAGCGTTTATTATCAAAGTTCTTCTGATCCCATAAAAAAACGTTGGACATTCCTTTTCTTCTACTATCTCAAAGAGTTTGAAAACTATTCATCTTTCTTAAGTGTTTTTGTAAAATTCTCACTGAAGCTATCTGGGCCAAGGGTGTTCTTTGAGTGAAGGTTTTTGTTTTGTTTATTTAAGTAAGCTTTATGCTCATCATGGGGCTCAGACTTGCAACCCCAAGATCAAGAGTCACCTGTTCTACCGACTCAGCCAGCCTGGCATCCCTTGTGTGAAGGTTTTAATCACAAATTCAACCTACGTAATAGTTATAGGGAGACTCTAGGGGTCTATTTCTTCTTAGGTTCCTTTTCTTACGTTAAACTTACCAGAAATTTATTCCAACTACATTTTCAAGTATATTTATATAAAGTTGTTCAGATATCCCTTTATGGAATGTTGTTCACAATATCCCCTTACCTAATGTCTTAAAGATGTATCATTATATCATGTTTTTTCCTAGATATTGGTTTTTGTGCCATCTTTTTTCTTAATCTGAGTATCGCAAAGAAGTTATACATTTCATCTGTCCTTTCAAAAAATCGACTTTAGGATATAAGATTGCTCTTTATTTTACCTTATTTTTGTGTAGTTAATTTATATTATTTTTATTTTTTCTTCTATGTCTTTAGACTAAATTTGCTAGTCTTTTTCTAGTTTCTCACATTAGATACCTAGCTTACTGATTTTCAGAATTTCTTCTAACATAATGCATATCAAGCTATACATTTCCTTCTAAACAGGGCTTAGGTTTAACTGCAACTCACAAATAAACAATACATAGTATTTTCTATCATTCAGTGCAAAATATTATCTAATTTTAGATTAGATCCGAGAATTATTTAGTGTATTTATTTCCAATCATAAGGAGTTTTTCCAGTATTTTTGCTGTTGTTATTGTTGATTTCCAGCTTATTTATACTATGATCAGAGAACATACAGTGCAGGATTTTAATCCTCTAAAATTTTAGGGAATTGTGCTTGACCCAACATAGAGTCAATTTTAATGTTTTGCATATCCTGAAAGAGTCTATGCTGCAGTTTCTGGGATCTATATATTAAATCAGGTTTGCTAGTCATACTGTTCAAATTTTCTACATGTTTACTGTTTTTATGTGTTTCTTTTTTTTAAATCTCACTGCTTGTTCTATTAGTTACAGAGATATGTTAAAATCCCCACTATGGTTATAGACTTGTGCATTTCTCATTATAGTTCTGTAAATTTTATGTGGCAGTTATTTCTTATTGCAAATTAATGAGCTGGCATTCTGATCTTTACTTCAGCCTTCCATGAGTGTTACTCAGATAGAGTAAATCAGGCTCTTAAATAGCCCAAGTTCCCACAAGAGTCTATGGTTCTCAAACACTGTGCCCTGAACCAATGTCAGTCTAGTGATATCTGTGGGCATTATCTCAGAATAATGCTTTTAAACACATTAATAAATGGGCTAACAAGTGAAATTTCTTTTAACTAAATGTTAAATAAATTTGGGGGATATAGCTAAAGCAGTTCTAAGAGGAAAGTTTACAGCAGAATAGACCTACCTTAAGAAGTTACATAAAATATAACCTTACAATTAAAGGAGCTAGGAAAACAAAGCCCATAAAAGAAGGAAATAATAAAGATCAGAGAAGAAATAAAGGCTAAAATATAAATAGATAAATAAATAAATAAATAAATAAATAAATAAATAAAATAAGAAAGGCCAATGAAACCAAGAGCTGGTTCTATGAAAAAATAAAATTCATAAACCTTTAGCCAGAAATCGGAAAAAAATAAAGGACTATAAGATACTACCACAAAAAATTATATGCCAACAAAATGGACAACATAGAGGAAATAGCTAAATTCCTAGACACATATAACCTACCAAAACTAAAACAGGAAGAAATAGAAACTTGAACAGACTAATTACCAGCAATGAAACTGAATCAGTAATCCAAAAACTCCCAAAAAACAAAAGTTCAGGACCCGATGGTTTCACAGATCAATTATACCAAATTTTTAAAGAAGAGTTAGTACCTATTCTTTTCAAATCATTCCAAAACATAGAAAAGGAAGGAAAACTTCCAAATTCATTCTATGAGGCCAGGATTACCCTGATATCAAAATCTGATAAAGACAGTACAAAAAAGAAAACTATGGGCCAATATCCCTGATGAAATAGATACAAAAAGTTTCAACACAATATTAGCAAATTGAATTCAACAATATATTAAAAGGATCATTCACCATGAACAAGTGGAATTTATTCCAAGGATGCAAGGATCTACAAAATCAATGTGATTCATCACATTAACAAATTACAAGAACCAAAATATCATCTCAATAGATGCAGAAAACACATAAAACAGAATTCTAAATCCATTCATGGTTAAAAAAAAAACAAAAACAAACCCTCAACACAGTACATTTAGAGGGAACATAGCTAAACATAATAAAGATCATATATGAAAAACCCAAACAAACATCACACTCAATGGTAAAAAACTGAGAGCTTTTCCTCTAAGATCAGGAACAAGACAAGGATGTCCACTCTCACCATTTATATTCAACACAGTACTGGAGTTCTTATCCACAGCAATCAGACAAGACGTAAGAGGCGTTCAAATTGGTAAGGAAGGAGTAAAGCTGTCACTATTTTCAGATGACATACTGAATAAATATGGAAAACCCTAAAAACTCTATAAAAAAAATTTGAGTAAAGGAAACAGACATCTAGATCCAGGAGGCACAGAGAGCCCCCAGTACAATCAACCCAAGGAAGTCCACACCAAGATACACAGTAATTAAAATGGCAAAAACACAGGGCACCTGGGTGGCTCAAGCAGTTAAGCGTCCAACTTCGGCTCAGGTCATAATCTCATGGTTCAGAAGTTTGAGCCTCGCACTCTCTACTGTTAGCACAGAGCCTGCTTTGGATCCTCTGTCTCCTCTCTCTCTGCCCTTCCCCCACTCTTTCTTTCTCAAAAATAAACATTTATTTTTTGTTTATATTCAAATAAAATTCAATTTTTATTCAAGATAAAAAAACAAATAAAAATGGCAAAAAGTAGTGATAAAGATAGAATTTTTAAAGTAGCATGAGAAAACAGTTACATACAAGAGAAATCTCACAAGGCTATTGGCATATTTTTCATCAGAAACTTTGCAGGCCAGGAGAGAGTGGCAGCATCTATTCAAAGTGCTGAGAGGGAAAAAAAAAAAAAAACTGCAATCAAAAATATTCTATTCAGAAAGAATATCATTCATGATAGAGAAATAAAGAGTTTCCCAAACAAATGAACCTTAAAGAAATGTTAAAAGGGACTTTTTGAGTGGAAAGACCATAAGCAAAAGTAAGAAAAGTAGGAAGCACAAAAGCAATAAAGCATATCTACAGAAATCAATCAAGGGATTCACAAACACACACACACACACACACACACACACACACGTAAAGCATAATATCATATACCTAAAATATGGGGGAGGGAGGAGTAGAAATTAAATGCTTTTAGAATGGGTTCAAACTTAAGCAACCATCAACTTAATATAGACTGCTACCTGCATACCATGGTACATATAAACCTAACAGTAACCACAATTCAAAAACCAGTAATAAATATGCAAAAAATAAAGAGAAAGGAACCTATGTATATCATTCAAGAAAACCAGCAAACTGTGAGAGAAGAGAGCAAGAGAAGAAAGTAACAACCATGAAAGTAGTCACAAAATGATATGAAGTACATACCTACCAATAATCACTTTGAATGTAAATGGACTAAACATTCCCATCAAAGACAGAGGGTGATGGAATAGATAAAAAAGCAAGACCCCACCTATGTGCTACCTATAAGAGACTCACTTCAGACATAAAGACACATGCAGACTTAAAGACAGGGAAAAGCATTTATCATGCAAATGGCAATGAAAAGAAAGCCTGGGTAGCAATACTTAATCAGGTAAAAGAGACTTTAAAATAACTGTAACAAGAGACAAAGAAGGACACACATATTAAAGGAAATAATCCAACAAGAAGATATAACAATTCTAAATATTCATGCACCAAACATGAAAACACCCAAATACATAAAGTAGCTAATAACCAACATAAAGGAAGTATTCAATAGTAATACAATAATGGTACGGGACCTTAACGCCCTCCATGTACATCAATGGATAGATCATCCACACAGAAAATCAATAAGGAAACAATGGCTTTGAATAACACATCGGACCAGATGGATCTAACAGATATATTCAAAACATTCCATCATAAAACAGCAGAATATACATTCTTTTCAAGTGCACATGGAACGTTCTCCAGAATAGATTACATATTAGGCCACAAAAATAAGTCTCAACAAATTCAAAGATTGAAGCCATGCATCTTTTCCAACCACAACACTCTGAACAAGAAAAAATCGAGAAAGAGCACAAATGCATAGAGGTTAATTAACATGCTACTAGACAACAAACGGGTCAACCAAGAAATCAACCAGGAAATCAAAAAATACACGGAGACAAATGAAACTAAAAACCCAATGGTCCAAAATCTTTGTGATGCAGCAAAAACAATTCTTAGAAGGAAGTTTATAGCAATATGGGGCTACTCAAGAAGCAAAAAAAAAATCTCAAACAACCTAACCTTACTCCTAAAGAAGGGAAAAACAAAAACAAAAACCCAGAGCTAGTAGAAGGAAAGAAATAATGAAGATTAGAGCAGAAATAATCAAAATAGAAACTAAAAAAAAAAAAAAAAAAAAAAAAAAAAAAAACAGATCAGTGAAACCAGGAGCTGGTTCTTTGAAAACATTAACAAAATGGATAAACCTTTAGCCAGCTCATTAAAAGAGAGACAGAGACAGAGACAGAGACAGAGACAGAGACAGAGACAGAGAAAGGACTCAAACAAAATCAGAAATGAAAGAGGAGGGGAGCCTGGGTAGCTCAGTTGGTTAAGCCTCCAACTCTTGGTTTCAGCTCAGGTCATGATCTCATGGTTCATGTGTTCAAGCCCTGCACTGGGCTCAGTGCTGACAGTGCAGAGCCTGCTTGGGATATATTCTCTCTCTCTCTCTCTGTCTCTCTCTCTCTCTGCCTCTTCCCTGCTCACTCTGTCTCTGAAAATAAATAAACTTAATAAATAGATTGGCAATTCTGACAGGTGTGAGGTGGTATCTCATCATGGTTTGGATTTGTGTTTCCCTGATGAGTGATGTTGAACAACAGAGAAAACAACAGATGTTAGCAATAATGTGTAGAAAGGGGACCCCTCTTATACTGCTGTTGGGAATGCAAACTGGTACAGCCACTCTGGAAAACAGTATGGAGAGGTTCGTCAAAAATAGAACTACCCTATGACCCAGCAACTGCACTACTAGGTATTTACCCAAAGGATACAAAACTACTGATTTGAAGAGGCACATGCACCACAATATTTATAGCAGCATTATCAACAATAGCCAAATTATGGAAAAAGTCCAAATGTCCATCGACTGAAGAATGGATAAAGATATGTGTGTGTGTGTGTGTGTACACAATGCAATATTACTCGACTATCAAAAAGAATGAAATCTTGCCATTTGCAACAACATGGATGGAGCTAGAGTGTATTATGCGAAGCAAAATAAGTCACTCAAGGACAAATACCATATGATTTCACTCATATGTGGAAATTAAGAAACAAAACAGATGAACATAGGGAAAGCGGGGAGAAAAAAGAGATAAACCATAAAAGACTCTTAAAATACAGAGATCAGGGGCTCCTGGGTGGCTCAGTCGGTTAAGTGTCTGACTTCGGCTCAGGTCATGATCTCGCAGTTCATGAGTTCGAGCCCCGCGTCAGGCTCTGTGCTGATGCCTCGGAGCCTGGAGCCTGCTTGGGTTCTGTGTCTCCCTCTCTCTCTCTGCCCCTCCCCTGCTCATGCTCTGTCTCTGTCTCTAAAAAATATATAAATGTTAAAAAATAAAAATTAAAATTAAAAAAAATAGAGAGAACAAACTGAGGGCTGCTGGAAGAGAGTTGGGCAGGGGATGGGCTGCATGGGCGATGTGTATTAAGAAGGGCATATTGTGATGAGCACTGGATATTTTATGTAAATGACGAATCATTAAATTCTACTCCTGAAACCAACATTATACATTTTAACTAGAACTTAAATAAAAACTTTAAAAAAATGCATTAACTCAATCATATTTTCTCTAATTGATTATGTTTCATAATCAAGGAAATATTTCATTACAATTTGCAATAAAGAAAGTAATTTAACATACACCAAAAAATTATGTGCCACAAATTTATCAAAGAATTAGAGAATTTGGGGTGCCCAGATAGCTCAGTTGGTTAAGCATCCAACCCTTGATTTCAGCTCAGGTCATGATGTCACAGTTGTGGGATTGAGCCTCACACTGGGCTCTGCACCAACAGCACAGGGCCTGCTTGGGATTCTCTTTCTTCCTCTCTCTCTGCCCCCACCCTGCTCACTCTCACTCTGTCTCTCTCTCTGAAAATAACTTAAAAAAAAAAAAAAGAATTAGAGAATTTTCCACCAAAAAAAGGAAAGAGGGGAGTAACATCACAGAAATACAAAAGATTATGAGATTATGAAAAATTATATGCCAAAAAATTGAACAAACTAGAAAAGATGGATAAATCCCCAAAAACATATAATCTCTGAAATGAACCAGGAAGAAACAGAAAATTTGAACAGACCGAGTACCAAATTCAATCAGTAATCAAAAAACTCCCAAAAAACAAAAGTCCAAGACCAGATGGTAAAGTCCACCAAACATTTAAAACATTAATACCTATTCTTCTCTAACTATTCCAAGAAAAATAGAAGAGGAAAGAAAGCTTCCAAATTCATTCTGTGAGGCCAGCATTACCCTGATACCAAAATCAGATAAAGACACTACAAAAAAGATAGCTACAGGTCAGTATCTCTGATGAACCTATGCAAAAATCCTCAGCAAAATATTAGTAAACCAAAGCCAACAATATGTTGAAAAAAATAATTAACCACAACCAAGTGGGATTTATTCCTGGGGTACAAGGGTGATTCAATATTTGCAAATCAATGTGATATATCACATCAACAAGAGAAAGGATACAAACCATATGATCATTCCAATAGATGCAGAAAAAGCATTTGACAAAGTACAACATCCATTCACGATAATAACCCTCAACCAATCAGATTTAGAAGAAACATGCCTCAACATAATAAAGGCCACATATGGATGGGTAGCCTGGGTGGCTCAGTTGGTTGAGTGCCAAACTCTTGGTTTTGGCTCAGGTCATGATCTCATGGTTCATGAGCATGGTTCAAGCTGACAGCATGGAGCCTACCTGGGATTCTCTCTCCCCTTTTGCCCCTCATCTGCTCACTCATGCTCTCTCTCTGTCAAAATAAGTAAATAAACTTATATAGAAAAACTACCAGCTAACATCATACCCAATGGTGAAAAACTGAGAGCTTTTCCCCTAAGATCAGGAACAAGATGAGGGTGTCCACTCTCACTTTTATTCAACATAGTACTGGAGGTCTTAGCTACAGCAATCAGACAAGAAAAAAAAAAAGGCATCCAAATTGGTAAGGAAAAAGTTAAACTTTTACTATTTGCAGATGACATGGTACTATATACAGAAAACAGTAAAGACTCCACCAAAAAACTACGAGAACTGATAAAGGAATTCAGTAAAGTTGGAGGATGTAAAATCAATATACAGAAATCTGCTGCATTCCTATACACTAATAATGAAGTAACAGAGAGGGATATTAAAAATAAAAAATAATCTCAAATGCACCAAAAATACCTAGGAATAAACTTAACCAAGGAGGTGAGAGACCTGTACTCTGAAAACTATAAAACACTGATGAAAGAAACTGAAGATGACATAAATGGAAAGATAATCCACGCTCATAGATTGGGAGAACAAATATCGTTAAAATGTTGACACTACCCAATGCATTCTACAGATTTAATGCAATCTATCAAAATAAATGCCAACGGCATTTTTCATTTTTCGCATAAATCGAACATATTATCATAAATTCCATATGGAAACACAAAAGACCCTGAATAGCAAAAGCAATCTTAAAAAAAGAAGAGCAAAACTGGAGGTATCACAATCCCAGATTTCAAGATATACCACAAAGCTGTAGTAATCAAAACAGTATGCTACTGGAACAAAAATAGGCACATAGATCAATAGAACAGAATAGAGAGCCCAGAAATAAACCCATGCTTATATGGTCAGTTAATCTTTGACAACAGAAGAAAGAATATGCAATGGGAATGGGGCGTCTGGGTAGCTCAGTCAGTTAAGCATCTGACTTCAGCTCAGGTCAGAATCTTTCAGTTTGTGGGTTCAAGCCCTGTGTCAGGCTCTGTGTTGACAGCTCTCCCTTTCTCTCTGCCCCTCCCCCACTCACGCTCGCGCTCTCGCTCTCTCTCAAAAATAAGCATTAAAAAAATTTTTAATAGGGGCGCCTGGGTGGCTCAGTCGGTTAAGCGTCCGACTTCAGCTCAGGTCACGATCTCACGGTCTGTGGGTTCGAACCCCGCGTCGGGCTCTAGGCTGATGGCTCAGAGCCTGGAGCCTGCTTCCGATTCTGTGTCTCCCTCTCTCTCTGCCCCTCCCCCATTCATGCTCTGTCTCTCTCTCTCTCAAAAATAAATAAAGGTTAAAAAAAATTTTTTTTTAAATTTTTAATAAAAAAAGAATATGCAATGGGCAAGAATCTCTTCAACAAATGGTGTTGGGAAAACTGGACAGCAAAAGAATGAAACTGGACCACTTTCTTACACACAAAAATAAATTCAAAATGGATTAGAGACCTAAATGTGAGACCTGAAACCATAAAAATCCTAGAAGAGAGCAGAAGTAATTTCTCTGACATCGGCCATAGCAACTTTTTTCTAGAAATGCCTCCTGAGGCAAGAGAAACAAAACCAAAAATAAACTATTGAGACTGCATCAAAATTAAAACCTTCTGCACAGCAAAGGAAATAATTAAAAAAAAAAAAAAGGCACAAGACAACCTACTGAATGGGAGAAGATATTTAAATGACCTATTTGAGAAAGGGTTAATATCCACAATTCATAAAGACCTTATGCAAGTCAACACCAAAACAAATAACAAAAACAATAATCCAATTAAAAATGGGCAAAAGACATGAACAGACATTTCTCCAAAGACAGACACATGAAAAGATGTTCAACATCATTCATCATTAGGGAAATGCAAATCAAAACCACAATGAGATATCACCTCACACCTATCAGAATGGCTAAAATCAAAAACACAAGAAATAACTGTTGGAGAGGATGTGTAGAAAAGGTATCCCTCATGCTCTGTTGGTGGGAATGCAAAATGGTACAGCCACTGTGGAAGAGTATGGAGATACCTCAATAAATTAAAAATGGAGTTACTATATGATCCAGTAATTTCACTACTGGGTATTTACCTAAAGAATATGAAAGCACTAATTCAAAAAGATATATGCACCACTATGTTTATTACAGCGTTATTTACAATAGCCAAAATATGAAAACAACCCAAATATCCATTGATAGATGAATGGATAAAAAGATGTGTACACACACACACACACACACAGGAATATTATTTATCCATAAAAAAGAATGAAACATTCTTTGCAACAACATGGATGGATCTAGAGAATATAAAGCTAAGTGAAACAAGTCAGAGAAAGACAAATACCATATGATTTCACTCACATGTCAAATTTAAGAAGCAAAACAAGTGAAGAAAAAAGAGATAAAAACGATCTTAAATATAGAAAACAAATTGGTGATTACCAGAGGGGAGGTGAGTGGTAGGATGGGCGAAATAGGTGAAGGGGATTAAAAGTACACTTACTGTAATGAGCACTGAGTAATGTATAGAATTGCTGAGTCACTATATTGTGAACCTAAAATATAATACTGTATGTTAATTATACTGGAAATTGAAAAATAAATGAATACATAGCAAAAAAGAAAGAAATTTGTTGTTTCTATATACTAATAGCAAAGTACCAGAAAGAAAATTAAAAACAATCCCAGTTACAATTACACCCCAAAGAATAAAATGCCTAGAAATAAATTTAACCAAGGAGGTGAAAGATCTGTACTCCGAAAACTATAAGACACTGATGAAGACAACACAAACAAATGGAAAGATAGACAATGCTCATTAATTGGAAGAATTAGCACTGTTAAAATGTCCATACTACCCAAAACAATCTACAGATTCAATGCAATTCCTAAAAAAATACCATTAGTACTGGGGCATGGCTCAGTCAGTTAAATGTCTGACTCTTGATTTCAACTCAGGTCATGATTTCATGGTATGTGAGTCCATCCACCTGCCCCCACTGCCAAGTCAGGCTCCATACTGAGCTTGCAGGCTGCTTAAGATTCTCCTTCTCCCTGTGTCTCTCTGTCCCACCCCCCCCCAACTCATGCTTGCTCTCACACGCTCTCTCTGAAAATAAATATTTTGAAAAAGAAATACCACTAGTATTATTTACAGAACAAGAAGAAATAATCCTAAAATGTGTACAGAACCACAGGAGACCCCAAATAGTCAAAGCAATCTTGAGAAAAAGAACAAAACTGGACATACCACAATCCCAGATTTTAAGATTTACTACAAAGCTGTAGTAATCAAAACACTATGGTCCTAGCACAGAAATAGACTGATCAATGAAACAGGGTGGAGAGCCCAGATATAAACCCATGCTTATATGGTCACTTAAGCTATGACAAAGAAGGCAGAATATGCAATGGAGAAAAGACAAACTAGTCAGCTACATAAAAAAAAAAAAAAAAAAAAAAAAAAAAGCTGGAACACTTACCCCACACACAAAAATTACCCCAAAATGGTTTAATGATCCAAATGTCACACCTGAAACCATAAAATTCCACTAAGAAAACATAAGCAGTAATCTCTTGGACATTGGTCTTAGCAACATTTTTTACAGACAGGTCTCTTCAGGCAAAGAAAATAAAAGCAAAAATAAAGTATTGGGACTGTACCAGAATAAAAAGCTTTTGCACAGCAAAGTAAACAATAAACAAAATGAAAAGGCAACCTATTGAATGGAAGAAGATATTTGCAAATGACATATCCAATCAGGTGTTAATATAGAGAACTTCCGTAAATCAACAACAAAAACAATCTGGTTTAAAAATGAGGAGAGGACCTGAACAGACATTTGTCCAAAGAAGACAACCAGATGGTCAACAGACGCATGCAAAGATGCTCAACATAACTCATCATCAAGGAAATGCAAATCAAAACCACAACATTACCTCATAGTAGTTAGAAAGGCTAGTGCCGAAAAGACGGGAAATAACAAGTGTTGATGAGAATGTAAACTGGTGCACCCACTGTGGAAAACAGTGCGGAGGTTCCTCAAAAACTTAAAAATTCTGGGGTACCTGGGTGGCTCAGTCAGTTAAGTGTCTGACTCTTGGTTTTGGCTCAGGTCATGATTTCACAGTTCATGGGTTCGAGCCCTGCATCAGGCTGTATGCTGACTGTGCTGACAGTGCAGAGCCTGCTTGGGATTTTCTGTCTCCCTCTTTCTCTGCTCTCCCCCCCACCCATAAATAAATAAATACATACATACATACATACAAACTTCAAAATATTTTTAAGAATGTTTCAAATTCCACTACTGGATATTTACCACTCTCCTCAAAAACAAAAAAAACCCACTAATTCCAAAAGACATATGCACACTTATGCTTATCACAGCATTATTTAAAATTGCTGAAATATAGAAGCAACCTAAACGTCCACTGAGAGATGAAGGGATAAAGATGTGGTGTATACACACACACACACACACGTGTGCGCATGCACACACACACACACACACACACACACAGAGGAATATTACTCAACCATAAAAAAAAAGAATGAGGTCTTGCCATTTGCAACAACATGGATGGACCTAGCAGGTAATGTGCTAATAAGTGAAATAAGTCAGACAGAGGAATAAATATACCATACGATTTCACTTATATATGGAATCTAAAAAACAAAACAAAACGAACAAAACAGAAATTCATAAATACAGAGAACAAGTTGGTGGCTGCTGGGGGTTGGGGGTAGGAATGGGCCAAGGAGATTAAGAGGTACAACCTTTCAGTTATAAAATAAGCAAGTCACAGGAATGAAAAGTACAGTATAGGGAATAAAGTCAATAACATTGTAATGACGTATGGTAACTAAGCTTATCATGATGAACATCACATAATATATAAAACTGTCCAACTACTCTGTCGTACACCTGAAACTAACATTGTATGTCAACAATACTTTAATGATAATTTTTCTAAGTTTATTTATTTTGAGAGAGAGAGAGAGAGAGAGAGAGAGAGAGAGAGAGAGAGAGAGAGAACACGCAAGCATGAGCAGGGAAGGGGCAGGGAGAGAGGGAGAGAGGGAGAGAGGGAGAGAGGGAGAGAGGGAGAGAGGGAGAGAGGGAGAGAGGGAGAGAGGGAGAGAGGGAGAGAGGGAGAGAGGGAGAGATAGAGAATCCCAAGCAGGCTCCATGCTGCTTTAATTCATTCATTCACTTTTAAATTACATAATTTAAAAATTTAACATTAATTTTCAATCTTAAAAAGTACTTGTGATATTGTAACACAATTGTTTCAGTATTAGTGCCTTCAATAACAAGATGTCTTGGTGGTTTTTATAGCCTCCATAATTTCCAACTAGTGACAAGCACAAATAACTCTTCAAGATCCTCTGCACCAACCATTAGATGAGATGAAAATATCTGTGATATCTATTAGTGACAAAGTAAAGTTCTGTTAATACTTGTGATTCATTGCCTACATTCTTATTTAAAGGCAATGCTCGGGGCGCCTGGGTGGCTCAGTACATTAAGCCTCCGACTTCCGATCAGGTCATAATCTCACGGTTCGGGAGTTCGAACTCCACATGGGGTTCTGTGCTCAGAGCCTGGAGCCTGCTTCAGATTCTGTGTCTCCCTCTCTCTCTCCACTCTCCCCCACTTGCTCTCTTTCTCAAAAATAAACAAACATTTTAAAAATAACAAAAAAAAAATAAAAATAAAGACAATGCTCAAGTTCAAAGAGACATTAGTAAAAAAGTAAACTTGTAATTTTTTTTCTGTCCAAATTCACAGGCATCTTGAATTCTGTACATGAAGAGGTTCATGTTTCTGGACCATATGGTCGTATCTTCCAGAAGGTGCTACAATGGTGTTCTCATTCCTAGCTCATTAACTCCTGCTTGTTCAATTCTCGTTATGTTTTCTCTTCCCCCCCCTTCCTCACTTTTGCTGTTTCTCATTCTTCAGTTTATAATAAAAACAAATGCATAATCTTCCCCCATCTCTCAAGCATCGTTTTTACCCTAACTTCACTATTTTAGTAAATGATATACTCATTTTTTAAGAAATAGGACTGTTTCCCTCCCTCAATCTTATACCAATATATTTCTATCACTGCATTTATCATATTATGTTTGGCATTATGAATATTGGTATACTAGCCTTATCTATATTACTAGATAATAAATTTATATAAAGCTTTACTCATTTTTGTATTACATGCAATATGAATAAATGCTGAAATTATATAATTAGTGATGTATCCAAAAAGCCTTACCTTCTAAAAGTTTTTCATTCTTTTTTTTTCCAAAAATTTTTTTTAATTTTTGAGAGAGAGAGAGAGACAGAGCATGAGTGGAAAAGGGGCAGAGAAAGAGGGAGACACAGAATCTGAAACAGACTCCAGGTTCTGAGCTGTCAGCACAGAGCCTGACGTGGGGCTCTAACTCAAGAACTGCAAGTTCATGACCTGAGCTGAAGTCAGACGCTTAACCGACTGAGCCACTCAGGCACCCCTAAAAGTTTTTCTTTCTTTAGAGATCAATTGAGTAAGTGAAAAAAAAATTGCCTCTGATATTTCCTTTTTATTGTCCTATTGCTTTCATGAATTATCTAAATCTCAAGGAGTTCCTGGTTTTATTTATATCATACAAAACCTAGAAACCATCCAAATGCCTACTTACAGGAAAATGGACAAACTGTGGTATTTTCATACAATCATTTTTTTTTAATTAGCTTTTGAAACATGAAACAATACAGGTGAATCTCAAAAGCCAGACCCAAAAAAAAAAAAAAAAAGACAAAAGGCATACATGTATTTCATTTTGAATGAAGTTCATAAAGAGACAAAAGTAATCTGTGGTGATTGAAATCAGAATAGCGGGGGCGTGGGCAGGATTTGACTGAAAAGAGCACAGGGCACATTTTGTGATGAAGGGTTTATCTTGATCTGGGTTGATGGTTACACAGGTGTATATATTGGTATACATTCATCAATATATGATGACTTAACATGCTTACATTTTGCCATTGGCAAATTACACCTCAAAAGTGAAAGGAAACAAATCTGCAGCATTTACAAGAAAATCTACCAGGCACTAGTCTATGCACTGAAGATAGAGCAGTAAACCAAACTATGTGATAAAGAAAAATGAATAATACATTGTGATTTTAAACTTCTTATGACCAGACTAAAATACACAGCTAGTCGTGTAACTTGAATGGCAATCTTTCAGGAGCACTTCTTGTTGATTTCCTATTTTTATTACAGCTTAATGTCATTATTAGTACATTTCCTTAATACACAAGCAGTAAATGTTCATTGTAGAAAATATTGGAAATTCCAAATAAGCATAAAGAAAATTAATTATCCTTAATCCTACCACAGAGATTATTTTCTTTTTATGTTGGCTAAATAAATTATTTGTTCTGCCATGGGCTATGTGCAAGTTAACAAGGAATTTCTAACCATAAATTCTGGGATCCCTTTCACACTGAAAATATTCCATTCTAATCAATTCATCTCTCATTAAAAAACCAAACAAAACAAGAAACGCAATTGGAACAGGATTTATGCATAGCTTTTCACAATAAATAAAGGGAATAAGGGTCTTGGAGACATTTACAAAATAAATTTCAATCACATTTTTAAAAATACACTAAATTGGGGCACGTGGGTGCTCAGTCAGTGAGCTCAGTCTGATTCTTGATTTCAGCTCAGGTCATGATCTCATGGTTCAGGAGTTCAAGCCCCGTGTCAGGCTCTTGGCTGACAATGTGGAGCCTGCTTCGGATTCTCTCTCTCCCTCTCTCTCTCCGGCCCTCCCCTCTCATACTCTCTCTCTCTCTCTCTCAAAAGAAATAAAACTTTTAAAAAAAGAAACATAAAAAATACACTAAGTGGGATGAGACTTTTTTGGTTTTGAGGATCCTTGATTTTAGTCACTGGTTTTGGAAATTTTCACTATGTAAAGAGTCCATAACCAACCTTACAGAGAAAGTGGGGTGAAAACAGACTCAGTCTTAAGAATAGAGTGTTTTCATGGGTCCCATTGGCCCCCAGCTGCAGCAGCAGCATTTCCCAGTCAGGGGTGGGAAAGAGGTCAGGCATTCTGTGGTCCGTGTATTTGGGAAACAGGCTATGCCATGTCTTACCCTACGAAAATCAGGATTCGCAGAGTAGAGTGACACTCTCAGAACTCCTACAGTGGAAAACAAAAACCTTTTTTACTAAACATTTCCTAAACTCATTGGGCTACCTAAGACACTCTCCTCCACTCTCAACTCAGGTAACATCTAAGAGCATCTCAAACTGAAGCCACACCTTGGAAACACCAGCGTTATTGGCTCAATCACGACGATCCCCATCAGCCTTCTATACCATCACTTCCATGTTCTTCCAGACACCCCAGCCTGCACTACAGCAAGGCCACTGCACTCCCTGCAGACACACTCCTTGGTACACGCCATTTTCACAGAATGGACATACCACCTTCCTTCAGCCCCGTTGGCTGGTGAACACCTATTCAGCTTTCACATTAAAGGAAAATCTGAATTGCTCAGCAACCGTCCCCACCAGGAAGGCAAGGGCAAAGCTTCCTCTGGGCTTCCATCATACAGTGCAATTTGCATCATTGCAGACCCTTCCGCAATAGATTGTAACTGCGTTTCTTCACAAGGCTAAGTGAGATCCCTCCGTAGCAGGAACTTTCCCTGTTTGTCTTTTACGAAGGGAGACTGGCAGATAAGAGGTCCTTAACAAATATTAGTTAAATGAATGGTAACTGAATAGTAAATGATACAATCTCTTTTCACAGACAGCAATCAAAATGAAACAGCTCTTAGATCGACGTACCCATATTCTTAGCTCATCAACTAATTGGTGGCAGAATTCCTACCAAAAGTATATTTCTGAATGGCTCTAGATCCCTCTGTTATCCACTCGGAATGCAAATGGTCTTAATGCCACTCAACTATATGCTTAAAAATGGTTTAAAAAAAGGCCATCAATTTTATATTCTATGTAATTTGTCAAAATTTTCGAAAAGCAAATGGAAACGAAGTATTTAAAAGTTTTTTTTTTTTCCTGATTGTTGGAAGGGGAGAGAAACAGTAATACCATAGCTACATTTAAAAAAAAAACAACAACAATTTTTTGGATAGACCAGCAATATTAAAATCTGCTGAGCTGAAATTGAAAACAAAACTGAGAGTAAGGACAACAAAAAAAACCACAAGTGAAAAAGTTACACAAAGATACGTGCTTCCATATGCAATTAAAACACAAAGAGCCCCTAAGTAGGGAAAATAAAGGAGCACCACTACGAATGACAACCCCATTAGTACCATGTAAATTGCAAGGGACAGCGTACAGCTCACATGTGATTATAAAGTTAACTAGTTTTACAATAAAACACATTCTAATACTGCATACGAACTGTCTATGCAAGAGATTTTTATGTGGCTCATAAGTCTATTCCAAAAGATCTTCCAGTAGAGGGGTTCCTAGACTACTTTGATCCATGACATGCTTCTAATAACAGGTCCCCAAGGCATTTACTCATAAATTTTCTTCAAAGGAGACAACACTTCTGGTTTGTTTTAGAATAATCTCTAGTAACTTTATAGGCAAGCTGCTTCTTTATTTCAGAGCCTTAATCAAAAGCTCCAGTATTTATAAGATATGTGGAAAAATCAACTACATTGAAACTTTAATCCATCATTCATAGGACTTGGAAATACACAGATCAGACCCACTCTAGTACTTTTACTTTTGCCATCCTTAAAAATAAAGCACTTTTTAAATTGGCTTAACTAAGATTTTCCAGGCTTCCCTTATAAGTAAGGTAACATGTAACTGTAATGAAAAGTGATCAGTGAAGAAATACAATTAAGCTCATAAAATGTGCCAACACTAGACACTTTCCTCAAAACGGTTAAAGCATAGCAGGTAAATAGCATTAACAGCTTTGTCTTTTTTTAATTTTTTTTGATGTTTATTTTTGAGAGACAGACAGAGAGTGAGCCAGGGAGGGACAGACAGAGGGGGAGACACAGAATCCGAAGCAGACTCCAGGCTCTGAGCTGTCAGCACAGAGCCTGACACGAGGCTCGAGGCCACCAACTGTGAGATGTGTGACATAGCTGAAGCCAGATGCCCAACCAACCGACTGAGCCACCCAGGCACCCCTGCAATGAACAACTTTGTAAAACACAAACAATTCTAACATTTTCTCTGTTCATACTTTGTTGCTATCATTTTCTTAATCAAATGTGAAAGGATTGGGGCATCTGGGTGGCTCAGTCGGTTGGGCGGCCGACTTCAGCTCAGATCATGATCTAGCTGTCCGTGAGTTTGAGCCCCATGTCGGGCTCTGTGCTGACCACGCAGAGCCTGGAGCCTGTTTCGGATTCTGTGTCTCCCTCTCTCTCTGACCCTCCCCCGTTCATGCTCTGTCTCTGTCTCAAAAATAAATAAACGTTAAAAAAAAAAAAAATTAAAATTAAATAAATAAATAAATAAAATGTGAAAGGGCACAGAAAAAAAGAAGTATTATCCATTTACTTTCATGATTTGGCAGGAGACAATAAGATTAGTATATTCTGTCACTTTATTTTTATTGAAACCAAGGTCAAGAATTACTGTACTTTGAGTCTTTATCCCCACAATCTGCTATAGGCTACTCTGATTTCACGAATTGTTTTCCCCCTAACTTTTTGTAGATTGATAATCCAGAATCATAAATTGGAAGAAACCAGTTCATGTAGGAGTATAGCCAAGTGGCCATCAGCTTCTTCCCCTTCATGCCACTGAGCAACTAACGTTAACAAACAGTTGAGTTCCACAAACACTAACCGAACATCATCATCACCTCTCATTTCCACTTGTTGCTTCTGAGCACTTTTAAGGCTAGACCAAAAAGGTACCTAAGGAACCAATGAGAGGAACATTTGTTAATGCTGCATGGCCTTTCATGCCCTTTCACTCATTATGGGGACAAAGGTTTTCGCAAACGACTCAAGTACCGAATGCCATTATATCGCTGCTACTTGATCTACGGCTAAGGCCTCGGGTTTAGATGCTGACCACAGGGACTCTCCTTAAACACATCTTCTATCCTTCTCCCTTTGCATTTCTTTGCCAGGTGCCATGACCCTCTCTCTATATATAGGATTCTAAACCTGAGTTGTTGACTCACCTGTTGATTTCTCGGAGCTGACAGTTTGTCGGCCTGGGCTATGGTCCTAGCCTGTCCCTCACAACTTGGTCAACTTCCCCCAAACATTGACTGCTGCCAGACTCACGATAGTAAATCAGCCTACCTTCTGGATGACCCAATTCAAGACATTGGGACCCCTGGCCTACCACTCTAACTGTAACTTCTAGACCGGATGACCGGTAAAATAACGACAGTGAAGTTGTTTTGCAGTAATGCCCCAAGCCACTTTGGCAGGTGGGAGAAGAGACATGTTTGCACAGCCAAAGACTCAGGCTTGTCTCTAAGGACTCCTATTCTGGAAGTGGCATATACCAGGGGAAAGACTATACTGTCTTAGCAAAATGTGAAGCGTGTAGGAGATTCAATAGGACTATAATGTGTGATATACTGAATAAGGTTTATCATCAAAATATCAAGGAAGACAAACTGGGAACTGGTATCAGAACAGTGTGTATTAATTAAATATACTAATTAATATATATAATTAATATAATTATTATAATATATAATTATTATATAGTTTATATATAATTGTTAATTATATATAATTTATATAATATATAATTGTTAATTATATATAATTTATATAATTAATATATTTAATTAACAGTGTGTATTAATTAAAGTCTACAAAATTAGTGAATAGAAGTTTGGTCATTCCCAACAAAGCTTTTAGCTTTCTTCATATAATCACAAACGTAAAAGAGCCTCTGAATAATATCACAGGGGTGACAGCAGAGAGTTCACAGAACATGTAGAATGCCTACCATCTCAACAGATGCCAAAAATGTAAGCGATACTTCTCCCAACCCCACGTACAGCCTACTGGCAAAAGCAGAATGCTAGAAACCTGCAGGCTTCTGTCTGAGTTGGTGACGCTCTCCTCTACTATTTGAGTTACATATGATTACCAAGAGTTAGTAAGCTATTCAGACTACTTTGACCTGTTATTTTAATTAAGGAATTTAATTATATATCATTCAAACTGATGAAGGGTAGGTTCAGAAAGAATTGTTTTTATGAAAACCAAGTTGAATACCTTGGGAATCCTTTACAAAGGCAGGATGCCAAGAAAAATGCTATTGAAATAGGGGAGAGTGAAACAAGTATAGAAAATTAGAGGGAAGGGGTACCTGGGTTGCTCAGTCGGTTGAGCGACCGACTTCAGCTCAGGTCATGATCTCGCGGTCTGTGAGTTCGAGCCCCACGTCGGGCTCTGTGCTGACAGCCTGGAGCCTGCTTCCGATTCTGTGTCTCCCTCTCTCTCTGCCCCTCCCCCACTCATTCTCTGTCTCTGTCTCAGAAATACACATTAAAAAAAGTTTTTTGATAAAATTAGAGGGAAATGTATAAAAAATCTAGAATTCTATACTCAGAAGAGCTTTTAAGCTCTACTATTATAAGATCCTTATTCCTATAAAATATACCTCACAATACATCTTGCCCATTTGTTTCTATATGACCGCGTACCAGGTTGTAAATATGGATTTCCTGTTTTTGCATTGTTTTGAAAGCAGTCATGGGAGAGAGATGGTGGGGAAAAAAGACTGAGCAAAACTTACACAATAAATAACAATCATATATAAAAAGAATCATGAAAGGACGGTCCTTAAACTACTAATGGTAGTTATCCTGGGGTAATGCTCGCTTTCAAACATTTCTTTATGTCTAAACATTTTTATAATGAGCATTTTACATAATCACGAGAAAAATTTTCATTTTGGAATTTTTTACTATTACAAAAAGAGGGAAGAGATCGTAAGACTAATTTTAGGGAAGAAAATCAATAACTACACATTGAATGAAAATTGCCTTTGGTCCTTGCTAACCTACTCTTACACAAGAGGAGAAAAACTAAAGTGAACAACCTCTGTCATCCTGTTCCCATAACCGACAACTTCATTCTTCCAGGAACCAAGGGACCTGTGGTTTCAAATCTCTTACATTCTCAGCCAGCAACTCTCAGTATTATTAGCTCCACACTTTCTGACATTGACTATATATATATATATATATATATATATATATATATATATATATATACACACACACACATATATATATACATATATATACACACACATACATATATGTGTGTGTGTGTATACACACACATATATACGCACACACACATACACACACACACATATCTGTGTTTGTGTGTATGTCTCTCATAGGCCTGCTTATACTTTCCATGATGGCTTGCCTTCTGGTGGATTTTCAGTATTTAACTCTGAGCCATTTTGCTTCATTCAAGCAAAATGTGTGTTATGCGTTACAGTTTATTTCTAAGAGTAATGCATTAGCCTCTGGCATCCCGACAGATAGGCAACAACAGAGAGGAATACGTTAATTACAAGGGCTTTAAATTCCAATGGTACATTCCCAAGTACACAGGAGAAAAAAAAATTCTAGGCAAACCTTAATTTTTTTTTAAAGTTCACTTAAAAGAAAAAAAAATGAAATAAGGAATGAATTCTAAAAGAGACATTATAACTTTGTAGAGGAAGACAAACACTGTATGATTTCACTCATAGGTAGAATTTAAGAAATAAATGAACAAAGGAAAAAAAAGAGACAAACCAAAAAAACAGGTTCTTTAAATATAGAGAACTGGTGATTGCCAGTGGGGAAGGGGGAGAGCCAAGGAGGAAATAGATAAAGGGAGTGAAAAGTACACTTATCCTGATGAGCACTGAGAAATGTATAGAATTTTTAATCATGACATTGTATACCTGAAGCTAATAACACTATGGTAATTAACATGGATTAAAATAACTAATAGTTCAACAAGATCTGGGACGAGAGAGAAGAATCCAGCTCTTCTTACTCTGTAATATTCTAGCAATTCTTCGGAGTTCTTGGGAAGTGAACATTCATGTATTCTTGAACGCTTTTTTTCTAACATATTTTCCCTTTTCCAATAAATCTCGATCGTTAAATTCCAGTGCTGCTTAAAAAAAAAAAAAGCCACCTTCCTCATAGTATTTTTTCTTTTCTATTTATTAGACCAGTTAAATAGCAATTACCATTTTACATGCATGGAGTGAATCGGGTACTTTACTTAAGGTTAACATATATAGGGGGAATTCAGGTTCGCAGGAAAGTATCACACTTGTGTGTCTACAGATATAAGTGGTAAAACTGGAACTTGGACAGATCTGGAACCCCCTGGATTCCAGATGAGAGCAGTACAGTGCGTCCAAGACAGGGAGATAAATCCCCCAATCCTCTATTTTTACTAATAGCTCAGTTAATCAAAATCTAACTTAGGAGTAGATTCCACATAAGGTTTAATTTGCATCACCTTGGCCCTGATCCAGAGCTGTTTGTCCCTAAATTTTCCCAAGGGAAGCAAAAATAGAATACGCTTGAGTTACTGCAGGCTGGCACGGGTTTTCAGGTCCACTGCAAAAACACATCTACCCACTCTGAGCTAAAAGGATCATGACCCAGAAGAAACCTTTCCAACATTGTTCTTTCGTTCATACCAGACTATAACGGAAGCTGTTTCATTAAGAGGTTCCTGGCGGTAGAAATCAGAGTGCCTCTCTGTGCAGCTATCTTTGGCTTATGCAAGAGTCTTGACAGACACTGATGAGGCATGTCTTGCTTCATGGCTGTCTTCATCCTGTCTTCATAATCCATTTAGTTTTACTTTCATTTACACCACACAAATGTATCATTAGAAGCTATTGCTACATTTAATATTGGTGTCAAAAGTATGTATCCTAAGCATGCCTGGCTGGCTCAGTCAGAAAGGTGCAAGAGTTCGAGCCGCATGTTGGGTGCAGAGATCAGTAAAAAATAAATAAATGAATAAATGAACTTTATTTTTTTTTTTTAATTTTTTTAACGTTTATTTATTTTTGAGACAGAGAGAGACAGAGCATGAATGGGGGAGGGTCAGAGAGAGAGGGAGACACAGAATCGGAAGCAGGCTCCAGGCTCTGAGCTGTCAGCACAGAGCCCGACGCGGGGCTCGAACTCACGGACCGTGAGATCATGACCTGAGCCGAAGTCGGACGCTTAACCGACCAAGCCACCCAGGCGCCCCTGAATAAATGAACTTTAAAAAAAAAAACAAGTATGGGGGCGCCTGGGTGGCTCAGTCGGTTGAATGCCCGACTTCGGCTCAGGTCATGATCTCGCAGTCCATGAGTTCGAGCCCTGCCTCGGGCTCTGAGCGGGCTCTGTGCTGACAGCTCAGAGCCTGGAGCCTGTTTCAGATTCTGTGTCTCCCTCTCTCCCTGCTCCTCCCCCGTTCATGCTCTGTCTCTGTCTGTCTCAAAAATAAATAAACATTAAAAAAAATATTAAAATAAAAACCAAGTATGTACTCTAAGCCCATCTAACAATACAATTATTTCTCACCGGGAAGAAAATATGGCTAATTCCACATACCTTTTCTCCTGAAATAGATTATTTAGATGCTATATACACTCTGTAATGCACAAAACCACAACTTTGAGTGTCAGTGCCAAATGAAGTCAAACACAAAAATCAACTCGTTCAGTAGGCTTAGTTTGCAAATTATCTGCTTTCCATTTTTCTTCTCTATATCAAATTACTGTAGGGGCACCTGGCTAGTTCAGTTGGTAGAGCATGCAACTCTTGACCTTGGGGTTTGAGTTCGAGCCCCATGTTGGGTATGGAGATTACTTAAAAATAAAATCTTAAAAAAAATTACTGCAAAAACAGGCAATGTGATGTGGAGGAGGAATTTTGAAGTTGGGGGCCATGAGTCCTAGATTCTAGTCCCGGCTCTAATACTAACGTGTCGTATGAGCATGGACCCATCCCTGAACTTCTCTCCTTAGTTCCCTTACATGTGGAAAGGAAGAAGAATGAACAAAGAACTTCTAAGATCTCTTCCAGTCTAATAATCTCTTCCAATTCTACTTTCTACTTTGGAGCCCACTGACCCAACCTATAACAATGCTTCTTCTCTACTTTAAACTTTTTTTTTTCCTACTCTAAACTTCTATTGGAACTAATTATGAATTTTCGTTATCATTCTCTGGCATCCCCATTAGGAAAAAAAGACCACTCTGCTACAAGACTAACCAAACATCTGCTCTTTTTCCCCCCATTTCACTGAGATGTAATCGGCATATTATGTTGCATTGGTTTAAGGTACACAATATGATTTGATATATGTGTATATTGTGAAGTCGTTACCAAATATAAGTTAACATTGATCACCTTGCATAGTTATGATTTTTTTTCTTGTGATAAGAACTTTAAAGATTGACTCTTAGCAACTTTTTTTAAATTTTTTTTAACATTTATTTATTTTTGAGACAGAGAGAGACAGAGCATGAACGGGGAAGGGGCAGAGAGAGAGGGAGGCACAGAATCGGAAGCAGGCTCCAGGCTCTGGGCCATCAGCCCAGAGCCTGACGCGGGGCTCGAACTCACGGACCTCAAGATCGTGACCTGAGCTGAAGTTGGGCGCTCAACCGACTGAGCCACCCAGGCGCCCCTTGACTCTTAGCAACTTTCAACTGGTCATGCGGTATTATTAACTATAGTCACCATGCTGTAAACTACATCCCAAGATTTATCTTATTTATCTTATACCTGGATGTTTATACATTTTATACCCATTTCCCCCACCCTCCAGGAACACCCATCTGTTCTGTTTCTATGAATTCCATTTTTTTTTTTTAAGAATTCTCCTATGAGTGAGATCCTACAGGTACAGTAAAGAAATACAGAACTGAGGAAGGAGGAGATCTGAAGTACGACACCAACTTCTATGCAAAATGAAATTTGTGGCTTGTTGATTCTGTTGGCAAAGGATGTTATTAGACTACTCAGAATCACAAACAAGGTTAGAAGTACTCTTAGATATTAAGCAGATTCTATTTCACAATAATTAACAAGGAGAGAAAACGAAGCATGCTAAATCACATCAGAAATTTCCTTTGGCTCTTTCAGGCGTGCCAGGAAGAATCTAAGTCGCTTTTACTGCTTCTGCTATTTCTGTGCTCGTGAAGCAGGAGGAAGAGCCTCAGTCATTTCCAATTAATTACTCATTGAATTTTCTAACCCATGATCATCTTTCCTTTTGAGCTTTCATCTAAGTATCTCTAAGAACTTTTGAATATTAATTATAACAACACCATCCTGAAATAATTTGGGGCTGTGATTAAAATTCCATGCCCTACATTTGGTTACTCTCTTTATGTGTGAAACCTAAAAAAAAAAAAAATAATAAATCCTAGAAGGTTAGAGCTTGGACAGATGTCAGTGCTCATCAAGGTCCACTTCACATCTTACAGATGGAGGTTCTGAGGCTACCAAGGTTAAGGGACATAGTGGATTTCACCTGGCTAGCCGCAAACAGACTTAGCATACAATAACCACATCCTGTTCTCCGGGGCCTCACTTGAGCTTGTGCCAAAATAACATATTTCATAATAATCTTTTACCCATTCGCCTAAGTTACTAAAAAAAAAAAAATTAGCTTATGAATAACTTTCTTAGAGACAAGGCCAACCCGTAGGTGGGAACGCCTGCTGCCATTCACTGGATGGCCCGAGAGCCTAAACAAAACACCTTTTCCTTCCCGAAATTGTTGACATTTGTCGCACCCTCTCAAAATGAGGGTAACTAAGATTAGCTCAATCATCTCTAGGTGATGAGTTGCATTCAACTTTGGAGTTGGATGAGGTAAAGTGTGCTCAAGTCCAAGAAAGCAGCCTCCAAACACCAAACGTCTACTTTATCTGGCTAGTAACACTAGAACCTGGGTTCAAATACTAGGTTACCAGTTAGAGGTCACAATACGATGAAGTTGGTTTGGTTTGTTAAAAAGTGACCTATAGAGCCCAAGGTTCTCTGAGAAAGAGTGGGCCACTAAGGTGGGAGGTAAGGACACTGGAGTATAACAGAGGAAGAAATAGGACAACATTGAGAGAATGTCTAAAAAATATTCCAATTAATCCACAACATGGCCTAAGTCTGGCACTCAAATGATACAAATCTCCAAGAAGACCATATCAACATGGTTTAAAGTTGGACATTAAGAATCAGATAGACCTGCTTCCTCCAATTCTGTAGCCATGTGACCCCGGGCTTGATACTTTACCCCCCTTAAGCCTCAGTTTTCTCATCTATAAAGTGGGTATAATAACCAAATCTCCCTCATGGAACTGTTGGGAAAATTAAAGGAGATAATACAAATAAACAGTAGCAAACATTAGGCACATAATAAGTACTCAATAAGTTAACTCTTTAAAAAAAAATTTTTTTTTTAATGTTTATTTTTGAGACAGAGAGAGACCGACCAAGTGAAAGTGGGGGAAGAGAGAGAGAGAGAGAGGGACACAGAATCTGAAGCAGGATCCAGGCTCTGAGGTGACAGCACAGAGCCCAATGCAGGGCTCGAACCCATGAACTGTGAGATCATGACCTGAGCCGAACTTTGACAGTTAACCGACTGAGCCACCCAGGCGCCCCAGTAAATTAACCCTTAAACATGCTTCAGAATAACTGGACCAACCTTACTCCAAGTGCTTAGCCCTTAATGGTCCATGCAGTGTGAAAAGCAAAGACACTCTTGAAGCACTCCCTTGAGACTATTTTTCTTCTTTCCAGGAAAGCTATTTTTAAAAATAACATAGGCTAGTGTATCCCTTCCATATGATTTTTGTTTTGTTTTATTTTAGAAAGAAAGTACGCAAGCGGGGAGTGGGGGGAGGAAGAGAGACAGAGAATCTTAAGCAGGCTCTATGCTCAGCCTGAAGCCCAATGTGAGGCTCGATCCCACAACCCTGGGATCATGACCTGAACTGAAATTAAGAGCCAAACGCTCAACTGTCTGAGCCACTCAGGCACCCCCCCCCCAGATGTTTTATTTGAAGGTACAAGGCTTAAGCTAATCCTTCTGTCCACCATTATTCTTCATTTCTTCAGAGACATTCAGAAAATGTGGTGAAATCATATTGACCTGGGTTGCATTACAGCATCTAACCTGAATACTTCATTGTCCTTACCCTTGCAGTCTCTTTCCTGTTTTCTCCCTTTTGTTTTATTCTGCCTTATGAGGCTCTGTAACTCCTCAAAGAAAGCACGGATGATCGAAAGAGAAATGAAAAAACTCGGTAATATTAGTTTAATATTCAGACTAATAATTTAGTAATAGTTGAAAATACAAACACATTGAGTTAATAGGGCCCAAAGTCTAGAAGTTTCATGACCTAAAAGATATCTCTAGAAATAATTACATACCCTTTTAATTTTCTTTGTGCCTTACATAGTGTCACAAGCCTGTGTTTCTGATAACATACATTATAATTTCCAAAATAGCATAGAAATTGATTTTATAGAGCTCATAGGAGTGTTCCTTGACTATACCACCTTTTTCAGATATTCAGTTTAATTTTGCTACAGTAGAGGTAGAGTTACTTAATCAAAATTATGCCAGATGGGTTTGGTAATATTCTGCCAAAAATAAAGAATGGCTTTCTATTAGACTTACCAAAATTCTACTCCAAACTGGAGATAAGGCACAGTTTTATTCTGGCAAAATATCAGGCCAGGTGTTCCTGTCAGTTATCAGTAGCCTGAAATCCGCAACCATCCACTTCAGAAAATAAATTCTACCGCAATTACAAATAAGGGTTGCATGTGTCCTATAAATGTCTTCTATCTCTTTTGTTCTCATGCGCCATCTAGTGTTACATAAGGGAATATTCAGCTACATTCTCATCCTTGCTGAGACGAAAGCCTTAGTATGGATACAGACCGCATGTCCAAAGCCTTCACCCTCATTTTTTGTATGAAGCACTCACTGCTTTATGGAGGTGAAACACAGATAATTGCTGATACACATGGGATTCGATTCTATTCTAGACTAGTGACGGACATTCTCCATAATGCTCCGTTGACTTCCTTTATTTACTGTTCATCGTCACATTTATTAACAGTTTCCGTGTCACAGAACTGAGATAGACACATTATTCAGTATAGAAACTTGAGTATCACAGTGGCTTTGGAGTGAGACAAGTAAGTCTGATTGGGGAAGGTTATACCCTTCACTCAGTTCCATCATCTGTAAAATGTACATCATCCTACCCATCACCATCACCATCATATCTATCTCAGAGAGCTATTATGGAGAAAGAAAAACAGGTGAAGGCTCTAGTAGAGTCTATGATTCATGGGAGTAGTCCATTAGTGGCAGCCATTTTTAATATGGTAGGAGTATCCCTATAAAACGGGGTTCTCAGAAGCCAGTATTTGGTTGGCTCAGCACCCATCTGGGCAAATCAAACAAGGATCTGTACAGTAACTGGAGTATCCTTCCTCTCTACTAGCAATCCTCCTCCTGGGGTGTACTCAGTATGGTGTAACGAGTAAGAAGGGGATCTAGTGCTCAGGTAGATCTCACACCACCCTCGCCTATCAGCCACATGACCTCAGACTTTCCCCTTGACCTCTCTGCAGTGAGGTTTCAACATCTGTCATATAGGGATGATGATCATACCTAGCACATTGGCTTTTTGCGAGGATTAAATGTGTTGCCACATGTACCAGGCACACAGCAAATACTATAGAATTTCTGTTAAGAATTTCTGTTAAGTCTAAAGTGGCAACTTAAAGCGAAACAAAACAAGTCATTTACTTGGTACAAGTGCTAATAATTGTTGTAGAACTGATATTGAACTAAACCTAAATTCTCAAGAAAGAGATTCCTACAGTAGAGAGGTTGATTTCCTTCATCTGAAATAAGTAGGAAAAGTTCTATATTTTAGGGGTTTCTAATTTATAACGTTTAAAAATGTCATCTTCTTAAATGTCTTCTCAAAAATGTCAAAACAAAGATCTGTTTGATAGAAGGATTTTAGTTTCACAATAATTTTCCCTGTCTTTCTCTCTGCTCAATACCACACTAAGTGCTCGTGGTTCTTTTCTCACTTAATCCCTGGGACCACGCTTTCAGGGGGAAGGGCATAACCATTTTCCAGACTGCACTGATGAGGAACTAAAGCCTTAGAGAAATTAAGTAATTTACACACGTTTACAGAGCTAGTATGTATGAAAAACAAGACAAAAAAAAAAAAAAAAAGACAACCAGAATCCCAATCCAGGAATGTTTAGTATGTAAAACAGCCTTTCCACTAAAATGGTTGAAACCACTCCCTGCAAGTACTTCAAAGTGAAATAATCTCCAGATCTTAAAGCAAATTGTTTAGTTTCTCTACAGAAGCTATTTTCCTTACATATAAAATGAGAGTGATTACATCCAAGATCCTGAAAATACTAGAATTTAAAGCCAATATTTTTACTTTATAAATCTGGCTGGTAAATCTAGAAATTTATTCATTTAAAATTTAAAAATACATCCACTCATGATTTTTTCTTTTAAATTTATTTATTTGATGGGGGAGAGATAGAGAGACAGAGAGCGGGAGAGAGGCAGAGAGAGAGAGAGAGTGAGAGAGAGAGAGAGAGTGAGAGAGTAAGAGAGAGACAAAGAGACAGACTATCCTAAACAGGCTCCATTCTGTCAGCATGGAGCCCAATGTGGGGCTTGATCTCAGGAACTCTGAGATCATGACCTGAGCTGAAATCAAGAATCCCACACTTAACCAACTGAGCCACCCTGGCGTCCCTACTCATATTTCTGTTGCATTCTCTAATTGCTGCTCTAAAAGTTATAAATTATCTTTATCAGTAAAACAACAGTTTAAATTTGGTATTATCTCATTCAGAATTCAAAAGGTATAAGGATATCTGTTCTTATGCATATAGCATATTAACTCTGTACTTGGTCATTTTAATAATGCACAGATTTTCTACAAGCCTAGAATTAAAAAAACACCAATCATCCCACATGGTCTAACTTGTTAAAATCTACAATGTATTACATCTGTCAGGAAAATACAGGGGCATCAGCGCGGCTCAGTCAATTAAGTGTCCGACTCTTGATTTTGGCTCAAGTCATGATCTCACAGTTCACTGGGATCAAGCCCCCAAATAGGGTTCTGCACTGACAGCACAGAGCCTGCTTGGAATTCTCTCTCTCCCTTTCTCTCTATGCTCCTCCCCCACTTGCTTCCCCCTTCAAAATAAATGAATAAAAAAATTATATATATATAAAATTTTTATATATATATAATATCCTAATACATAATATCCTAAAACTTGATGGTTGACTTACCCCACATATTCTTATTTTATAATATTTAAATATTTAATGTTAACAATGTCACCTCTTCAATTGTTTACTCATCAGCCAATCTCAATTTCTTTATTTAGGTAAACACAAAACAATGGGGAAATCTGCCACAAGTCAACCTGAACATTAGCAGAAGAAAACATTACCTGTGGCCATTTTGTTTTTACTTTTGTCAAGTCAGCCAAACATTTATAATAAAAAGAAAGCAATATTTATTAGTGAAACTTTACATTCTTTTTTTTTTTTTAACGTTTATTTTTGAGACAGAGAGAGACAAAGCATGAACGGGGGAGGGTCAGAGAGAGGGAGACACAGAATCCGAAACAGGCTCCAGGCTCTGAGCTGTCAGCACAGAGCCCAGACATGGGGCTCAAACTCACGGACCGCGAGATCATGACCTGAGCCAAAGTCGGCCGCTTAACCGACTGAGCCACCCAGGCACCCCTGCATTCTCTTTTTAAGGACGCTCTACACCCAACGTGAGGCTTGAACTCACAACCCCAAGATCAAGAGTCACACGCTCTACCTATTGAGCCAGCCAGGAGCCCTGAAACCATACGCTCTTTAACACTCAGTGAATACATATTCAATAACTGGAAAGGGGCTACTTGCTATGATAGTACTGATGCAACTATAGACAGTGCCAAACTCACTCTCATCCCCCAGAAATCAGCCTATACAGCAACCTCTGTTCAATGGCCTGGCCAAACATGTGAAATTGGTGGTGGTTTCCAAGAGAAGGGAACTGAGCCTATGACAAATTAACATGTTACTGTAGCAATCATATTTATATAAAGGAAGAAGACTCCTCCCCATCCCTGAGCAACCGCTGTGAGCTCTATTATCTGTCATAGAATGCTGTTTGCAACCTCTTCACAGCACTCATAACCCTGACATGTTCATTCATTGTGCCTCTTTCCCATCAAAATTCAGGTTCCCCACCCCCAGTCAGGAATTATCCTGTCTTCTCACTCCTGTATCCTGGTGCCTACTAGTGCCTGACACATTAAAGATGATCAAAACATAGTTACTGAGTAATGAATGAAATCAAGCAAGTGGTTAAACAATGACCTTCTGCTTCTAAATATTTTTCTTATCCCTAACCCTTTGCTGTTAGGTGTGTTTTTAAAAATGTTTATTTATTTTGAGAGAGCACGCTGCATGCGTGTGCATGAGTGGGGGAGGGACAGAGGGGGAAGGAGGGAGGGGAAGAGGGGGGAGGGGGAGGGGGAGGGGAAGGGGGAGAGAGACAGAGACTGGGCGCGGGGGGAGGGAAGGAGACAGGGAGTGAGGGAGAGGGAATCCCAAGCAGGCTCCATGCTCAGCACCGAGCCTGATGCAGGGTCCGATCCCACACATCATGAGATCATGACCTGAACTAAAATCAAGAGTCAGATGCTCAACTGACAGAGTCACCCAGGGGCCCCAGTTGTTGTCCTTTCTATAGCTCCACCCCCTAGAAGCAATCTCCTGCCTTGGCTAACAAGTATGTCTTAATCTGAAAACTCTTCATAGCCAAGAACAGCCAGGAATGATTTAGTGGTGAGCTGTTAGCTCCTGAGCTCTGAGGACACTTACACATGAGGGACACAGCTTTCCTTCCGGTCAAAAGACACTTCCAGATGGTTCCACCTCTCCTCTGGAAACTTCTTTCTGAGGTGTTTCTTATAGACTAGATGCTCTCATTCAGCAACATGAACTTTGTTCATTTCCACCACGTTTAGAGTTACAAAGTTCTTTATGGGTTGACAGACTTACATCTTAGAAGCACCATCTTTCATTAAGGGATACATATAATCTCCACCATTCTTACATATGACTTGGGTAAGATATACTCCCACACTGAATCACTGCTTTCTAAATGACAAGCCTATATCCAATAGACAGCCTACATCCAATCCACAGCTACCTTTAGACCTTCTCTGTTCCACCCCGAGCTCCCTCAAATCTGTAGTAGAAGGTCCCACAACCAAATCGCACACAAAGGCACTAGGCTGACCATTAGGCCTCTCCGTACTCCACTGCCCTCTAGTTACTTCCACTTGGAAGTAGATCTCATGTTGCTAAGCCCAAGGAGAGGGCAGTGACTACAGGCACTTTATGCTATGGCATGGTTTATAAGGCCAAGCTTCACCTCTTGCTTTGGGAGTTGGTGAGCATAAGCTGCACAAAGTATCAGATCCCCTCCAATGAAGGCATAAACAATCAGACAAATGGTAGCCTTGTTGGTTATCATTAAGTATCATTAGGGACCTGGGTGTGTGGTACTAATTCTTAGCCTGGCTATGCCCTGTTGTCTCCTAAATTTCACTTGATGTCACTTGAATCAGGCCCTTTTTTATTTTGACAACCTAGACAAACCAGAAACCCACATCCATGGCAGAACAGACCTACAGACCTTCCAGAGCTCGACGGGAGAAGACCATAGTCCATGCACAGGCACAAGAGTACCTAAGGAGCTTTTTAAGTCACAGATTCCTAATCTTTAGTCTCAGAAAATTTTGATTCAGGAAAACTGAAGTGAAGAGAGAGAAACTGTATTCTTTAAAACTTTGCTCACTACTGCTACTTTTACCCAACCACTCAAGCATCCACTTCACTGTATCTGAAGAATATTCATTTTGGGAACCCACTAACTGACCTAAACCACACGCCTACGAGCGATTCAAAAAGCAACAATAACTATGTCATTTTGCTCTCAGAACAGGAGCTCTCATTCATTCACTCATCTGTGAGTCAGGCACCATGCTACAAATCTGTAGGGAACTAAAAATGAGTAAGATTGTAGTTCCTGAGGGCAGGACTGATGACAGTCCTATGGGGTCTGGTACAAAATGAAAATGCAGGGCCCCTGGTTCAAAAAGTATTAAGCATTTCAAGACAGTGACAGAAGAGCATTAAACCCAGCATAGGTCCCATCTGAACATGGGCAAAACATATTCACTTTGGAAACCCACGGACCTAAAAAGAGCATTCATAAGAGCAATGCAAAAACCAACAGGAAGTACTTCGTTTTTGCTCTCAAAAGAAGGAGAGCCCGCAGCTATGCCTGGGACACTGGGCTTGCCCGTGTATAAGGGAGTAATTTAGAACATTCCCACCTGAGAAATGAAGTTCAAACAGGCAAAAAGTGACAAGGTAACCAAAAGATACTGATCATTAAGAAAGTGTCTCCATTTCAATTGATTCTTCTAGTTGAATAACCAGTCCTAACACTGCCAACGAAGGAGCTTAAAATAATAACAATCCCAGAATGATGAATTACTGTTCTCCATTACTTTGGGGGTTTCCTGGGTGCTACTGCTTTCTAGAAGGTGTAAAAATTAATCCTTAGGAATAAAAGCCCTTCTTTGTAGAGATGACAGAGGCATAAGCAAGGTATATCCATGAGTTCATGAAAAGGAAAGGAGTCTTCATTTCTACTTAACTCACAATAGCTTGCTAATATCCTTTCTAATCTTCTAAGGAAATGCAATAAATAAATAAATAAATAAACAAATACATGTGAAAATTTTCACTCAAGACAGTCAGCTTGAAACTTGAATTAATCCAAATGCACTAAATAAATGAGCTCTTCCATACTTTAGAACATTATTCTTCTTAAGCCATTTGTCAAACTCATGTTCTGACATTTTCATGTTAGCAATCCTCATGATTTCATAATGTAGAATTATGTAGTTTAAGACATCGATGACTGTTTTGTTTATGGGTCTGGGGGTCTATAAACCCAAATGTTGGTATTTATTCCTATCCTTTGAAGGCCAAGGTTGGGGGTGGGGGGTGGGACGGGAAGTACAAACCAAAACATGACCAAAATGCTTGCCCTTCATAAACACAGAGCGTAAGAGTTCTTTGTGTAGCTAATGATGGTTGAGGTTACTACATTAGCTGCCAAAGTGCCAACGATTTGGTTCTTCTACATTTACTATTTCACGGTTGCTTTGCCTTATTTGCATTCTGACAGAATACTCAGCTTCAGAACATTACAAATAGCAATCAACAAAATTAAAATGAACAGCTTTATAGCCTGCTGAAATTATGGAAGAAAGGAGACAAGTTCTCCAAGCAAAAGCACATACAGAGCAACAGGGCCTTGTATTGCTTTAAAAACACCTACCCACGTTAAGGAATGTCTTCTCCCTGCACGCAGGGAGGAAGAACCAGGCTAGAAGACCTCTCTTCTGGCAGGCACTCGTACATTTAAACTTGCTATCGTGAAACCATGGAAGGGGGATGGAATAGGAGCTATTCATGCTGTTCAAAAGGAAACCTCACTTTCAAGAAAAGAAGAAAGGGAACTCATCAAGGACGGATTTCAAATTAATTTTACACAGTGGGGTAAAAAGTGTACAAACTAACATGTCAAGTTTGCTAAGGAAAAGAAAAAAATTTCCGCCAAATTGAACACAGTGTACTTTTTGGACTGTTTTTTGTTTTTTGGTTTTTTTTGTTTTTTTGAAGTCCGCTGAGAAATGTAACATACTTGCACTGAACAAGATTCCAGCTTAGAGTTTTCCTGAAAACCGAGAATGTAATGCAATCTGTATCTAATGATTATTTCAAACTTATTAGTCAAAACATCTTCTACATACCTCACTCAGCAAAGCCCATATGATAGTTTCAAAAGCATGACAACTAAGTGAGTTTTCTTCAGAATCATTCTTTTTAAGTTACAGACCAATGCTGGGGATTCTGACTTGGCAAGTCTAGGGCAAGACCCAAGCATTTTTTTTTTTAATAAATTGTTTTTAAACTTACGAGGTGATGCTGAGACACAGCCAAGTCTCAGAGCCATCGTTCTAAACTAATGGTTCTCAAAGTGTGGCCCCCAGACCAGCATCAGGAGCAAAATCTGGGAAGCTGTTTGGATTGCAGCTTCTGGAACACCCCGCAGACCCACCAAATTCGAACCTCAGTGGAGGAGGGGCAGCAGGCTGCACTTTAACGAGCCCTCCAGGTGATTCTGATTTGTGTTAAAGTTCGAGAATAGCTGTTTAATTCAAAAATGAGTTAGGTCAAATTCATTTGTCTTGTAATTACCAAAACAAAGCCACCAGACCTTTCACCAGATTTTCTTTTATAGTTTCTGTATTCAACACGCAAATCAAAATAAACCTTAGAAATTTATTTCTCCCTGAAAGGACCTAACAGCTGCTACTTTGGACACGTTTCTGTAAGCCATCACTTTGGCCACCTTGAGCTCAGTCTCTGGCTCCTTCCCTGGATTAGGACAGAGGTCAGCAAACGGTTGCTATAAAGGCCCAGAGAGTCAATGTTTTCAGTCCAGCAGGCCATATGGTCTCTGTCATGGCCACCCAACTCTGCCATTTACAATGCATAAATGATGGGTGTGGCTGTGTTCCAATGAAACTTTATTTACAAAAACAGGTGTCAGGCCAAATTTGGCCCAAGGGCTATAGTTTGCTGACCTCGGAGTTTAAGAACCAATGGCAGACTAGTTGGGGAGGGCTGGGGAGAGGAATGAAACATGCCATCCCAACCCATGAATGTACATTCTCCCATGAGCACAAACTTATCCAGCCTGGAAGCTGCTTCCAGGTGAAGGACAGCAAACTATAAAGAAGAAAAAGAAAAAGCATTGTGTCTCATTTATTCCCTTAGGACTTATTCACAGAGTTAGTGCATTCCATGTGCCTGGAACCAAACATCAAAGCCCTACCCCCATAAACCCAAGTCCGACAGAAGAAAAAATGAAAATTAGAAACAATGCACTGTGATACAGCCAGACAATGAAATGTTATTCAGCATTCCAAAGAATGAGCTATTATGTCATGAAAAGGCAAAGGGAAAACAAATGCATGTTACTAAATGAATGAAGCCAATCTGAAAAGACTACACACTGTGGGATTCTAACTCTAAGACATTCTGGAAAAGGCAGCACAATGGAGACAGTAAAAAGATCAGTGTTGTCAGGGGTTAGGGGAGAAGGTAGATAAATTAATAGAGCACACATAGAGGATTTTGAGGGAAGGAAAACTACTCCGTATGATACTATAATGGGGGATAGATGCATTATGTATTTGTCCAAACCCACAGAACGTACAAAACTAAGAGTGAACCCTAAAGTAAACTACGGACTCTGGGTGATGACGATGTGTCAGTGTTAGGTTCAACAACTGTAATAAATTTACTTCTCTGGTGAGGGATGCTGATAAAGGGGGAAGCTGTGCATGTGTGGGGGCAGGGAGTACAGGAGAAATGTCTATAACAACCTTCTCAGTGTTGTCTTGAATTTAAAAGTGATAAAAAGAGGGGCACCTGAGTGGCTCAGTCAGCTGATCGTCTGACTTTGGCTCACAATCTTGCAGTTCACGAGTTCAAACCCCACGTCGGGCTCTGTGCTGACAGCTCAGAGCCTGAAGCCTGCTTCAGATTCTATGTGTCTCTCTCTCCCCTGCTTGTACTCTGTCTCTGTCTCTCTCTAAAATAAACATTTTAAAAAATGTTTTTAAATGATAAAAAGAAAAGCCCATTTAAAAAAAATATTCCCAATGCATAGAGTGAAAAAAGATATGATAGGATTATCAGTAGAGGGATATTAGAATGTAAAAATAACATCAGTGAGACATCTGATACTATACTGTTGTTCCGATCATGATGGTTTTATTCCAATAAATTATACCAACTGACCCATTAATTCATGGACCTCAGCTCATGGTTTCAGGATTAAGCAAACTAATTGCTTAAGAGAGCCCATAGGGCTGAGGAAAGAAGCCTGGTCCAAAGACAGGCCAAACTCTGTAACAACACTAACAATGACCCCAAACAGCCCATCATGGCTTCTCTCTTTGTAGGGTTCTTTCTGTTTAGGCTGTACATTCATAGAGGGCAAGTCTATATTTTATTCATCCTTGTATCTTCAGGAATTAATACAGTATGAGGCACATGGAAGGCACATAATAAATAGTGTACAATGCCATGAAAAGAATAAGTTGCCATTATTTGAGTGGTCACTAAAAAAATGCTTTCAAATGGATCAAACTGTTCTGGAAATATAGAAGGGATGACTGGCACTCCCTGAAGAAGCTAAGAAATAAATAACACTAGATCTGGATCTCCAGGAATGAATAAGACTATGCCACTTGGAGAACAAGGAGAAAGATATTCCAGGTAGAGAAAACAGCAGGTGTAGAGGCATAAAGTTCAAGATTAACACTTTCAGGAAACAAAGATCAACAAAGCTGGACCATAGGGTGAAACAGTGAGAAAAAAAAGTCGGGGGGGGGATGAAAAATGAAGGCAAAGGAGATGTACCTTACATCTGAGAAATTCAGAGATTATCCAAACATAATGGCATTGTATCCTACAACCCGGAAACGGTCATGATCAAACACTTAAAAAGCCCCAATAGATCACTCTGGCTGTAGCCCAAATAGAGAAGTATTGCAGGAGGATGCTTAACAGACCCGATGAAAGAAGTTGACTGAACCTAAACAGTGACCAGTAGAATAGATGGGAGAAAAAAAATTGAGAGGCTTTTCTGAACTTGCATGGATATTCTTTCCTAATTAGATAAGGAAGAAAAAGCTAAGGTAAGGTTCTCCCCTTTCTCATTTAGGAGACTTCAGAACAGGTAAGACTCTTGGGGCATCTGGATGGCTCAGTCTGTTAAGCTTTTTTGATTTAGGCTCAGGTCATGATCTCATGGTTCATGGAGATCGAGCCCTACAATGGAGCTCTGTGTTGATAGCATGGAGCCTGCTTGGGATTCATTCTCTCTCTCTCTCTCTCTCTCTCTCTCTCTCTCTCTCTCTCTCTCAAAATAAACAAAAAAACCAACAACAGTTAAGACTCTTACCTGAGTCAGGGGATAAAGCAGGAGAAGCAAGCAAGTTTGGAATACAAAGACAGACCCTATTCTGTTGTGAATAAGTTGAACTTCAGACAGTTGGGGAAAGATACAGTCTCAAATGTTTAATAGAGTAGCTTATATGAAACCACTCTGAAAGCTTGAGAACAGTGCAAACTAGTAATACATTTAATGTTTTATTTATTTATTTCCAGAGAGAGACAGAGTGTGAACGGAGGAGGGACAGAGAGAGACACACACACAGAATCCAGGCTCCAGGCTCTGAGCGACCGGTCAGCACAGAGCCTGATGCAGGCTCGAACCCCAAAACCCTGAGATCATGACCTGAGCCGGTCACACACTCAACCAGCTGAGCCACCCAGCTGCCCCATAATGCTAAAATTTTTAACAGTAATCAAGAGAGGACACACCTGTAAAATGTAATGCATTTTGAACCCAGAGTAAGAGGTGAAATGGTCACATTTTTAGGAAGGGCCCGATTTCTCCCTTACCAATAAGTACCTCTGGAAGGTGAAGGCCTCGGAGCAAAAACCTAGAAAAAAAATAAATCTTTGGTCCTCTCCGCTCCAAATAACCCTTGGTTCAGGCCAGGGCAGACCAGCCCTACAAGCTTAGTTTCTTACTGGGCTACCTTGAGTGAAAAGATTCCAGAAACAGCCAAAAAGTTCTAGTGCCCATGTTTTCTCAAAAGCGGGGACAGGGAATGGCACAATTTACATCTAAGGTCAAAAGGTCAAATTCGGCTTTCCTAACCCCAAGGAATGTCTGTGGTATTGATTTGGGATATAGGAAGGGATGGTTTATGAAGACAGCATTCACCACAGATCACTGAGTCCCAGTGTCTGGGGTACAGTAAAATATTTAATGAATAAAGAAGGGAGTGATTCTATGGCACATAAACTAATTTTGTCAACCAGACTTAGGGCAGACATTTTCTAGTTTATTTAAGGCAAAAGAGGTTTTATCAGAACATCCAGAATAAACTAGCTTCCTAAAAATAATATGCTGGCTTCAAGAAGGATTCACACGATAGATAACAAAAATATTATACGTAAAATTGAATGGTAAGATTGAGGCATATTTCATGTCTTTGGGGAAGAGGTCCCTGTATTTTCTAAGTTTTCTATAAGACAGATACCAAAAATATTACAGTGATTACGTCTAGGTGGTAGGATTAGGATTCAATATCTTTGGGGACTTATCAATGGTATAGGTTTTCTGTAACAGAAATATATTACTTCTGTAATAAGAAATGAAATATAATTTGAAGAAAGTCTATACATGCCAGCTTCCACAGCCTCCACACCTCCTTAGTTCAAGTTAGAGACATCTTCTGTCTGCAACACATCTCCCAGCTTTCTCTCTGGTCCTATGGTGCCTTCTCCATTGAGCAGCCATGATTCTCCTTTAAACCGTAAAGTGCTCCAGTAGGTTCATTGCATTTAAAAAATTTAGTCTCAGAGCACCTGGGTGGCACAGTCAGTGGAGCTCAGGTCATGGGATCTGGCCTCCAGGCAGGCTCTAGGCAGAGTCTGAATGGAGAGCCTGCTTGAGATTCTCTCTCTCCCTCTGCCCTTCCCCGTGCTCTTGTCCTTGGGCCTGTCCATACATCCTCTATCTAAATAAATAAATAATTCAGTCTCTACAAGACCCAAAGAACAGGGCCTGGCCTGTCTCTCTGATCTTATCTCCTAATTTACCCCTCCCCCTACACTGGTCTCTAAATCCCTACCCAACCCACCCCCCCCCAACCTTCTCCACCCAGCCACACTGCTTTATATCTAGCTCTAGAACAAACCAAGCAACCAGGAACAGGTCCCCAGACTTCAATTTCATACTGATCCCAGATCAAATGTTACCTCTTCAGAAAGAGGGCTTCCCTGAGTGCCCCACCAGAAGTCACACTCCATACAATTTCTTGGTCTGCTGTTCACAACACTTACAAGGACCTGTTATTTCACTCATGGGCTCCTTCCCCATTTGAACCACCAATCTCTCCCATGCTATAAGCCCCTTGAGAGCAGGAACCTTATTTCAAAGGTCCATCCTGAGGATCACAACAGAGCTTGTCATACAGATGCACAATGGAACTTTTGGCAGGTGGTGGGGGTGATCAGCTGGCAAGATTTTACCTGAATGCTGCCTTCAAGTTTATTTTACGTTGTGTTTGAGGAAGTGATAAAGACGGTGCATGTTCTTTCGCAGCACACGAGGACATCACCATTACCAGACTGTGTGATATACTGAAGTAGAAGCAGAAAATGGGAATTTAATGAGGGTTGTTCCTTTGCATGCTTTTACTGAAGGACTGCTTGGAACTGAAGGTCTCCTAGAGATTCACCAGGTTAATCCTACAACAGCTTACTTTTTTTTTTTTTTTACATGTCATATAACCAAGACATTCAAACACAAATAATATGAGAAAATTAAAGATGGAGGAGGGAGTGGAAAATACACACTGGTATGTTTCAAACCATGCAGAGATTCAGATTCAACCTTGATTTGTTCTCTTATCCTCCCATTGCTGAGGTATTCAGCAGAAAACAAGGTCACAGAAAAACAACACGGGGCTTATCCTCAAACCTGAGGATGGGTTTGTATTCCCAAGTTAAATTCCTAGCAGTGACAATCTGAAAGTTGCTGGTTGGAGTAAAAGCTGACTATGCCCTTGAAGAAGACCCAGAATCCCTGGAATTCTGGACATAAATATATCAACTCTGGAGCTAGTCTGATGTCTGGCTTCTTGCCTAGACTCCAGCTAATACTCGAGTATTTCTAGTTCTGTACGGTTACAGTTATCCTTTGCTTGAATTGCTAAAACCAAAGCTAAGAGTTGTCCTAAATAATGAAAAACTCAATTATTAAATCAAAAGCAATCAGTGACTAAGACTAACACCTTTCATGCTATACAAAGAGAGTTGATTAGCTCTTTTTAGACTGCTACAAAAAAATCTGATGAGAAGGACAGCTGAGAAAGTTCTATACAATTATTAAAATGAAAACATCTCTGATTATGTGGCTCCTCTATTGAAAATATGTGGGATTTATCCTCGTCTAAACATACTGCAGCTGAACTGGGTTCAAATCTTAAATGCTACTTGAGCCTATCTCCAAAACAGTGGCAGAAACAAAGAAGCAGACATAAGCTCTTCTTTAATGAAGCAAAAGACAGGAAATACATACATATTAGGACTGAACTTCTAATACTATTTGATTAAGAGGAAAAATGAAATTCTCTATATTTCAAGTGTTTGCTTCACAAACTATAAGGGAGTTTGTGACATCTCACCAATTTTCTGTCTGATACGGAAGAGACACTTAACAATAACAGCGGGTACAAGTTAGTGATGGACATGAAAGGATGAGATGGCCTCACCCCCGTTCTCACCTCCTCAAACGGGAAACATGACTTTCACTGGACTCATCATGTGTCATAAGTGGATACTGGGGGAGAGGAGAAGGAGAAGGAAACAGAAGGGCTACCTACTACCTAACATCCACATATGCGATAACTTTTTCTCCTGTTTTCTTCTTCCAACTGATAATTAAGACACCATTCTGGGTGATTGCTGACAGCAGCTCTTAATATTAGAACAAATTCTACGTCCAACTAGAACAGAAATGATCACTACTAATTAGCTAAGAAAAAAAAAAAAAAAAAGCACCTCTCAGAAACCATTCCAAGAGCCTCTGGTGGGCTCAGTCAGTAGAGCGTGCGGACTCTTGATCTCGCGGCTGTGAGTTCGAGCTCCCGTTAGGTGAAGAGATTAAAAATAACATCTTAAAAAAAAAAAAAAAAAGAAACCATTCCACAGGAAGAGTTCAAGAACAAGAAGCAGAGGCAGGCCTCAGAAGACGGTTTTTCTCAGTAAAATTCTGGGTCTTTGGGTGCTTCTTATGTTAATTCCATTGAGGGACACCTGGGTTGGTGTCAGCTAGGGTGAACAGGTAAAGGTCAGAGGCCAGACTATTAACCTCTGAGCCCGGGGGGGGGGGGGGGGGGGGGGGGGGGGGGGTGGAAAGGCAGCTTTTGTCTTGCCACAGATCAGCTGTGAGTTCAGAACTTGGGGTGCTCTGAATGTAAAGAGCCAGGATATTTACACCAGAAAAGGGAGGAAAGGAATGGATTTCTCCCAGTTCCCAGGCTAGTAATTCAACTTTAAAGAACTTTGTCCCTTCTGTAGAACAAAGCCTGCTGAACTCAAGACTGTTGGTTCTAGTCCCTGCAAAATACACTAGAAATAGGAATTTTTACCTTTGGGCAAACTTGATCCCTCACCCTTTCTTACTAGATGCCGTTCACTTGTTCATTGTTAATGGATCCCCAAGGGAATGCATCACAACACCTATTACATTAAAGAGAAGCCTTGGGGGGGGGGGGCAGGGGGGATGGGTGAAATAGGTGAAGGGGATGAAGAGTTCACTTATTGTGATGACCAACCGATGTATAGAAGTGTTGAGTCATTATACTGTACACCTGAAACTAATATAACACTATGTTAATCATACTGGAATGTACAAATTAATGACTAAACATCAAACCCTCCCAAAATAAAGAAAGAAAATAAAAAGAAGGCCTTAGCAATAATCTGTCCTGGAATTTTAACTTTTTTTCAGTCAAGTATTCACATGAAGTATTTCCTTGTCTATTTTTTCCTCGATCGCTGCAAGGTGTGTATTTTTTTTTGTTTCAGTTTTGATAAGAAAAAAGTCCTATGCTGTCTTAGAGAAATAATATGCTGTTTTAAATGAATTGTTACTAATAAACTTATCTTTAAAGAGGAAATAAAGAAATCTAATATCAGACAAGAAAACATTTTTCTGCCCAGTTTGATTACAATCGCTAAACGTTAGGGAATACTTATAGACCTACTATTGCTTATTAAGTTGGGGTTTACTTGGAAAAGTGATCCCTTCTCTCAAAACCTCCAGCAGAATTAATAGTAATTGAATCTGTTTATGTTCTGAAAGCCTCTTTTTTCTTTTAGATGAAGATCCATCTGAAGATGGTGAGTCCAGTTTTCATCAAAAATAATTCATTTGCAGCCGCAAAGTTAATTTATGTGTTTCTTTACTTTATAACTGATGCCTCTGTGAAGAAGTTAGCCTGATCAATACCCACAGGATATGAAGGGTGTTAATTTTTTTTTATTTTTCTTTAAATTTGTGGACTCCTGTTCTGTTGATTTCTCAGGAGTAAACCTGAACATTTGTTTTTACAAATAACCAGATAACTATAGTATGAATGTTTCCTTTCTAGTCAGCTGAAGTTCAATGCTGAGCAAGGTTGTGGTGAATTTTAATATTATTCTCCCTTGGCCGTAAGTGAAATCATAATCATTTTGAAAAAGGTGCCAATTATATCCATTTGCCTATATGGCATAAAGTACCTTTCCCTAGAATATGCAAAGAATCTTTTTTTTTTTTTTAAACCTCATCTTGTAAATAGAGACCTAAATTTTACCAAGCAACTCAGGGTCACGGTTAAGAATAACAGAGGTAATAAAGAACACCAATTCTTATTTCAACGTCCTCCTGAAAGGCTTTTTAAAATCACACAGAAAGTCCTGTTTCTCAGTCTTCGTTAAAAGCAAACTTGCAGTGTGAGAACAAGGCTAATAATTACAAGATCTTTCCTAGCTGTGGATTTCAGAGCTAGCAAAAGCACGGAAAAGAGAAAAGCATGCAAATGGGGTTTTCTTTACCTGAAGTGAAAGCGGTGCACCAGCTTCGTGACTACCGTAACCATCCTTCCCAGGTCAAGAGCCGGGAATGCCAGAGCGGCAAGAAGTGAAGAAGGAAGCGAAGGTTGGAGCCGCTGCGAGAATCTTCCCAGGGCCCTTCCTCCCGTGACACACCTCCTCTCTCTGGCTCCGAAGGCAAGTGGCTCTCGCTCTCCCTTCACGGTTACCCACAAGCCTGTCATTTCTGCTCCATCATCCGGCAGCTGCCAGAAGCACCCGGCAGAAGCGTGCACACCGGGCGGCTGAGCACGATCCCGGCGCGGAGCAGGCGGAGTGCCTCCCGGGGAGCCCAGGGCTGCGCGGCCACAGCTGACGATCCTAAAGCCGCACGTTACAGGGCGGAGCGGAGCTTTCCAGGAACGAGGACCAGCTGCGGCACAGCCCGGCGCTTCCCGGAGCCTAGTGCAAGCCCAAGCTCGCGGGGAGCTCCGGAAGCGGCCCCAGCTACTGAGCATGCTCGGCTTCCCTCGGCTCCACGAGGGCCTTCCGACCGGTGACTTCTCTTCATTTGAGAAAAGGGGTAGAATGGAGAAGCGTGCGGAGGGTCAGATCCAGTGGAGGTGATTTTTTGAGCGTGGAGATGACCTCCCGATACCCTCCCCGCCCCCCAACCAAAAAAGAAAAAGAAGAGAAGAAAGAAGCCGAGACGATGCATTGCATTGCAGTGAACAAATATTATTGATAGGTTGATAGAGATGTTTGGAAGCTATCGATTGTTGTTTAGTCTTTAACACTCCCTGCACAATTAAGTTGTCTGCGGGGTCAAGTATGTAGTGTAAGCTGCGAAAGGATGCTAATCCTAGAAAGTTACTAGCACTCAAGATTCGGTATGGAATTGCCTATATTTGAAAGTCTAAGCAATGTCATGAATCAATCCGTTGATATCTACATAAGTGAAATCTGCCTAAAGACAATGACTTTTAGTTAAACGTATTTTATAAAGTGTGAAATTTTTGAGATTTAAACGTTAATTTATATTATAATAACTTACATTTTGATGTTTAAATCTTTCCGATGGCAAGATTCAGCAGGGAATGTTGTTTATTCATGACTGTAATCCAAATCTTTTATCAGGGCTTGGTAAATGACAAGTGCTCCATAAATGCTGGAGTGAGAATGAATTGTGGGTTAGATAATCTGTAAAATCTGTAAATAACACGGGAAGGTTGAAGTTCTTGAATTTGATATGAACTCTTGACCTTATCAGCTTTGTGTTTTAGGCTAGCCAAGTATTTGAAAATAGGAGTACACTAAATTTTTGTCATATAGGTGTCCAATGCATAAGCAAATTGTTTTTTAAATATGATTTTCATTTTCGTGTTGTTGTTTTGTGTGTGTGTCCCTCTTTCTTTCCAGCCCTCTAAGTTACTCTTTGGCAATCTGAGCCAAACTCAGGGCATGTTCTCTCTGCTACTGTTGAAACCAGGGACACCGACTACATGGCTTGCAGATAACAAGATTGTTTTGAAAAACATCTAGCCAGTCATTTCTGCCAAGTCTGTGAAGGGTGAATCCAAGAGGCATTCATGGCTGAAAGCTGGCCTGTGAAAATCCATACAGAAAACATGAGTGAGCTGGGAGTCCGGTGTTTCTTGAATCCTCAGCCAGGTGTTGCCTTGGCCCATTGATCCAACCACATAAGCAGGAAAATCCTCTCTCTCCTCCCCGGATTTTCCATCCCCTGACCTTCTATTCTCCAGTTAAGACTCTTGTGGCTATGAGTGCCTCTGGCGTCCAGAACCTTTCCTGGCTCCCCTCCGCTGGGCCTCACCAGTGCATACTCTTTTAACCATACTTTCTGAATTGCTAAATCGTGCCTCAACTACCACCAGCTGTGAATTCTTTAAGACCTGAGACAATGCTGGCTTTTGCATCTATACAACTGTATAGGTTTGCACAAGCACTGGTTTTCATATGTTTTCATATCAATTGAGGCACCGTAGGGAGTCCTTCTAATTGAAGTGGTCAATTACAAAAGTGGTGGGGTTAATTTAGGGACATTTCCTAGCAGTGATTCCAGAAGGAAAAATAATTGTTTTCAATTAAATCAAAGATTTCATAGCTGGAAGGAAGAAGTAGGCCTGTTTGTGCAGACCTGATAAATACAGATAACTAGGGTCAAGCTGTCTGGCCTGTTTCTCTACCCCAAATAGGAATAGAGGTAGGGGCACGTCTTCCATTACCATGGGTTCTATGGACACACACATTTTATTTCGTAGCAAAGATTCTTTATATCATCTCCCTCATTAACCTCCTACACTTTTTTTTTCTTTTTGCTCTTCATCATAGTGCAGTGAATCTGGTTCTCAAAAGTTTTCCAACTGGCGCCTCTATTTTCATCTCTTTCTCTCTTTTTTTCTTTCTCTCTTCTTTTTTTCTTTCTCTCTTCTTTTTCCAAACTGCCCCTGGAGTTTCAAGTCTCTTCCTAAAATTTCTTTATTGTTAACAGTGAACTTTGTTGCTTGCCTTGGGAGAGTCCTCCCAACTTTCTCCTAGCAGATGCCCAATGATGATTATTCATTCATCGAATAGTCCATCTGCTCAATAATATGTTGACTGGTCCGATTGGTCTAATTTTCCACAGCTTGACCATTCTTTGGTTAAGGGATGGGTATGTGACTCAATTTTAACTCATGAAGAGCCTAGGCAAGTTTGCAACAGACATCAGGAAGGTTCTTCTTTTCTCATAAGTGAGAATTATGGAAATCCACTAATATCTCCTTTTTATTTATTATTATTATTTTTTTAATGTTTATTTATTTTTGAGAGAGAGAGTGAGACAGAGCATGAGCGGGGGAGGGCCAGAGAGAGGGAGACACAGAATCCGAAGCGGGCTCCAGGCCCTGAGCTGTCAGCACAGAGCCCGATGCAGGGCTCCAACCACGAAACCTGAGCCGAAGTCGGACGTCCAACCGAATGAGCCACCCGGGCGTCCCTAATATCTCCTTTTTAAACAGGTAAGCACCCAGCCCCTAATGCTATGAGGAACCATCTTTCTACCTTGAAAAGATCAGCCTTGTCAAGAAGCCAACATTGCACAAAGTGAAAAGCAGATGGAAAACCCAGGTCTTTGGTGAATGTCATTAAATTAATCCACCTACCCAAATGCCTACCTTACCTTACCTCTTGGAATGGGAGCCAATAAAATCTGTTTAAAGGTGCTTTACACTGGGTTTTCCTGGCAGTCGAAAGCCTCCGGTCTGAGATAAGCTTTTATTTCAATTTCCTATTCAAAATGCTAAAGTGATTAAGAAATAGCTAAATTTCTTAGCATACCATTTGAGAACTTTCTCCTGGCCCCTCTGTGTTTGTACATTTGTTTCCCATTATATTCTGCTATGCATTTTACATTTTGGCCATGCTGGGCTACTTACTCTAATCATGTCATTTGCTCTCTCATAGCCCAGTCTGCTTTCATCCTGCATTTTCTGCTACTAAAATCCAACTCTTCCTTCCAGGTCCAGATTAAAAGATACTTTTCTCTGAAATGAATGTTCAGAATTAATATTTTCATACATGTTGTGTGTACCTCTGTGTGTAAGCTTGGATCCTCCCAGCAGCTGAGCCAAGCTGGGATTAAATGTGCGACAACTTTATTTAAAAAAATGTCTGGGAAAAAAAGGGGGAGGGAGCTGGGTAAGGCTGGGAGCCTTCAGATTATAATCAAGTCTGACCCAGAGTGAAGGAGAGAGAAGTGAGGAAGGAAGCTGGATGCGGTGCAGTTCTAAGGAAAGTTCAGTGAGGCCCGCTGATGAATCCTAAAGCCAAAGTCGTCCATTAGAGGAGTCCAGCTTCTCCCAGAAATGAGATGCTTTAGTATCAATGCCACCATCAGTTTTTGCCTAGGAGAAGCCTGTGGGATGTGTGGTTTCACCAAAAAATGCTGTACGAGTATCAAGGGCTATGGTCTTCATCATCTATGCTTTGTGCAGCGGAGGGTAGGAGGCACTTTCCCATGGCTGCCATGCTTCTCATTGATCACTCATTCGGTCTTGTCCTGCATTCTATTTGTCATCTATATGAGCCTCTACTAGATTATAAACTCCTTAAGGGCAGCAAATGGGTCCATCTTTGTCCCATTGTACGTTTCACATAGTAGGGCCCCAGCTGAATGTTACTGTGTTACTCAAGCTGAATTCTAGAATATGTGACCTCAAGCTTCTGTATTCATAACTCCCTACAAAACTATAGGGACAATGCCCCCCCAAAGGTCCATGAGAACTTGCTTCCAGAAGCTATAAAATACTATTCCATGATTAATATTTTTTAAAAGGAATTAACGGTCTCACTCCACTGGCTACTAAACTCCTATTGGTTTCTGAGTCTCCCCACAGAAGTTCTGTTCAGAACCTTCAGTGTCCATGAGGCAGTGAAGTTGAGTATGGGCTGATTAATACCCCCATTTTTCACAAACTCAATCCTCAAGGCCAGTGGATTACTGAACTTTTGGGTTAAATTTATAATGCACTTCGCTTCTTGACTAGGAAAATAAATTTCTCTAGTATGCTACACTTTGTACTATTTCCTCAGCATTCATTTTTAGATGATATGAGAATGGATCTTTCAGGTAAACTTTTCAGATAAAAATAAGTTAGAAGTGATTCTCTAAGTGGGAAAAAGAGGTTAGAAAAATAGTGATTACTTAAGGTGTACCTTATTACGCAAAGAGGGAAAACATGTAAATATGGGTATATTGGCATATCATTATACTCCATATAAATAGTGTTCTATGTATCATTGTTAATTTAGGGACAACCAATTTATGGTTAAGATGATGATGATAATAATTAATAATAGTGCTTATTAAGTCAGGTTCCAGTAAGGAGACAAAAACCTCACAGTAATTTGAAAAGAGACAGCTTAATATGAAAAATTATTTTGTATTTCCAAAGAAAACTATTAAAAGGGAATAAAGAGAACTGTAAAGAATACCCTGCGGGGACCCAGGGCAGGCTACCCCAAGATGGGTCACTTTGACATAAAGATTATTTTGAGTTAAGCTGCACCTGAGTGGCTCAGTTGGTTAAGCATCTGACTCTTGAGTTCAGCTTAGTTCATGATCTCAGGGTCTGTGAGATTACTGATAGCACAGAGCCTGCTTAGAATTCTCTCTTTCCCTCTCTCTCTGCCCCTTCCTTGCTAGCATGCTTGCTTGCTCTCTCTCTTAAAATAAATAAATAAGCTTAAAAAAAATACGATTATTTTGAGTTAAAAGTAATCAAAACCCAGCAAATGCAAGAAAAGCCCTCTGCTTCCCCATCAATTGCCTACATTTACTTAAGACCCGAGAGCCTGTACCCAGAAGAGAGCTATTAACAGAGGCTCCTCCTTACCTAAGGGACTTATCTGCATAATAGGACAACCTTGTTTTTCCAAACATCGCCTTTCACCTTCTTGCTGATGAGCTTTCTCCCCTTTGTATTCCCAGATCTCTACCCCTCTCCTTATCTCTTATAAGCTTCCTTTTGCCTCATTGTCTTTGGAATTTCATGTGTGTGTGTATTCTACATATGTACGCCTATTAAATTTGATTTTCTCCCGTTTATCTGTCTCATGTCAATTTCATTCTGAGTCCAGCTAGAAGGGGGACGCCTGGGTGGCTCAGTCGGTTGAGTGTCCGACTTCAGCTCAGGTCATGATCTCGCGGTTCATAAGTTCAAGTCCCTTATCGGGCTCTGTGCTGACAGCTCAGAGCCTAAAGCCTGCTTCAGATTCTGTGTCTTCTTCTCTCTCTGCCCCTCCCCTGCCCATGCTCAGTCTCTCACTCTCTCAAAAATAAAATAAACATTACTAAGTCCAGCCAGAAGGGTAAAGGAAGATCTTCTTCCCTTCAACCCCAAGGCTGAGGGGGGTACTCAAGGAAGGAAGCCTTCCCCAGGCCTGGGATCCAGCCCTCTTTGGGATAGCTGCTGCCCACTGGATGCTGGAGAGGTTTGCTGGTTTTCCCAGGCCAGAGTCTGTCCACAATCCGCAAGCTGAGTTCCGGTGGGAATGAACTGTAGGGGCTGGGACTCACAAACTGGAAGTTTCCTGCAGCAGTGCCAATGGGCTAAGGCTAGTTACCAGGACATTGCCCACTGTGCTACTGATGAGTTTTGCTGAGAGGCTGCCTCCAGAGGCTGCTGTTGAACTGGTTGCAAAGCCAAGCAGATACCGGCTGGACTTACCAGAAAACCGCCAGGAAGTCACCTTCAAGAAGTACTGTTGAAGTCTCTGAGCACCCACAGAGCCTGCCTGAATCCACTGGTGAGGGTGTGCCATTGAACTTGCTGATGTGAGGCCAGCTGGAGAGACTGCAGAACTCATCCAGAAGCTGATGCCTGGAGACAGGGAGATGCCACTGAACTGCCCTGCCCCCTGGAAAGCCTGCAGAACTACCTGCCACCTGCCTGGGAGGTACTGCCATTCTTACTGCTGGAAAGTCTATGGAAGTACTTTGGGAACTTACTACAAAGATATTTACGGCGATGCTGTTGAAACTCTCTAGAAGTGAGCTCCACTGAGTGTCCTACGTGCCAGCCCGACACGGCTAGCACAAGAATGCTGGAATGCACACTTGAACCAGGAAGGGACCTCTCTCCCTCTTGCAGTGTCCCTCCAGCACCCTCTACTGACAAAGCATAACAGCTAGCAAGAGACCAATGTTTCCGTGTCACAAGCAGGCAATGAAGGATGGATTGGGAGCACAAAGGCAATAAATTAATAACTGACTGGTACTGTGCTTTTATCAAAATCACTGCTTTCCACTGAAATTATCTCTGTATTCATTTATCTCTTCTACAAACAGCTGATAGGTAAGTGTCTCAAGGTAAGGATAATTTTTATAATTTATGTGTGGCATAGTACCTGGCTAATGCTATGTGTTTAACAAACATTTGTGAAAATGTGGTGCTGCATATAGAAATATTGCACCCTGAACTAAAAGACTCACTTGGTCTGACAAGCACTAGGCCTGCCCAAATTTGGTTGGCATGAAGGGAGACCATTACTTTCGTTGTTTGGAAACTGGCAATGGTGGTAATTGACACAATACACACCTGTAAAGTCACTATTTTCTAAAAATGGGATTTTTGTAGTCCCTAAGAATTTTGGTCAGAGTTGACTGGAAATCTTCCATGATTCACTAGAGGGAAAGAAACCTCTTTCTTCTTTTTAGAGGCAAATTATTCTATGTGCAAATTTACTGAGAAAATGATAAGAGCAATTATACTAGTAAGCTAAATGATGTCCACCTTACATAGACTCTAGTAACATGGAAAAATATAATTAAAACTATTCGCATATATAACAAAAGTTCATTGTACAGAAGTATGCGTCAGCAAGATCCATTTTTTGTGATGATCTAATTAAAAGACTGAATTTTGTCTTACATTGAAGATATCTGCACTCGATGAGTTTGGGAATTGAATAAAGAGATGAATTTATTTAGTCAATATCGAAGTATTAAATCAGTGACTCCTATAGAATAGGAACCGAAGTATAACTAAGGTATAGACTTAGCTACTACAATAATGGAAGCCCAAAATACAATGGCTCAAAAAAGATATCAATCAGTTTCTTTCTCATGGAGTAGACCCTGCTCCATAAAGTCTTCCAGGATTCAGATTCCTTCTTTCTTGTTGCTTGACCATTCCCTCAGGTACCGTCTTGTCCCATGTAGAAGGTGGCTCATTGGCAAAATTCAGACCATGCTCTGCTGTCACACTAGCTTAGGGAAAATTGAGAGAAACAGCAACTATTTTTCATTAGTCAATCCAAAAGGGCACCTTTTTATAAATCATCTTAGGAAGAGTGTTTTTAATCAATTCAATGGCAAAGCAAGGACATCTTTACTTTCCCAGAGCAGTCATTTTTTTAAAAAATCTGAACAAAGATGCATTGTGCTCATATTGTTTTGAACAGCACCTCTTGGTTCTAGGACACATAAAGGAGGAAGGAAGGAAAGTAGAGGATAAATAATTCCCTTGGAGAGAGAGAATGTTGATGTTGCACTTCCACTGAATTCCATTGGCTAGAACATAGTTATGTGGTCACGACTCTCTACAAGGTAGGATGGGAAATGTAGCCTCTAACTGGAGGCAGGTTTGTTTTCCAAGGGAAGGTGAGAGAGAAAGAAAGTTAGCAGTCTCTACTACACAAAGATCTTTATTGTGATATCATTAAAACTGTTGCTTGGTTTTAAATACTTCTCAGTTTAGAAACATGTTGAATACTTAAATTCTATACTATTAGCTTATTAACTAAAAAATAATGTTAACTATTCTAAATATGTTTAATGGTTAGACAGAGACTTGAGTCCAGCCTTTACAGTTCCTGTTACCATGTTCCATTAAATTAATATATAGGCCACTAAAAAAATATAAACCATTCACCTTTACAAAATAAATTGGTAGTAATGTGCCAAGAAATAAATAAGCACATTAAAAAAATAAATTTAAAAAATCAGAAATGTCTAAAGAAATAGACCAAGAGCAGAGGTACAAAATGTAAGTTGAAAGACAAAAGTTATTTAACAACAACAAAAAGTACACCAATATGGGGGAGGGGTGCTGTAATGTCATTCCTTAATATTTGAAAAATGTTACCCAAGGGTAAACCAAAGATATTAACTATTAGGGACAGAGATGCAATTTGAAATTGTTTTGAAGTCTCTGATACATTCAGTTTGAAGGAAAAAGACAGAAATAACCACAATTGAAAAAAGAAGCATAAGATATTATATGGCAATACTTCACACTATGCAAACAAATGTGAAAACTTGAAGTAGATGATTTTTTAGAAATATTAAAAAATAATAATTGATCCCAGAAAAGATAGAAAACCTAACAGATGAACAGCTACGTAAGAAACTCAGAGAGCAATCAGATAACTTTCAGAGTACAAAGAATTTCAATGTTATTTAAATTGTCTCAGAGCATAGGGGAAGAAGGAAGTTTTCTGCATTTGTCAGGGTTCTCCAGAGAAATACAATCAATAGGATGTATATTGATCAGCTCAGGCTACTATAACATCAGTCTATACCATAGACTGGATGGTTAAACCAACTGGAGGCTGGAAGTCAGAGATCAGGGTACCAGCATGGTCAGGTTCTGGGGAGACCCCTCTTGCTGACTTGCAGATAGCCACCTTCTTGCTGTGTTTTCATACGGTGGAGACAGATGGTGGAGAGAGTAAGTTCTTTGGTGTCCCTTCTGGTAAGGCCACCAATCTCATTATGAAGGCCCCACCCTCATGACCTCATTTAAACCCACTTACTTCCCAAAAGCTCTATCTCCAAATACCATCATATTGGGGGTTAGAACTTCAACATATGAATGGGGGGGGGGGGCATACAATTCAGCCCACAGCAATGTGTGTGGAGGGGGGTGAGAGAGAGAGAGAGAGAGAAAGTTAATGCAAAAATCCTATAGAAAATATTAACATACAGAATTTAACAGAATATTAGTGGTGTAACATAACCAAGTGGAATTCATTGAATGCATGCAAAAAGCGGTCAATAACAGAAAATATGTTTAATCCCATTAGTAGGTTAAAAGATAAAAAGAAAAACAAACAGGATTATCTTAGTAAAAGCTTAGACCATTTTTTTTTCTGGCCAGAAGAACTGAGAAAAGGGGGTCTTAGGAGCTGAGAAGGCAGGGGAATCCCTGAAATGAGAGCGCCGGGAAATGGGACTCCCTAATTATGTGTGTAATTGGACACAAACCAAACTCACACCTGATCTGTCTATATACAAAACAGATAAAAAGAAGCACAGCAAAGTCTCAGAGAACTGAACTGTGATACAAAACAGTGCCCAATTTCCAGGCTGGACCATGAGTGCTTTGTGCATAGAGCAGACCCCATAGTATAGCATACGTCTGAAAATTGAACTAACAGCACAACCACAGCCCACAGATTGCAACAGAGCTTTCGATCTAATATTGACCAGTTCCAGTCAACATTGCCCACAGGATTTTAAGAGAACCCAGACTCTCACAGCATAATATTCCAAATGCACATAATCCAGTACAAATTTTATAAAAGACACCAGGAAAAGATACATAAAGGATAATACATAAAGGATACATAAAGGAAAAATACATAAGAGATCATCATTGGATGCCAACCCTGAGAGGATGAGATATTGGAATTGTTGGACAGACTACTACTCAGGAATAAAACAGATGAGAATTGTGAGGTATGCAACCCTGTGGATGAAGTTCAACTGCACATGTTAAGTGAAATAAGCCAGACCCAGCAGAGTGCATTCTGCATGATCCCATGTGTATGGTAGTCTGGAAAGGGCAAAACTACAGGGATGGCGAACAGATCAGTGGTTGTCAGCAGTTAGGAGTAGGGAGAGGGATTATCTACAAAGGAGGTGCTCAATGCAATTTTTTGAGACATGGAGCTGTTCTGTATCTTGATGGCGGTGTCACTAAATGACACTATGCATTTGTCAAAGCTCAGAACTGTACAGCAAATAGAGTGAATTTACATCTTGTAAATTAAAAAATAAAGTTTAAAAATATTTTTAAATATTACTCTGCTTTCTCTTCCTAAAGAATAATTTAACTTTAATGATCCACCACCTGTCTTACCTGCTAATATTGTCCAGGATGTTCATATCACCTTGTTTTTATAGCCACGAATAATTGGTCATCAAATTCCATTTTTGTTTTATATATTCAATCGCCTCTTTTTAAGATTTACCCATATGTAAAAAAGTTATTTTCTTCCTTCTTGCATCTCATTGCGTTCTGCAATTACTGTTCTTTCTGCAGTACTTTCCTTAATAATTCATTCAGCAACTTTTGTTAACAGTAAATTCTCTTGGGTTGTATTTATCTTAATAGTCCTTCATTTTGACCTCCATTTGAATAATAGATTAAATCTAGCGTCTCAGTTATTTTTCTCTGAACATTTTGAATATATTATTCCACTTTTTGCTTCTGTTGATGCTGTTTATATGTCTGGTTTTTGTGCTTCATTGCCTAAAATCTTTTTGTTTCTGACATGTAGGAGTTTGTGTTAAGTATGTAGTGATGTTATCTTACTGATTACTTGTTTGAGTTACAAGCCATGGATTCCTATCTACATTAAATTTGGAAAACTTCTACACATATATTATTCAAAAATTTGCCTATCTTTTATTCTCTATACTGTCTTCTCATGGAATACCAGTTACACAAATGTTACATTTTCTCCTATCTTTTGTCTGTTCACTGCTCTTTCACATTATCTCTTTAACTGTGTTGCTTTTGGGATAGTTTTCTCAGTAGAATCTACCAATTTGCTAAATCTCTTTCTGTATTCATAAATCTTATGTTTAATACGTTTAGTAATTGTTCAATTCTAGTGACTATTTCTTTTCTACAAACCCCTTTTTTTCTATATAAAATTTGCCAGGCAATTTTCAGTGACTTCTAGTTTTTTCATGTTCTTATTTGTTTAGTTTATAATATCTTAATCATTTAAATATACTTATTAAAAATTTTTTAAACATTTATTTATTATTGAGAGACAGAGAGAGACAGAGCATGAGCATGGGAGGGACAGAGAGAGGGGGAGACACAGAATCTGAAGCAGGCTCCAGGCTCTGAGCTGTCAGCACAGAGCCTGACGCAGGGCTCGAACTCCCAAACCGTGAGATCATGATCTGAGCTGAAGTCAGATGCTTAACCAACTGAGCCACCCAGGTGCCCCTTTACTACCCTAATTTTCAGGAAGTCTTTTTTTACATGATATTAAAATACATTGATTTGCTCACATCTTTCAAACTCTTCAAAATATCTTGATATTAATTTTGAAGATATTTTTAATAACTTCAGATCAGGACAAAATTATACAATATGGCTAATAAATGGTTCATGTTAAAAGACTAAAATGCTGATATTAGGTTAATAAACATAATAGTAATCTAGAATATTTCTACTGATATCTTTGAAATAAAACTGTGAATACAGAAATGATTGACAAGGGATAGTTGTGTAAATAACTTGAAAAACTCTTCTCAGGCAAAATTTTGTATTAAGAGATCCTAATTCTAGGAAGAAAATTGGCATAGACGTTTGAAGGTCTAGTGTGCAAATTAATGGTTCTGGATGTTTGCTGTTCATCAGTTCTTAGAAACATAAAAATGATTTAGCTACATGTTGGCAGACCTGTAAAAAAATGAGTAAATGCTTTTTTGACTGATGGTAATATAAATGGCTGCCATTTTTTCAAAGAGCGAAAGAGCAATATGTAACAAGATCTTAAAAATGTATTTATATTATTTGAAAAAGAATCCTATCTCTGATTATATATTCTTCCATTTTCATCCATTCATTCCTTTCTTCCTTTGCTCATTGGCCAATAGTGTTGGGGAGCCAATTATTTGCAAAGTATTATTATTACTCTGTGAACAGAAAGATAATCCAGTAATGATTCTTTCCCTTGAGAAACCATAGGCGCAATTATGTGACAGACTTCACCTCCTACCTTCACACTCATATCCTGCCCCCAAGGAGATGCATTATATACAAAGATATTAAAAGCTTGATAATTTATAGCAGCAAATTTTTTTCTGCATCAGCTCCTCCAACATCAATACAGAAGAATACAATAATAATATGAATAATGAATATGTGGAATTCTGTTTCTTCCATGAGGGAGTAATATAGTCAAAAATAACTTCCAGCCATAAGTATCTAAATAGTCAAAAGTTATAAGGAAAACTATTTTCAAACATTGGAAAGCTGCCAACACAGGACTGTAAATTCTGAAGTGAAAAAATTGATGTTAAATCTACCATCATCTATACTTTCTGCCCAGAGGTAATTCTCTGCAGCATAGGTAGGGGAAACCTAATAAAGTCTGACAATTATTCTGTGTTGGGTAGACCAAGGTTGATGGTCTAAGAGGATGAATCAAATAGAATTCATGGGACAGGTTACCCGAAGAAGGGAGGTACACAGAGAGAAATCTTCAGAAATCTACAATAGGGAACCCTTGAATCTTTCTTTGAATACCAAAATGTTCATACATAGGGCGAATGCTCCATAAGGCCAGACAAAAATAGCTTTCAAGAAAAGAGTGATTACTGAGAATTTGAAAGACAGACAATTCTCAGAGCTCACATACAGTCTAAATCAGAGTGGAGAGAGTGCATTAAAAACATGAGACTAGAAGGGCCACGTCTTTGAAGTAGAGCAAAATTGCTCCTAATAGTAAAGACTACTCTAGACCCAACTTAAAAGAGCTTAAAAATAAATCCCACAAGGAATAAACTAATCTAAAGGAAACTTGACTGCTTTCCAGAAACTAATCAAGTAGTATTTTAAAAATACAAGAAAATCCAGCAGCCAACAATATAAAATTCATAACATTCAGCATTCTCTCAAAAGTCAGTGAGGAAAGAAGGAAAAAGTGAAGACTGAGAAAAGTCAGTCACCAGAAATAGAAAATAAATGACAGAGATGACAGAATTTGCAGAAAATATTGAGGCATTGTTGCAAACATGATACAAATACTCAAATATGTAAAAGAAAGTACGATCATGCTGAAAAGGGAAATTGAAAGTGTTAAGAGAATGATATTCCTAAAGATGAAAAACACAATCTCTGAATTAAAAATACAGTGGAGGGGCGCCTGGGTGGCGCAGTTGGTTAAGCGTCCGACTTCAGCTCAGGTCACGATCTCACGGTCCGTGAGTTCGAGCCCTGCGACGGGCTCTGGGCTGATGGCTCAGAGCCTGGAGCCTGCTTCCAATTCTGTGTCTCCTTCTCTCTCTGCCCCTCCCCCGTTCATGCTCTGTCTCTCTCTGTCTCAAAAATAAATAAAAACGTTAAAAAAAAATTTAAAAAAAATACAGTGGAGGGAATGAACAGCATACTTGACTTTGCAAAGATAAAAGATTAGTGAAGTAGAAGACCTAGTTACAGAATCTATCCAAAATGAAGTACTGGATGTCCATCAACTGATGAATGGGTAAAGAAATTGTGGTTTATATACACAGTGGAGTACTACGTGGCAATGAGAAAGAATGAAATATGGCCCTTTGTAGCAACATGAAAGAAACTGGAGAGTGTTATGCTAGGTGAAATAAGCCATACAGAGAAAGACAAGATACCATATGTTTTTACTCTTATGTGGATCCTGAGAAACTTAACAGAAACCCATGGGGGAGGGGAAGGAAAAAAAAAAAAAAAGAGATTAGAGTGGGAGAGAGCCAAAGCATAAGAGACTCTTAAAAACTGAGAACAAACTGAGGGTTGAGGGTGGGTGGGAGGGAGGGGAGGGTGGGTGATGGGTATTGAGGAGGGCACCTTTTGGGATGAGCACTGGGTGTTGTATGGAAACCAATTTGACAATAAATTTCATATATTGAAAAAAATAAAAATAAAAAAAAATGTTCTGTGCCAAAAAAATAAAAAAATGAAAAAATAAAATAAAGACTCATCCTAAACCAGAAAAAAAAAATGAAGTACTGGGGAAAGGGGGAGGGTGAGTAGAATGAAGTACAGAGATAAAAGACAGAAAATAATAAACAGAGCACAGTGACATGAAGAAAATTATCAGTCTACCATATATGTAATTGGAGTCCCAGAAAGAGCAAGAGAAACAAACAAAAAAAGGCAACAAAAATTTCCAAATTTGATGAAAACTATAAATCTGCAAATCTAAGAAATCTAACAAACTCCAAGTAGAAAAAACAAACAAAAATTACATGTCGTATTATAGTCAAATTGCTGAGAACCAGTGAGAATGAGAAAATCTTAAAAGCAGCCAGAGGAAAAAAGTCATCTTCCATACAAAGGAAAAAGTCATCTTCCATACAAAGGAATGACAGCAATTTTACAGACTTCTTGTCTGAAAACAATGTAAACCAGAAGATGATGAAGGGACATCTTGAAGTGCAGAGGGAAAAAATTATACTGTCACCCCAGAATTCTTTATTCAAAGAATATAGCAGTCAGGGGCCCCTGGGTGGCTGTCGGGTAAGCATCTGATTCTTGATTTTGGCTCAGATCATAATCTCGTGGTCATGAGATGGAGCCCCACATCAGACACTGAGCTGACAGTGAGGGGCCTACTTGGGATTCTCTCTTACCCTCTCTCTGCCCCTCCCCCACTCGCTCTCTCTTTCCTTCTCTCTCTCAAAGTAAGTAAATAAATATTTTTAAAAAACCAAAACAATACCATTCAAAAATAAGGTAATGTCTATTTTATTTTATTATTTTTTTTAATTTTTTTTAACGTTTATTTATTTTTGAGACAGAGACAGAGCATGAACAGGGGAGGAGCAGAGAGAGAGAGGGAGACACAGAATCCGAAAGAGGCTCCAGGCTCTGAGCTGTCAACACAGAGCCCGACGCAGGGCTCGAACTCACAGACTGTGAGATCGTGACCTGAGCTGAAGTCGGCCGCTTAACCGACTGAGCCACCCAGGCGCCCCGGTAATGTCTATTTTAGACAAGCAAAAGCTAAGAGAAGTTGCCTGTAGAACTTGACTACAAAAAAAAAAAAAAAAATGTTAAATGACGTTCTTCAGGTAGAAGAATAAGACCAGATAGAAATTTGGATCTATACAAAGAAATGAAGAGCACCAGAAATTGTAAAAGTGTGGGTAAATATAAAACATATTTCGCCATTAAAAATAAATCTGAAAGGTAATTAATGGTCTAAAGCAAAAGATAGCATATTGTGGGATTAATAATATACGTAGAAGTAAAATGTATGCAACAACAGTTTCCAACAAAGGCTAATAAGGCAAGATGGAAGGATACTATAGTAAAGTGTTATTTGGAGGTATACTGGGACAAATTGAATCCTTATGTTGTAAACTCTAGAACAAAGACTTTAAAATATTTTAGTGCTAATAAATAGAAAAGATAAAATGAAATCTTGAAAATTATTAAATTAAACAATAAGGCAGGAAAAGAGGTAAAAAGAAACTAAGATCAGATAAGACAAATAGAAAATGAATGGCAATATGGTAGATTTAAACCAACATATTGACAATTTCATTAAATGTAAATGGCCTAAGACTCCATTAAAAAGCAGAGATTATTTAAATAAAAAACGGGACAATTAGATGCTGAGTTCAAGAAAAACTTGCTTTAAGATAAAGACAAATGACACTTCTAACAGGTGAAAAGTTAATTGATGAAGAGGAATATATGAGACTAACATTATTCAGAAGAATGTTAGAATAGATATTTTTCTCCTAGATAGATTTCAGAACATGGAATATTACTAAGGATAAGGAAGGACATTTCTTATTGATAAAGATAAACATTTATATGCCCATTAAGAACATATAAAAAGTCTTGATACATTCATCTAAATACAGAACTTTAAATTACATAAAACAAAAATTGATAAACCTCAAAGAAAAAATAGACAAAACAAAGACTATACTTCTCTCTCCATAATTGATAGAGTACATAGTCATAAGGATACAGAACACTCGAACAATGCTATCAGCCCACTACACCCAACAAATAGAATACACATTCTTTTCAAGGGCAAATAGGACAGTCACCAAAATAGACCACATTCTGGACCAAATAACAAATTTCAATACACTTTAAAAGATTGAAATTATACAAATTATGGTGTCAAAACTCAGAGGTGTTAAACTGGAAATCGATAACTAAAAAGACACTGGTAGAATTTAAAAACACACTTCTAAAATTCTAGTAATCCATGGTACAAAAAAGACATCACAAGAAAAATAATAAAATATTTTGAACAGAGTAAAAATTAAAATCAACATCAACATTTATACAATGTAGCAAAAGGAGTGCTTAGAAGAAATCTCAGAACATTACATGTTTATAGGAGAAGAAAAGAAAGATCTCAAACCAATTACTTAAACTTCCACCTTAAGAAACTAGAAACAGAAAAACAAATTAAACCTAAAATAAAAAAAAGTAAACAAATAATATAGATAAAAGCAGAAACCAATATAATAAAAATGAAGATGATACAGGAAATCAATGAAACCATCATGTTTAAAAAGATCAGTAGAATTGATAAACTTGTAGATGCATTGTTTAGGAAAATAGAGATGACACAAATTACCGTATTAAGAATGAGAGAGAAGACACCATTACACATGCTACAGATATTAAAAAGGCAGTAAGTTCTCTCTCTCAAAAATAAACATTAAAAATATTTTTTAAAGGAAAAAAAGGGGGTGCCTGGGTGGCTCAGTCAGTTGGGTATCCAACCTCAGCTCGGATCATGATCTCATGATTCATGGGTTCCCCTGAGTCCCTCACTGGGTTCAGAGCTGACAGTTCAGAGCCTGGAGCCTGCTTCGGATTCTGTGTCTTCCTCTCTCTCTGCCCCTTCCCAACTCATGCTCTGTCTGTCTGTCTGTCTCTCTCTCTGTCAAAAATAAACATTAAAAATGTTTTTAAAAAAAGGGAGTAGGGAAATATTATGGAAAATAGACTGCCAATAAATTTGACAACCAAGATGAAGTTCTTTGTTCTTTGAAATGTGTTCTTTGAAAGACACAAGCTAACAAAACCTACTCAAGAAAACATGAATTAAATTACATGAAAAGCCTTAATAGGTGTTGAAGAAATAAAATTCATAGTTGAAAATGTCCCCATAAAGAAAACTCCAAGCTCAGAGGTTTCTTTGATGAGTTTCATCAGGCATTTAAGATATAAATAATGTCAATTATACACAAACACTTCAAGAATTAAAAGAGGAGGGAATGCTTTCCAACTCATTTTATGGTACCATCATTATCCTCATACTAAAATTAGACAAAGACACTACTAAAAAAGAAGACTACATTCTAATATCCCTCATGAATGTAGACTCAGGAACATTACCAGAATACTTGCTAAAAGAATCCAGCAATATTTAAAAAAGCCATCATGGGGGCGCCTGGGTGGCTCAGTCGGTTAAGCGTCCGACTTTGGCTCAGGTCACGATCTCGCGGTCTGCGAGTTCGAGCCCCGCGTCGGGCTCTGGGCTGATGGCTCAGAGCCTGGAGCTTGCTTCTGATTTTGTGTCTCCCTCTCTCTCTGCCCCTCCCCCGTTCATGCTGTGTCTCTCTCTGTCTCAAAAATAAATAAACCTTAAAAAAAAAAAAATTTTTTTTAAATTAAAAAGCCATCATGACCCAAGTTCAGTTCATCCCTGAAATGCAAATTTGGTTTATTATTCAAAACTCAATGTCACCACATTACCAAACTAAAAACAAACAAAACAGAATAAAAGTGTCAATTTCTTCCTCTGACATTTCTGGTATAAGTAATAAGTATTTTACTATCACTTACATTATCACGTTCTATAAAGAATATCATTTATTTTTGTTTGTTTTTGTTTGTTTGTTGTCATTTAAATACACCAAAAAATTCTTCATTTTAAGCCACTGCTGTTTCTTTTATTTTTTGATGAAATAGAATGTTCTGGGAAAATCTGGCAGACTTCAGCATGGTATTAAATGTCCACTGGTAGGGGAGCCTGGGTGGCTCAGTCGGTTGAGCATCCGACTTTGGCTCAGGTCAGGATCTCACAGTTTGTGAGTTCGGGCCCCACATCGGGCTCTGTGCTGACAGTGCGGAGTCTGCTTCTGATCCCCTGTCCCTGCCCTCCCTGCCCCTCCCTGGCTTGTGTGCTCTCTCTCTCTCTCTCTCAAAAAATAAAAATAAAAAAAATTTAAAAAAAAGTCTACTGGTGTTTGTATAAAAATCAGAAATGTATAATAAATGCATTAAGTACTCATAAAATTCAGTAGAACACAATTATTTTCATCAATAAAATTGAATTAATTTTTAAATTAGTAGAACTTAAACATAGATGAATAGCTCAGTCAAGAAAGGATATAATATACTGGCCCTCAACGTCACCATGACCTGTTTTTATTTCTTTTTGTTTCATAAGTATGTAATCTGGTTTCTTTTCCATCATTTTTGTTTGCCTGAAATGAGAACATAAGTATTATAACTGATTTCTGAACACTTACAAAATTAGCAAATTTCTCTATTCATTAACAGATTTTTTAAAAAAAACTTCTCCAAGTGAAGAGATAATTATTTCAATAAAGTGGTATGTACTAAAATATATAAGGCATTGGACTGTCATGATAGAGTTATAAAAAAATAACAACCTATGCTTTTATTACTATGATTCCAAAGACAAATTGCCCTCAAAATTGGAGTAGCCTAAGGTCCTCAGTCAAGAATTTCCCTGCACTGAGGCAGAGACTTCAGAGATGGGGGTTATTCATAGCTTACAAAACAATTTAGGGTGTCTTTATTCCATCTAACATCACTGTAACGTCAGAGGAGTGTGAATTTCACAAAGGCATTTGAGGCACATTCATTTCAGTCCCTTGAGAACTATTATCTAGAATGCGACTTGTAAAGAAAGCACTAAAACACTGACATGAGATGACTCAATTTCTAGTAATTAAAAGGATTACCATTTAAGAAAAAGCCCCACAGTTATAGCATTTTGGGGTACATTTTATTGACGTTACCTTTTTTAGGTGTGAATCTATGTATGGAACGTTGAGTTGTACATTATTATCAATATTTTATTATTATTATCATGTAAGGAATTACCCTTTTAAGTTGGGTACCAAAAGCCAAGCTAACTAGACTTTCCCTAGCGGGTGTCTGAATCTGCAGTGGAGATACAGCAGGTAGGAAAGAAAGCACCATGAGTCATTTCAGATACAGATGACCATGGGTTCCTGCTAAAATGTTTTACTGGTATCTATTTGCAGGAGCATATATCTCCCTTCCTAAATACTTTCCAGATGGTTCTTCTTGGTTGTAATCTAAAAATATACCTGTTTTTTTTTTTAATGTGAATGGGGTAATATCTTAACTAAAAATGATATAATACTACCATTTATTAAAAACCTAAAATGAAAAACAGGCTACATATACAATCTATAACTGTCACAACACCCCCTACAAAGGTGATATATGACCCTCCTTCAGCGGAATGCAAATACTTCATCCATTCTGCATCTTCGGTTTTATTACATTCTGTGCCTCCATAGTTACCATGCTGTTCATTCTGTAACTTTGCCCCTGTGTTTCTCAGTTTCATCTCTCTCTACTCAGAATGTTGGCACCTTTACATGTCGGTGCCACGATTTTGTCTTGACTCATTTGTAGGCTCTCCTCAGGGTTGCCTCTCCCAGTTGGAGCTAGCCCTTTGCGGATTTTTCCTAATCACAAGCAGCATTTGCTCATTAAGCACACTGGAGGACCCTTGTGTCCTCTGCTTAAGAAGTAGTCAGACCACTCTGTGGGATCAAGACTGGGCGCCTGTCTCTGATCACCGCGCCCCCTCCCCGGAGAAAGAGTGGAGGCTTGTTCCCTGGAGAGGTTTCTGGACTGGAGACACCTAGGCACAGCTGAGGATAAGGGGTGACTGGCTACAAACCAGCCAATCGGAAAATGTCAGGAGGGGCGCCTGGGTGGCTCAGTCGGTCGAGCGTCCACTTCGGCTCAGGTCACGATCTTGCGGTCAGTGAGTTCGAGCTCCACGTTGGGATCTGTGCTGACAGCTCAGAGCCTGGAGCCTGCTTCGGATTCTGTGTCTCCCTCTCTCTCTGCCCCTCCCCCACTCATGCCCTACCTCTCTGTCCTTCAAATATAAATAAACGTTAAAAAATTTAAAAAAAAAAAAAAGGAAGAAAGAAAGAAAGAAAGAAAGAAAGAAAGGAAGAAAGAAAATGTTAAGGAGGCTGCATCCTGAGATCTGGTGACATTATTCTCCACTCTGAAGTGCTGAAATCGAGGCCGTTGTTCACAAGGCAGGAAGTGCAACGGTGTCCTTCAGGAAAGCTTCCTGGTCCCGGGATAAGTCCCCAAAATACCATCTCCAGAGGCTCCACCATTAAATGGCTTGGTCAGATCACAGGACAGTGAAGCTCTCCTTTCCCAAGCTCTGTGCATGGACGCAGAGGTTCTAATCATTCTTCTCTCACCAATACAAACAGATGAGCAAGTGTTAGCATATCTGATATGAAAGATACAGACAACAGAAGTAAGAAAGAAAAGAAAGGGGCGCTTGGGTGGCTCAGTCAGTTAAGCCTCCGACTTCAGCTCAGGTCATGATTTCACAGTTCGTGAATTCAAGCCCCACATTGGGCTCTGTGCTGACACCTTAGAGCCTGGAGTCTGCTTTGGATTCTGTGTCTCCTTCTCTCTCTGTCCCTCCCCCGCTCATGCTCTGTCTCTCTCAAAAATAAATAAACATTAAAAAAATTTTTTTAAGAAAAAAACAGAAATTGAGGCAGGAAAATTACTGACAAAAAATGATAAATGAGGACATGGACGTGTATTTTGGTTTCTTGACCAGCATCTCTTTCCCTTACTCAGAAGACCTGTGGGGACACTCAGGTGTCCTGGCTGGGATTCACTCTGCCCTATTCCTACCTCAGGGGTGGGACCCAGACTGACTCTCTATGTACCCCATCACTCTGGCCACAGTGCTTGGTTCAGGGTGAGCATGTGAACCAAAGTGAGTTTATCAGACCTTCTTGGGAAGAGTGGGAACAAATACCAGAACAATGTTGGTCTCTTACCTTCTAGAATCCTGGGCCATGCAAATCTGGAGCTGCCAGTGGCTCTCTTGGCTGTTAAGGGAGAAAGCCTGGCTAAGAATGAAGACAACATTGTGGAAACAGGGATAAAGGACAGAAAAAATAGGACAGTTTCTTATGATCACTAGTCACCCTCCTGAACAGAGCTAAGTTTCATCCTTTGAATTTCCCATGTTTGTGAGCTGATAATTTTTCTTCCTATGATGCTTTGGGTTGCCCCTGACAGTGTCTTGCCATGGGGCAATTGCTGTGTGAGAATAGGAGGAGTAGGTCGAAACAGTATCTAGAAGATCACCCTGCAAGCCTTGGAGCCAAGTAGAGGAGGAGCTCTCAGGAGCAACAGAGAAGACACTGCTGGGTAAATAGATAAAAAAAAAAAAAAAAAAAAAAAAAAAAAGGAAAGGCCATTCCATGAGAGTCACAAGAAGACAGTGTTTTGAGAAGCAGAGAGGGATCGATGGTATTAAATGCTGCCCAGGTCAATCAACATATTGAAAAATTGGTTTTGGGCACCATGGGCTGACATTGAAGGCGATATTGGTGAGAGCAGTTTTGGTAAAGTGGAACCTGCTGGAAATGGCTTGAGGAACGTGTCCAAGATGGAGACATTCAGACAATGAAGAGGACAACTCATTCAAGTAGTAGATTTGTAAAAGAGAGTTAACATAGGTGCTAACGGTGACAGGTCTATGGAGTATTTCTTTTTGTTGTTGTCTTTGGTTTTAAGAAAAGAGAAGAATGAATATAATTATATACTGATGGGAAAGACCTAATGAAAAGAGAGAAATTGAAGTACAGGAATCTAATAATTTATGATGAGCGATCCATGAGCATCAGAAGCATGGTCAGGCGCACAAGTAGAAAGGGGCACTGAGGTAAGAAGTGAGAAGGTGGAGACATGGATGGGTACAATGAAGTTGATTTTATAGGTTTGGTTGGGAGAGTTCCTATCTTATGGTTTATTTTCTCTGTTACATAAGGCAGGGTTAGCTGCTGAGAATAAGGAGGGGTGGAATATTAGACCCAGGTAGACAAGATCTAAAATAGTTACTGGGCTAACAAGACCAGTTGGCAGGATCATTGGGTGGGTTTGGGCCTAGATAGGTTGCATCCATGAATTTAAAGAAGTAGGCTCTGCAGGTTGAAGAAGTTACTCCAGCAGTGCGGCGGGGGGGGGAGGAGGGGGAGCGGGGGGAGGGCAGCAAAGATGGGGGCAGGGAGAGGGGGAAAGCTGTTGTCCAGTGTTGGCCTAGAATGGCAGTCACTGTTTCCTATAGTTTGGGGGAAGCAGAGTGACTTTCTTGGGCATGCAATTTTTCTTTAGAAAACAACTTACCTATTTTTTCATCTGAGGGTATGTCAGAAAGAACTGATGGAGCTTATTTGGTTAAACAGTGGGATAGAGAGTGGAGGGGTAAATTTTACACCAGGAACAATGAACATAGCTATGTATTAGGCAATGAACAATTTATTTTATGATTCGCCAACTCATTTAATCTTTATAACAACTCTAGAAAGTAGTTTTCTTGAACCCATTTTGTGGCTGAAGAAATCCAGAGTCAGAGAATTACTAGCTTGCCCAAGGTCCCTCAGCAGAAAATGGCAGACAGCCCGTTGCATCATAATAGAAAGCATGACGTCTGGGATCAGAGACATATGTAAATCCAGTTACTTCAGGCTCTTTTCATCATGGAAGAGCTACACTCGTCATTGCATTTCGTCCTAAAAACTGGGTGACTAATTAGTATACCTCTGGGGAAAGCAGTCTGACGAAGGCATTGGGGAAACACAGCCATGACTGGGTCACACCGTGAGAACAGGATTCCCAACCAATCTCCCCTGGAACTTGAACTTCACACTTCAGAGGGCCCCTCATATCACGAACTTCTGTGAAAGAGGGCACGGTCACTTCTGGCACTTGGGATCGGAGCATCACTCAGTGCTGACAATGGCAGAACTCAGAATCCTAAACATCTGCTCTGGGGACTAACACTTTCCATCCTCGGGTAAACACTTCGCATCTGTCTTTTTTTTTTTTTTTTTATCCTCTAGACAAATGTTGATGCCACTGAATGCCATCAAAGTTTGTGCGTTGTGTCGCTGGCACTGCTTCTGAGCGTGAGATTTGGGATGTGGAAGCACTTAGGAAACAGAAAAGACAAATTAACCAGTTTGTTCAATCCTTCCTCTCAGATGAAAGAAGTGGTATGAAAACTCCGTGTTCTTCCTTTCCTGGTCTTCCACGTTCGTTACGTTTATCTGCAATTCATTGTTGCACACGGCACCAAGGCAACATTTTGTGATGTTAAACAGTTTGTATCACTCTTATATTTGTGAGTGTATACATCTACATCTACTTATGAGTAAAACATAATCTAAACTTTTTTAATTAAAAAAAATTTTTTTAAACATTTATTCATTTTTCTGAGACAGAGACAGACAAAGCATAAGTAGGGGAGGGGCAGAGAGAGAGGGAGACACAGAATCCGAAGCAGGCTCCAGGCTCTGAGCCGTCAGCACGGAGCTTGATGCGAGGCTCAAACTCACAGATGGCGAGATCATGACCTGAGCTGAAGTCAGACACTTAACCGACTGATCCACCCAGGTGCCCCTAAATTTTCTAACTGATGACTAGATGGATATTAAATGCTGGAATTACATTAAAAAAAATTGTTTTTGTGAAAGTGTTTAATGAGAGTTTATTAATTTTCCCAAATATAAATCACTTCAGATTCATTTAAATAATTTACACTAAAATGTGTATCAATGTTATGGTTTGTTCTGCATTTTAATTTTTATATAAATAAATAAATACATAAATAAATATTTCTAAATGTTCTAAATATTTTAGAACATAACATTTTTGAAAACAGATAAAATTTTATTTTACACTTTTAATGAAAATACATTGAAATTAAGTTCACTTTGAATATAATTGCATTTTATTTCTTAATCCTTTAGGTTAGTGAGAATGAGTTCATGCTGAGATCATAGTAGAAATATAAAATACAAAAGTAGAGCTCAGGGGGAAAAGCTGAAAAGCACGAAGAAACAAAAAATGTTCAAAGAGACAGCTTGCTTAAGTTTTTAAAAACTGGAAACAACAAAAATGAGCTTTATATTGAAGATGACCCACATAAAATTTGCAAACAGGACATTATAAATCCTTTATTAAAGACAGATTTAATTATTGAACAAAACAATGTAAATGAGCTAAAATTATTTTTATTAGGTAAACAACTTGAACAAATCAAATGACATGCCTGCAATTTTATGAGATAGTAAATATCACTACTTAACTGAGATACTTCTATGATAAAAATAAAATACTTCATAAAAGTTTCTTTAATAATATTTAAATTTTGTAAAATTTGCATTTCATTCCCAAACATATAGATTGCACATTTCATTAATAATTTTATATGCTATTACTCAGCTGAGAAATTTGATTAAAAATGGTGTCAGAGTACAGTGACCTGATATGACATTACTGTTAATAGAACACAAATTATGATAAAATCCTAATTTTAATAACCATAAGTATTTTTTCCTGCGATGAAAGCAACAAGTAAATTATATAGAATACTTATATAATAATTTATGAATAATCAAGTGTCTTCATTTTGTTACTCAAACATCACCAGCAGTCAACAAAGTATCCAAACTTGTACAATAATAAAATTACATTTTCTTGAAAGTTTGCTCCCCTTTATTGTATAAAAGTCATGTTTTACATATTAAAATTTTTTTAATGTTTATTTTTGAGAGAGAGAGAGAGACAGAGTGTGAGTGGGGGAGGGGCAGAGAGAGAGGGAGACACATAATCAGACAGCCCGACGCGGGGCTGGAACTCAGGAGCCTTGAGATCATGACCTGAGCAGAAGTCAGACACTTAACCTACCCAGCCACCCAGGCACCCCCATGTTTTACGTATTTTAAAGAACTTCATTGTTAAGATATTTTTGTCAAGATAGGGAATAAACATATTGTGTTTAACAGTTTGATAGCTTGGTTTTAATGTTTAAATGTTTATGGGTCTCCATTTGCACTATTTCCACAGACAGTTTAGTAATTAGCCTTGGACTAGAGACTGGTCAACAGTTATTAAATCAGAATCCATTAACTTAACCACATTAATTTAACCGAGGGATTCAAGAGAACTACCTGATAACCACCCTTAAAACCACACTGGGAGCATTTTGAAAGCAACAATGCAAGCAAATTAACCTGAGAGATCCAGCTAGGGTAAAAGGAATCGGAAAGGAACGATGCATGTAAAATGATCTCAGAATCACGGGCTCACATCAGAACCTTCACGAAACGCTGAATAAAGTTGACAAGGACTCATTACAGTTTTCACCTGGAAAAGGTTTGGGCAAATTAGTTTTAGATTATATACAAATTTGGAGTGGCAATGAGTTGCTTATTTATTTTTGTTATTATTTTCCCTAAAAAAGAAAAAGTATGTGGGAAGCAATTGCAACAGAGCATGCTAGATGTGACTTAGTGGTATCATCCGCTCATTGAAAAATACCCCAACCTCAGCCTATCTGTAATGGAAATAGAGTATTTCTTTAGTGCCAATAATGGAAAAAAATTACAGCTGTCAGAAATGATAGCCTAGACTACTTTTGTAAAGCATTTTCTTAAAGCCGTAAATCACCAGAGTTAGCACAATCTCATAAATTTTCTTCTCATTCCTTCTCTTCTTCTCCCTGTTTACATTTCCCCTCCCCTTTATTTCTTTTTATTGTTCTCCTTATGAATGTTTATCTGTGCTGTCATTTTGAGTAATACTCCTCATTAAAAATTTAAAAATATTCTTCACATCTTGAACACATTAAGCCTCAAAAATTTGGGGTCTTTGTGATATAGTAATTTCTGTTTGGATTTACAACATGTTCAGGGAAAGGATGCTTTTGGTTTTGACAAGTGAGAACATTTTTACCAGTATTAAAAGATGTGTGACAATATTTATTAGGATTTTTAGTTTAACATGAAAGAATAGAAGCAAGAAAACAAAAGAGCAGCAACAGTTGAGAGTACTGGTTGAAGGTCCAATAGACCTCAGTTTGTGTGACATTGAACATTAGCTTAACCTTCATAGGCCTGAATTTGCTCATCTGCAAGTGGGTATAATAATGTTTCTCTCTCATACAGGCTTGAGAATTAAATAAAATGATCTGTGTAAAGTGCTTAGAACCCTGTGAACTGCGTCTGACCTTCTTTTATAAAATAAAGTAGTATAGGGCGCTTGGGTGGCTCAGTCGATTAAGCATCTGACTCTCGGTTTCGGCTCCGGTCATGGGATCTCATGATTGGTGAGATGGAGTCTCATGTTGGGCTCTGTGCTGATAGTGGAGAGGCTGCTTGGGATTCTCTCTCTCCCTCTCTCTGTGCCCCTCTCCCACTTGCACCTGCTCGCACTAACATGCTCTCTCTCTAAAAATAAATATTTAATGGGGCGCCTGGGTGGCTCAGTCGGTTAAGCGTCCGACTTCAGCTCAGGTCATGATCTCACGGTCCGTGAGTTCGAGCCCCGCGTCGGGCTCTGTGCTGACGGCTCAGAGCCTGGAGCCTGTTTCAGATTCTGTGTCTCCCTCTCTCTCTGACCCTCCCCCATTCATGCTCTGTCTCTCTCTGTCTCAAGAATAAATAAACATTAAAAAAAAAATAAAAATAAAAATAAATATTTAAAAAGTAAATAAATAAAATAAAAGTCATATCTACTCACAATAGAAAATGTAGACGGTAGAGAAGCATAAAATAATCTTTCCTTGCCTCTGCCGCCCCCCACTCCATTAATAGTTTCTCATGTGTCCTGCCCCCAAATTGGTTTGGGAAACAGCCTATATACAGTCCTTTCTAAAACTACACAGAGAGATCAGACTTTAAACCCTATCTCGTACTTTTATCACTTAATATTTTATCTTGAATGTCTTTCTCCTCACACACCTATACATCACTCTCATTCTCTATAATAACTGTGTCATGTTCTAGTCTATAAATGAACTCTTAAGTCATATAACTGATCTTCTTTTGCAGTTTTTTTTTGTTTTTGCAATTATGTCTGTAAGGAAAAGTCCTAGCAGTAGAATTTTTGAATTAGTCTATGTGTGTTTTTTACTTAAATGTCTTTTGCTGAACTACCTTCCCAAAAAGTTTGCACTAATTTACTTTGTTGGTATTTTATGCATTTGGATATGGTCCTGAAAACGTGTATGTAAAAAAGTTGTTAAAATAGACCCTTTAAAATGAACTATACTGGGGATATGGTTTATGTTTTAGCAGGGTTCATGACCCTTTTTGGTCATTTTGGAAAAACGTGGACTTCTATCTTTCTGATGTGCTTTCAAGAAAATGTAGATGTATGCACATGTTAGGAGGAAGCCTATCTATGGTAAGCAGAACAGTAGTTCCCAACATGACAGCACCCTCATCATTGACTTTAGCCCAATGAGGCTTGCCTCAGACTTTTGATATCCCCAATGAATTTGTGTTGTGTTAAACCACTGTTTATGGTAATTTGTTACAGTGACAATAGGAAACTAATACACCATTCATGTATCCCAGATGAAGATTCAGCTATGTGGGAACTTGCCGTGTTGGAATATATGAAAGCTTTAGAAAACAGAGCAAAATCCTTTAGTACACAAAGCAGTAGAAACTTGGGCTGGCCACTCCACTTTGCCTGTCCTCCCACTGGCATAACCCCTAAGCATCTCCATGATATCCCCAGTGTTCCAAGAAGCAGATTAAAAACTACTCCCTTAGAAAATTAAACAAGCTGGGGTGTCTGGGTGGCTCAGTTGGTTAAGTGCCTGATTTCGGCTCAGGTCATGATCTCGTGCTTCGTGGGTTCAAGCCCCACGTCAGGCTCTGTGCTGACTGCTCAGAGCCTGAAGCCTGCTTTGGATTCTGTGTCTCCCTCTCTCTGCTCCTCCCCAGCTCACACTCTGTCTGTCTCTCTCAAAAATAAACATTAAAATTTTTAAAAAAAGAAAATTAAACAAGCTTTTCTTTGTGAGTCCAGAATGTATATATAAATCATATATTTTTTTTAAAAAAACATGTAGTTTTGAATGAGTAAGTATGTATTGGCATGTATTTTAGAGGAGCTACTGTGCTGGACTCTAGGACACAGTGCTAAATAAGAGACTTCTTCCTGCCCTCACAGGGTATAGGATAGTAATGAAAGTAGCCAATTCTAATGTACTGTGACAAATGCTTTGATGAGGAAAGACTAGGGTGCTGTGTGCATGCATAGAAGAGGTACTGTCAGTAGTCTGATATAAGGAAGTTATAACATTCAAGTTAAGACCAAGCAGTGTTACCCAGGCAAAGGATAAGCCTGTATTGTTGCAGAGGAAGAGGTGGGGTAAAGACAAGAGACATGGCATGTGGAGAATCATTATGGTAGAAGGAACAGCAATTTTTAAAGACACAGAAGTGAGAGAGTAGGGTAACTTTGGAAAACTAGAGGAATTTTATCATAGAATGCCATGGAAAAATGGAAGGAAAGGAAATGAGGTTGAAACTCTTGAGGAGCCTTGCTGTTCCTAGAGAGGTATGTCCATGCCAATCTCTTGTGCAGGCAGAGCCACCCTAGTAGGTCTAGGATGGAAATCTATTTGAATTTAGAAGTGTTACTCTGGGCCAGAATGTGGGGGACAGACGAGAAGGAGTAATATTGGAGGCTATTGCAGGCATCAAGGCAAGAGCCATAATGGTGGTGGACGTAGACCTATGAGAATGACCTGAGATATTTAGATCACATGCTTGACAGGGCCTGGTGATGAGTGGATATGTGGAGGATATGACAAGAAGAGAGAGAATTCCAAAAAGAAACCCAGATTCCTGGCTTGTGAAGGAACACAGGAGACTTCTATCCTACAAGTGCTGAATTTGAGGACCAGTAAGGTTTTCTCTTGGAAAAACCTAGCAAACAGGTGCTCTAGCAAACAGGTGCATAAATAGATCCAGAACCCCAGAAAGTAATTTGGGAGAGACAGAGAGATTTATGACTTACTAGCTTATTCTTGTTAAGTGTTAAACAAAGTGAAGGGAATGAATAAAATCTCAGAGTGAGAACGTATGGAATGGGAAGAAGGTTTAGGGCAGGACCCTGAGGAAAGCAAATCTTAAGCAAGGAATGGAGGAAGAGGAACCCACCAAGAGGCTAAGAGGAGCTGCCAGGGAGGGGGAAGGAAAGTCAGCCAAGTGCGAGGAAGTGGTCAGCTGTGCCAGTGCAATGCCATGCAGGGCTTAAGCAAAATCGTTGCTAAAACTGTCTCTTGATTGTACTACTGGAGAAGGTCTTAGGCGTCACGAGAATAGTTCCAGTAGGATGATGATTGCAATAGGCTGAAAAGTGACTGGGAGCTCAGTGCTGGTGGGTAGAGATGAAATGCAGAACACAGATGGGAGGAGGAATCTCACGGTAAGAGAAAGACAGGAAGAAAAGATGGGTGCATTTATGTGTTCAGAAAGAGAAAATATAGGCATATCTTCAAATATTAGAGAATGATTTCTGCGTACCTAAATTATAAGAAAGAACAATTAGAACTCTTGAGTTGCCTCCTAGGACCGAACAGGACTAATGAAAACACTAAGGAGTGACTTGCCAATAATGATCAATACTCGAAATGGAATACTTGCATTAGACATTGTATTTTGAACAGCTAGACATGCTCTTGTGGCCAAAGTATGCTTCCAAGACTGTCTCTGGCACTGGCCACACTCCTGCCCCCTGTGCCAGATGCCTTAGAATCCCAGTATGACTCACAGGGTGTTCAAGCAAGTTCTCTAGGAATTAATCCAGCTGCTAGCCCAGATCATTCCTTCTCCCAAACGTGACACTACAGTACAGAAATATCATCCCAGAGACACAGAGACAAGTATGGTGGAAAGTGCAAGAGTCTGAGCCCCAGACAACCTCTCTGCTGCTTTTGCGTGACCTTAGACAAGTCACTTAAATTCTGATTCTCCATCTCTCTTTCCTTTTTTTATTTTTCTCTATATTTTTTTAAGATTTTATTTTTAAGTGATCTTTACACCCAACGTGGGGCTCGAATTCACAGCCTTGAGATCAAGAGTCACACGCTCCACTAACTGAGCCAGCCAGGTGCCCCATATTTTTCTCTATTTTAACATATCAGATTCACAGAAAAGCTGCAAAAATAGTACAAAGCATTTCCATATACCCTTCATCTAGATTCCCCAAATGTTAACAGTTTCTAGTTGCTTTATTTTTTTTCTCAATCTCTGTGCATACTTGAGTATGCACACACCATACCTATCAATTTTTTTCCTGAAACATTTAAGAATAAGTGGCAGATACAATGTCCTCTTTCCCATAAATTATTCAGTGAATATTTTCTAGAAACAAGAAGTTCTTTTGTTTCATTTGTTTGTTTTCAAACAAGGACTTCTTTAATTATGGCACAATGATCAAAATCAGGAAATTAACATTGAAACAATAGTATTGTGTACTGTATAGACTTTATTGAGATTTTGTTAATTGTCCCAATAATGTCCTTGATAGCAAAAGAAAATCCTATATCATGTCTTTTATTTATTTAAAAAAAATAAAATATTTTTGAAATGTAACATGATAGTAGTTTCGCGTGTACAACATAGTGATTCAACATTTGTATATATTGTGAGATGTTCACCACATTAACTCTCTCATCTGTCACCACACACATTTGCAACATTTTTACTTGTGATGAGATCTGTTAAGATTTATTTACTTAGAAACTTTCAATATTATTATTTTTTAATGTGTATTATTTACAATATTATTATTATTATTTAGATGTTTATTATTTATGCTTGAGGGAGAGAAAGACAGGGACAAAGCGTGAGTGGGGGAGGGGCAGGGAGCGAGGGAGACACAGAATTCTAAACAGACTCCAGGCTCCAAGCTGTCAGCACAGAGCCAGACATGGGGCTCGAACTCAAACTGTGAGATCATGGCCTGAGCTGAAGTCGGACGCTTAACCGACTGAGCCACTCAGGTGCCCCTGTGATACAATATCATTGACTATAGTTCCATGTTGTACATTACATCTCCATGACTTACTTTATAACTGGAAGTTTGTACCTCTTGATCTCCTTCACCCCTCAACTCTCCTCCCTTCTAGCAACAACCAATCTGTTCTCTGTATGTATAGGTTTTGTTTTATTTGCTCATTTGTCTTGTTTTCTAGATTCTAGATATAAGTGAAGTCATACAGTATTTGTCTTTCTTTGACTTATTTAACTTAGCATAGTAACCTCAAGTCCATCCATGCTGTCGTACATGGAAAGATCTCATTCTTTTTTATAGTTGAGTAATATTTTATTGTATACGTCTACCATGTCTTTCCTCATTCATCTGCCAATGGACACTTGGATTGCTTGGCTATTGCAAATGATGCTGCAATAAACACAGAGTGCATAAATTTCTCAAATTAGTATTTTTTTTTCAGATAAATACTCCAGAAGTAGATATTGCTGGACCATATGTTATTTCTATTTTTAATTTTTTGAGGAGCCTCCATACTGTTTTACATAGTGGCCACATTAATTTACATTCGTATATGACACAATACGCAAAAGTTCCCTTTTCTCCACAACCTTGCCAACACTTTTTACTTCTTGTCTTTTTGATAATAGCCATTCTAGGTGTGAGGTGATGTCTCACGGTGGTTTTGATTTGCATTTCCCTAATGATTCGTGATATTGAGCTTTTTTTTTTTTAATTTTTTTTTTAACATTTATTTATTTTTGAGACAGAGAGAGACAGAGCATGAATGGGGGAGGGTCAGAGAGAGGGAGACACAGAATCCGAAACAGGCTCCAGGCTCCGAGCTGTCAGCACAGAGCCCGACGCGGGGCTCGAACTCACGGACCACGAGATCGTGACCTCAGCCAAAGTCGGCGGCTCAACCGACTGAGCCACCCAGGTGCCCCGATATTGAGCATTTTTTCATGTGTTTCTTGGCTGTCTCTATGTCTTCTTTGGAAAAATGTCTGTCCAAATCCTCTTCCCATTTTTTTTAAAAACAGTGTTGTTGTTGTTGTTGTTTTAATATTGAATTGTATGAGTTCTTCATATAGTTTGGTTATTAACCTTTTGTTGAATATGTGATTTACAGATATCTTTTCCCATTCAGTAGGTTGCCTTTTTATTTTGTAAATGGTTTCCTTTTCTGTGAAGAAGCTTTTTAGTTTGATGTAGTCCATTTGTTTATTCTCACTTTTGTTGCCATTGCTTCTGGAGTTAGATCCAACAAAATATCACTAAGACCAATGTCAATGAGATTACCACCTATGTTTTCTTCTAGGAGTTTTATGGTTTTAGGTCTTACATTTGAGTCTTTAACCCATTTTGAGTTAATTTTTGTGTATAGTGTAAGATAGTGGTCCAGTTTCATTCTTTTGCATGTGGCTGTCCAGTTTTCCCAAAAGCATTTGTTAAAGAGACAGTCCTTTTCCTGTTGTGTATTCTTGGCTCCTTTGTTGTACATTAACTGACCATATATGCATGGGTTTATTTCTGGGCTCTCTATTCTGTTCCATGAATCTATGTGTCTATTTTTATGCCAATACAATACTGTTTAAATTACTACAGCTTTTTAGTATAGTTTTAAAATGGAGAGCGTGATGCTTTATTCTTTTTTCTCAGGGTTGCTTTGGATATCTGAGATCTGTGGTTCCGTAAAAATTTACGTTGTTATATTTCTCTGAAAATACAATTGGAATTTTGATAGGAATTACATTGAATCTGTAGATTTCTTTGGGTAATACCGACATTTTAATAATATTAATTCTTTCAAATTATAAGAATGGTATGTCTTTCCATTTATGTATGTTTTCTTCAAATTCTTTCATCATTGCCTACTGGTCTTTCCATGTACAGGTCTTTCACCAACTTGGTTAAGTTTATTCCTAGGTATTTTTGCTTTTTTTTTTTTTAAGTTCATTTATTTATTTTGAGAGAGAAAAAGCATGAGCAGGGGAAAGGCAGACAAAGAAGGACAGAGAGGATCCCAAGCAGGCTCCGCACTGCCAGTGCAGCCTGACCCAGGATTCCATCTCATTAACCGTGAGATCATGACCTGAGCCAAAACCAAGAGTCGGATGCTTACCAGACTGAGCCACCCAAACACCCCAGGTATTTTATCCTTTTTGATACAATTATAAAGGAAATTGTTTTCTTAATTTTTCTTTCTGATGGTTTATTATTAGTGTCTAAAAATACAACAGGGTTTTGTACCTTGCAACTTTACTGAATTCACTAATTAGTTCTAACATTTTTTGTGTGAAATCTTTAGGGTTTTCTAGATATACAATCATGTCTCCAGAAATAGTAACAATTTCACTTGTCCCTTTTCAATTTATATCCCTTTTGTTTCTTTTTCTGACAAACTGCCCACATCATGTCTTTTAAATCTCCTTTAACCTGGAAATTTTTTGAGTGTTTCTTTGAATGTTATGAAATTGGCATTTTTGGAAACTACAGCCCCGTTATTTTGTAGCATGTACCTGAACTTTGGGGTTGTCTCATGTACCCTTAAAATATAATCCTTAAGATTAGATCCAGATTATTCATTTGTGGCAGGAATGTCACAGAAATGATGCTGGGTTCTTCCTAGTGCATCATAAAGAAGGTACATGCTGTTGATTAGTCCCATTACTAGCAGTGTTAACTGGGATCATTTGTCTAATGTGGTATCTGCCAGTTTTCTCTACTGTGATATTTTACCCTTTGCAATTAAAGATCTTGTGGGAATATCTATTACTCCTTAAACTACATGAATCAATTATTATTATAATGGCTGGAAAATGACAATTAAAAATTCCATCAATCTTTCTAGATTTATGAGGTGGTTTTCTCCTGTAGGAAGAGTTTACCCTTTTTCCCAGTTTCTTGCTTGTTCATTTGTTGATTTTACTCATGAAATCTTATTTTGTTAATAGTGTATAATCCTTAAATTTACTATCTTTATTTTGATAGTCATATTGTCCTGGATTTTGACAGTGGGAGCCCCTTCAGTTTGGCTCCTGTGTCTTTTTTATTTAAAAAAAATTTTTTTTAATGTTTATTTATTTTTGAGAGAGAGACAGCATGAGTGGGGGAGGGGCAGAGAGAGAAGACACAGAATCTGAAGCAGGCTCCAGGCTCCTAGCTGTCAGCACAGAGCCCAACGTGGGGCTCGAACTCACGAGCTGTGAGATCATGACCTGAGCCAAAGTCAGATGCTTAACCAACTGAGCCACCCAGGCGCCCCGGCTCCTGTGTCTTTTTGATGTCCCCATCCTCTTTTGGTTACTTTCTTACATTTTGGCACTACAAAATATTTCAGACTTATCTGTTCTTTCCCTGATCCAGTCCTTAATCAACCATTTTCCCAAGGAATATTCTTTTCTTTAGTGAAGAATGGTATTTAGAAAACAAAATCCAGTGCTAAGTGTCCTCATTGCTATTATAGTTTTATTGCTTCTAGTCATCTTAGAGGACAGATCTGGGAGATACACACACACACACACACACACACACACACACACACACGTGCATGCTAGGATATGTATATCAGATATACATACAATGTGCATTTATATGACATATACATATACAGACGCATACATAGCTATATCAATTTATATCTGTCTCTTCATGTCCCCATGAGTTCACACTGATATCTACAGTTCCAGTACCACACATCAGGGTTTATTCTATCATTTCCTTTCTATGTTTATTATTATCTTCTATAACAGGGAGAAATCTGGCTTTCCTTATATATATATATATATATATATATATATATATATATATATATATACGTATATATACATATATACATATATGTATATATATATATATATACAAACAATAGAATATATAAAAAGTAATTTCAGAATTACTCACCTGTGTTTCTGGGGGAGTGGGAAAGCAAATCTGAAGCAATTCCGGTCACTAATTAGTTTAATATCTTGCATGGTTCTGTTTATACATGAAGTTTACTGATGTATTTTATTGAGATTGAGCTCAATTTATAAATTTGCATAGGAGACTGACATTTCCATGATGGTTAGCTTTCCTATCCAAGAATAGGAATGTTTTCCACTTGTTTAAGTTTACATTTGTGTTTTTCAGGAGTGTTTAAAGTTTTGCTCATGCAGGTTTTGAACATGTATTGTTATATCTATTCCAATGTGCTTTATCTTCTTGTTGTTAATGTGAATGAGATTTTCTCTAACAATGTGTTCTCTAGCCGATTATCATTTTTATAAATAATTGTTATTGATTCCTATATGTTAATTTTATAGCCTGCTACATTACTAAGTTCTTTGATTATCTGAGTTTATCATTAGGTGTTTAGGGTTTTCTGGTATAAGATCATAACATCTGCCAATAGAGATAATTTTATTTCTTCTCCAATTCTTATGCTTCTGATTATTTTCATCTAATTGCTTGACTAACAATGCTGGCACAGTGTTGATGGAAGCGTTTATTTTGTTCCTCTTCTTTAGTGTTTCCCATTAAGTAAGATGCTGGCTTTGGGAGTAAGGAATGTATATTTTGTCATCTTAAGAAAGTATTTATGAATTCCTATACTTTGACTATTTTTCTCAGGAAAAGATGTTTTTCAAGAGCTCTTTTTTCTAATAACTTTGGAGATAATGATACAATTTTTCTTCTTAAACATTTTTAAACGGCATATTCTACTAATAAATTCTCTAATTTGAAATAACCTTATATTCTCGAGATAAGTTTTACTTGGTTGTGTTGAATTTTTTTAATGTGGCATTGAATTCTTTTTGCTAATATTTACAACTTTTGCATCAATATTCATAGGTCTTATTAGGTTACAATTTTCTCTTTCTGTACTGTCCCTCTCAGGGTTAATTGTTAATGTTATACTTGCTTCATAAAAAAATGGAATGTTTTCCTTCATTTTCAATGCTCAGTAACGTATAACAGTGGAGCATTGGGACTATGTGATCTCTGAAGGTTTGGTAGTGATTTTCAGCTCTCTAGCACAAAATGAGATCCATTATAATATTTCCTTCCAAGGAGTTATGAAATCAGTTCAGTTGATGAACTTGGATATGCTTTACAAATAGCACATCACTAGCCATATGATAATTATTACATGGGTAAGAGTAAAGTGTAATGCAGAATGGGTAAATTGAATCTGCCTCCGTTGGGAAAGAGATAGATACTTAAGAAGATCTCATAGAAAGTATCTCTTAGTTAGGTTTTGAATGAGAAATAGGATTTTGTTGAACTAAGGAGTAAATATTCCAGGTGAAAGAAAGAGCATAAGTAAAGGCATCGAAGCTTATGATTGTAAAATTTACTGATTTTATGATATATAGTAGAGATATAACAGTTGACACTTTAACCTATATTAGTTTCTTTGATTCTAAGTGGGAGGTGGTGTGGGTGTTATCTCAGTCTTAAGGTCAGAGAAGGCAATAACTTTATGAGTAAGTGACAGAGTCTAGCACAGGTCCTGGCACAGAGTGGGTGTTTGATAAATATTTGGGGCATTTTCTGATCAATCAAAACCAGAGTAGAACTTTGTGTGTTTTTTGGTACTTCCTTCTGTTACTCTATTATTGTGCATTTTGTAATTAAACAAGTATTACCAATGTGTAGTATTGTTTTATAGGATACCATATAGTCCATTCATTGTTTCATTTATGTTTCTCTTATATTTACAATGAAACTGTAGCTCCCTTTGATAGGTAGGCTGCACATTTGATGTTTATACTTCTTATTTACAGAAACCAATCTGCATTCTTGTATTCAATTTCCATCAAGTAGCTCATGGGTTTCAAGAGAAGCTGACATCCCCTACTCTCCAGACAAAGGTGAGCTCAGATTGTCTTATGCCAACAACACATCCCATTATTCTGGTCACAGTGATTGGCTCAGGACTCCATGTGAACCAAGAAGACCAGAGACTTCTGGGAAAGAAACATCCTTGCTTTTTCCTCATTGTGTCTAACAAGGAAGAGAAGCAACCAAATAGGAAACATGAGATGGAATGTGCCAAGAATGGAGCATCTACAAGGAAGCAGATTAGAAAACAGAGAACAATAAAGTAAATCTTGAGCTACGATTTTAAACCTTACCTAAAGCCAGCATAGTTTTAGACTTTTCAAACATGTAAGTCAATAAAGGACAATTTTCTTTGTGACCAGGAGGACTCATTTGTAGGAAAAGTACAGTTGATAACCATGAAAATGAATTCACATTTCAGTCCAAATGACAAAGCCAAAACTTTGCACCACTTATCCAACTTTTTCTTTATTTTTAAGTTTATTTATTTATTTTGAGACAGAGAGAGAGAGAGCTGAGGAGGGGCAGAAAGAGGGAGAAACAGAATCCCAAGCAGGCTCTGCATTGTCAGCACAGTGCCTGATGCGGGGCTCAAACCCACAAACCATGAGATCATGACCTGAGCCAAGATCAAGAGTCGGCCACTTAATGAGCCATCCAGACACCTCTAGCTCTTTTTACTGCATAAATAGGAGCAGAGAAAAGGAAAATGAACATTTTAATTTAAGCTTTCATAAAATTATCAAATCGGATTCAGTTTGGATTTTATAAATGATAAAAAACATACCCAAGTCTTTAAACATCATATTTCATTTATACAAATACATCCTGTAAAAATTGTAATATGTTAAGGCCTGACTTCATAACACCAAGTACATTGGTCAACAGCACATTTGTCCTCAAAGCAAAAAAAAAAAAAAAAAAAAATCACATAATGATGATAATGAATTTCACCTATGTTTATCTTAAACAATATGATATATAATCTATCTCTTTTGTGCCATAATATATTTTGAAGCTACACTTGGAACGGAAATTCCTAAGGATTAGAATCTTCAGTGAGTTTATAACATTAGTAAGTTTTCAAATTTTGACAGACCTCTGCAAATTGTCTTTTTATTATAATAGTTTGATCAGTCATTATTAACTTTAGATTCACAGCGAACATTAGAAATGCTCTTTGAAATGGACTGCCTGAGACTTAGGTTCATATGTCCAGTCACCAAGTATTTCCATTTGAAAATCCTATTTTCATCAACCTTATAAATTTAGTCATTAAAGAACTTCAATTAAACATGTGTGATGTCTTGTGTAGGCCCTCAGCGTCATTCTCCCTGGGGTTCAATTAACAGGAAAATGGAGAGGAATAAGTGTTGGCCAGGATGTGGGGGCACAGTCACTCTTACATATTGCTAATGGAAGTGCTAATTGACTTTGATGTTCCATTTGGCCACGTCAAGTAAAATTGCAAATATACCTTGATTGTGTCAATTTTTTATTTTAGGCACTTATTCATTTAGTAAAAAGTTATGTTTTGTAACTTTCAAATTAATTTTTCTTGATTTCTAATGTGGTTGGACATCTTCTCAAAGGTATATTGGCTTTCTTTTCTTTTTCTTGATTTCCAGCTTATATTCTCTGTTCATTTTTCTGTTGAGTTACTTGTATTTTCTTCCTCAAATGTACAAATGCTTTCTATATTCAGTATAGTATTCCTTTGTATTTATATGCAAGTAACTTCACAATGTATTTTTTTATCTTTTAACTTTGGTTGTGATGCCTTTGTTCTTTTTGGTCTTGATTTTTCTTCTTATTATAAAGTATTATTTAATTTTTGAAACTTTAGGTATCTAACTCACTTGGATTTTTTTATGATTTAAAGAAGAAGCCTAGTTTATGTATTTTTCTATATGGAAAATCATGCATGGAATGGTATGTATTTCTTCCACTAATTTATCGTTTATTTCTCTTCTATAGTAAGTCCAGAACTTGCTTGGGTTTATACATAATTTATTTTGTCTCATTGATCTATTTAAGTGTTCCAAACCCAAAATGACAGTTTTGATTACTACAACCTAATAGCAAATTTTGATATCAGGTGTAGCAATTCCTTTTCTTTTTTTTTTCAAGCTCCTTTCAAATGTGTTTTATTTTCTAAGCCTCCAATTAAGTTTTTTTAAATTTAATTTTTTATTTTTTTAAATTTACATCCAAATTAGTTAGCATATAGTGAAACAATGATTTCAGGAGTAGATTCCTTAATGCCCTTTACCCATTTAGCCCATCCCCCCCCCCAATGCCTCCAGTAACCCTCAGTTTGTTCTCCATATTTAAGAGTCTCTTCTGTTTTGTCCCCCTCCCTGTTTTTATATTATTTTTGTTTCCCTTCCCTTATGTTCATCTGTTTTGTCTCTTAAAGTCCTCATACGATTGAAGTCATACGATTTTTGTCTTTCTCTGACTGACTAATTTCACTTAGCATAATACCCTCCAGTTCCATCCATGTAGTTGCAAATGGCAAGATTTCATTCTTTTTGATGGCTGAGGAATATTCTGGTGTGTGTGTGTGTGTGTGTGTGTGTGTATGTATGTATATATATATATATATATATATATATATATATATATATACCACATTTTCTTTATCCATTCATCCATCGATGGACATTTGGGCTCTTTCCATACTTTGTTGATAGTGCTGCTATAAACATGGGGTTTCATGTGTCCCTTTGAAACAGCACACCTTATCCCGTGGATAAATGCCTACTAGTTCAATTGCTGGGTCGTAGGGTAGTTCTATTTTTTGTTTTTTGAGGAACCTCCATACTGTTTTCCAGAGTGGCTTCACCAGCTTGCATTGCCACCAACAATGCGAAAGAGATCCTCTTTCTCCGCATCCTCGCCAACATCTGTTGTTGCCTGAGTTGTTAATGTGAGCCATTCTGACAGGTGTAAGGTGGTATCTCATTGTGGTTTTGATTTGTATTTCCCTGATGATGAGAGATGTTGAGCGTTTTATCATGTGTCAGTTGGCCATCTGGATGTCTTCCTCAGAGAAGTGTCTATTCATGTCTTTTGCCCATTTCTTCACTGGATTATTTGTTTTTTGGGTGTTGAGTTTGATAAATTCTTTATAGATTTTGGATACTAACCATTTATCTGATATGTCATTTGCAAATATCTTCTCCCATTCTGTCGGTTGCCTTTTAGTTTTGCTGATTGTTTCCTTCGCTGTGCAGAAGCTTTTTATTTTGATGAGGTCCCAGTAGTTCATTTTTGCTTTTGTTTCCCTTGCCTCCAGAGATGTGTTAAGAAGCTGCTGCAGCTAAGATCAAAGAGGTTTTTGCCTGCTTTCTCCTCGAGGATTTTGATGGCTTCCTGTCTTACATTGAGGTCTTTCATCCATTTTGAGTTTATTTTTGTGTATGGTGTAAAAAATTGGTCCAGGTTCATTCTTCTGCATGTCGCTGTCCAGTTTTCCCAGCACCATTTGCTGAAGAGACTGTCTTTATACCATTGGATATTCTTTCCTGCTTGGTCAAAGATTAGTTGGCCATACGTTTGTAGGTCCATTTCTGGGTTCTCTATTCTGTTCCATTGATCTGAGTGTCTGTTCTTGTACCAGTACCATACTGTCTTGATGATTACAGCTTTGTAGTATAGCTTAAAGTCTGGGATTGTGATGCCTCCTGCTTTGGTTTTCTTTTTCCAGATTGCTTTGGCTATTCAAGGTCTTTTCTTGTTCCACACAAATTTTAGGATTGTATGTTCTAGCTCTGTGAAGAATGCTGGTGTTATTTTGATAGATATTGCATTGAATATGTAGATTGCTTTGGGTAGTATTGACATTTTAATAATATTTGTTCTTCGTATCCAGGAGCATGGAATATTTTTCCATTTTTGGGGGGGGTCTTCTTCAATTTCTTTCATAAGCTTTCTATGGTTTTCAGTGTTTAGATTTTTCACCTCTTTGGTTAGATTTATTCCTAGGTATTTTATGGTTTTTGGTGCAACTGTAAATGGGATCGATTCCTTGATTTCTCTTTCTGCTGCTTCATTATTGGTATATAGGAATACAACCGATTTCTGTGCATTGATTTTATATCCTGCAACTTGGCTGAATTCATGGATCAGTTCTAGCAGTTTTTTGGTGGAATCTTTTGGGTTTTCTCAAAAGTATCATGTCATCTGCAAAGAGTGAAAGTTTGATCTCCTCCTGGCCAATTTGGATGCCTTTGTGTGTGTGTGTGTGTGTGTGTGTGTGTGTGTGTGTGTGTGTATGTGTTGTCTGATTGCTGAGGCTAAGACTTCCAATACTATGTTGAATAACAGTAGCAAGAGTGGACATCCCTGTCTTCTTCCTGGCCTTAGGGGGAAAGCTCTCAGTGTTTCCCCATTGAGGATGACATTAGCGTTGGGTTGTTCATATATGACTTTTATGATCTCGAGGTATATTCCTTCTATCCCTACTTTCTTGAGGGTTTTTATGAAGAAAGGATGCTGTATGTTGTCAAATGCTTTCTCTGCATGTATTGAGAGGATCATATGGTTCTTGTCCTTTCTTTTATTGATGTGATGAATCACGTTAATTGTTTTGTGGATATTGAACCAGCCCTGCATCCCAGGCATAAATCTCACTTGGTTGTGGTGAATAATTTTTTTAATGTTGTTGGAGCCGGTTGGCTAATATCTTGTTGAGGATTTTTGCATCCATGTTCATCAGGGAAATCGGTCTATAGTTCTCATATTTTGTCGGGCCTCTGTCTGGTTTTGAAATCAAGGTAATGCTGGCTTCATAGAAAGAGTTTGGAAGTTTTCCTTCCATTTCTATTTTTTGGAACACCTTCAAGAGAATAGGTGTTAACTCTTCCTTAAATGTTTGGTAGAATTCCCCTGGAAAGCCATCTGGCCCTGGACTCTTGTTCTTTGGCAGATTTTTGATTACTAATTCGATTTCCTTACTGGTTATGGGTCTGTTCAAATTTTCTATTTCTTCCTGTTTCAGTTTTGGTAGTGTATATGTTTCTAGGAATTTGTCCATTTCTTCCAGATTACCCATTTTATTGGCATATAATTGCTTATAATATTCTGTTATTATTGTTTTTATTTCTGTTGTGTTGGTTGTGATCTCTCCTCTTTCATTCTTGACTTTATTTATTTGGGTCCTTTCTTTTTTCTTTTTGATCAAACTGGCTAGTGGTTTATCAATTTTGTTAATTGTTTCAAAGAACCAGCTTCTGGTTTCATTGATCTGTTCTACTATTTTTTGGTTTCGATAGCATTAATTTCTGCTCTAATCTTTGTTATTTCCTGTCTTCTGCTGGTTTTGGGTTTTATTTGCTGTTCTTTTTCCAGCTCCTTAAGGTGTAAGGTTAGGTTGTGTATCTGAGATCTTTCTTCCTTCTTTAGGAAGGCCTGGATTGCTATATACTTTCCTCTTATGATCGCCTTTGCTGTGTCCCAGAGGTTTGGGGTTGTGGTGTTATCATTTTCATTGACTTCCACATACTTTTTAATTTCCTCTTTAACTGCTTGGTTAGTCCATTCATTCTTTAGTAGGATGTTCTGTAGTCTCCAAGTATTTGTTACCTTTCCAAATTTTTTCTTGTGGTTGATTTCGAGTTTCATAGCGTTGTGTTCTGAAAATATGCATGGTATGATCTTGATCTTTTTGTACTTACTTAGGGCTGATTTGTGTCCAAATATATCTATTCTGGAGAATGTTCCATGTGCGCTGGAGAAGAATGTATATTCTGCTGCTTTAGGATGAAATGTTCTGAATATATCTGTTAAGTCCATCTGGTTCAGTGTGTCATTCAAAGCCATTGTTTCCTTGTTGATTTTTTGATTAGATGATCTGTCCATTGTTGTGAGTGGGGTGTTGAAGTCTCTTACTATTATGGTATTTACTATTGATGAGTTTCTTTATGTTTGTGATTAATTGATTTATATATTTGGGTTCTTCCACATTTGGCACATAAATGTTTACAATTGTTAGGTCTTCTTGGTCTATAGACCCCTTGATTATGATATAATGCCCTTCTGCATCTCTTGATACAATCTTTATTTTAAAGTCTAGATTGTCTGATATAAGTAGGGCTACTCCGGCTTTCTTTTCTTGACCATTAGCATGATAGATGGTTTTCCATCCCCTTATTTTCAATCTGAAGGTGTTTTTTTTTAAATTTTTAAAAAATGTTTATTTATTTTTGAGAGACAGAGTGTGAGTGGGGGAGGAGCAGAGAGAGAGGGAGACACAGAATCTGAAGCAGACTCCAGGCTCTGAGCTGTTAGCACAGAGACTGATGCAGGGCTTGAACTCACGAACCATGAGATCATGACCTGAGCTGAAGTTGGATGCTTACCGACTGAGCCACCCAGGTGCCCCTGAAGGTGTCTTTAGGTCTAAAGGGGGTCTCTTGTAAATAGCATATAGATGGATCTTGTTTTCTTATCCATTCTGTTACCCTATGTCTTTTGATTGGAGCACTGAGTCCATTGACATTTAGAGTGAGTACTGAAAGATATGAATTTATTGCCATTATAATGCTTGTAGAGTTGGAGTTTCTGGTGGTGTTCTCTGGTCCTTTCTAATCTTTTGTTGCTTTTGGTATATATATATATATATATATATATATAAATTTTCATCTTTTCTCCCCTCAGAGAGTCCCCCTTAAAATTTCTTGCAGGGCTGGTTTAGTGGTCACAAACCCCTTTAATTTTTGTTTGTCTGGGAAATTTTTTTATCTCTCCTTCTATTTTGAAGGACAGCTTTTCTGGATAAAGAATTCTTGGCTGCATATTTTTCTGATTCAGCACACTGAATATATCCTGCCCCTTTTCTGGCCTGCCAAGTTTCTGTGGATAGGTCTGCTGCAAACCTGATCTGTGTTCCCTTGTAGGTTAAGGACTTTTTTTCCCTTGCTGCTTTCATGATTCTCTCCTTGCCTGAGTATTTTGTGAATTTGACTATGATATGCCTTGTTGATGGTCGGTGTTTGTTGAGTCTAATGGGAGTCCTCTGTGCTTCCTGGATTTTGATGTCTGTGTCTTTCCCCAGGTTAGGAAAATTCTGCTATGATTTGCTCACATAACCCTTCTACCCCTATTTCTCTCTCTTCCTCCTCTGGGACCCCTGTGATTCTGATGTTGTTCCTTTTTAATGAGTCATTGATTTCTCTAATTCTTAAATCATGCTCTTTTGCCTTAATCTCCCTCTTTTTTTCTGCTTCGTTATTCTCTATAAGTTTGTCCTCTATATCGCTGATTCTCTGTTCTGCCTCGTCCATCCTTGCCACGGCTGCATCCATCCATGATTGCAGCTCAGTTAGAGCATTTTTAATTTCATTCTATTTTTTACTTCTTTTATCTCTGCCGAAAGGGATTCTAATCTATTTTTGACTCCAGCTAGTATTCTTATTATCATGATTCTAAATTCTGGTTCAGACATCTTTCTTGTATCTGTGTTGGTTAAATCCCTGGCTGTCATTTCTTCATGCTCTTTCTTTTAGGGTGAATTCCTTTGTTTTGTCATTTTAAATGGAGAAAAGGAATTAATGAGGTAGAAAAATTGAAATTAAAAAAATTAAGATTAAAAAAATCTTAAAATTAAAAATTAAAAACACACACACCCAAAAATCGAATAGATGATGCTAGATCCTAGGTGTATTTTGGTCTGGGTGTTGAAAGTGGTTTGACAGATTAGAGAAAAAAAAAAGGGGGGGGGAGGAGGAAGTCGTTTGAAAATGTGAAAGAATGAATACATTGATGTAGACTAAAATGAAATGATGGGGGTAAAATAGAATTTGGAAAAATATTCAAAAAAGTAAATAATATAGTAGAAAAAATTAAAGAAAAATATTTTTAATAAAAATTAAAAATAATTGAGTTTTTTCATTTTCTGTATTTAAGAAAAAAGAAAAGAAATGAAAAAGATAAAAGATTAAAAAAAGAAAGAAAGGGGCGCCTGGGTGGCGCAGTCGGTTAAGCATCCGACTTCAGCCAGGTCACGATCTCGCGGTCTGTGAGTTCGAGCCCCGCATCAGGCTCTGGGCTGATGGCTCAGAGCCTGGAGCCTGTTTCCGATTCTGTGTCTCCCTCTCTCTCTGCCCCTCCCTCGTTCATGCTCTGTCTCTCTCTGTCCCAAAAATAAATAAAAAACGTTGAAAAAAAAATTAAAAAAAAAAAAGAAAGAAAAAAGAAAAAAGAAATCGTTTCAAAATTTGAAAAAGTGAATATACTGTAATAGACTAAAATAAAATGATGGGAGTAAGATAGAATTTGAAAAAATTTACATAAAAGTAAATAATATAGTAGAAAGAATTAAATAAAAATATTTTAAAAAGAGATTGAAAGTAAAAATGAAGTTTTTCTCTTTCTGCATTCAATAAAAAGAAATAAAAAAGAGACAAAAATAGAAAGAAAAAAGGAAATTGTTTGAAAAGGTGAGTACACTGAAGTAGGCTAAAATAAAATGATGGAAGTAAAGTTAAATTTGAAAAAAATTACACAGAAGTAAAAAATATAGTAATAAAAATTAAAGAGATATTTTTAATAAAAATTGAAAACAAAATTTTTTTCTTTCTGTATTCAAGAAAAAGAATTGTAAAAGAGAAAAAGGAATAAGAAAAAAAAGCAAAAAAATTGAATAGATGAATCTGCTAATAGATTGAAGTAGGACTGAAATTGTTTCGTTTTCCCCTAGAAGTCAGTCTATGTAGCTCTTTATAGTCCATAAATTAAGCCGGTGGTGAGGCTTGTGTTCTTGAAGAGCAAAGTTGGCCCAGTTGGGCGGGGCTCAGTGTAACAGTTCTGCTCTCCACTAGATGGCGCTGCTAGCCTATTGGGGTGTATTGTTGCAGCGCTCCTAGGTGCTGATGCGCATGCGCGGGACTGGTTAGAATGGCGCCACCCAGCTCTCCCAGTCTCTTCTCCCGGATCAGCAATCGCGCATCGGTCCTCCGTCTTCAGCTTTCGTCCACTCCCTGCTCTTTCACTCTCCGTGACCAGGCCCTAGGCAGTACCTCTCTCTCGAGTTTTGTCTCAGATGCGGCTGTTTTCCCCGGCCCCTTACTTCTGACGGACTGCGGCTTTGACCCATTACGCCCCTCTGTGGGAGGGTCTCACCGAGCAATGGCCGAATGAGCAATGGCCGAATGTCGGCTGCACCCAGGAACGCTTGCTGGACCCTGTTGCTGCGGGTGCCCTGAGACTGCGGCCAGGTGCCAGCCTGTCCCAGAAAAAGTTCACTAGATAGTGTAGAAGCAGCGCTTCAGGGATTATGGAAAATCACAACACACATCTGGCACCAGGCCCCACCCTCAACAACCCTGTTCCAGCACCAGCGAGTGTGGCCGTCCCCTGGGGTCGGCTGAGACCAGGTGGCTTCAACAGACTCTACCAAATTTCCTTCCCGCAGTGGAACCGCTTTCTCCATGTGGCCCGAGAACCTCCCGGACCCTACTCTGTTCCTGGGGATTCGCCTTTCCCACCAGAGCACCGCCAGGTATTGAGCTTCGGAGTTGCAGACTGCGCTCCCCTTGTTTACAGTCTTAATGGAATTTATACTTTCTCCTTTTTCCTTTCCCCCTTTTTAGTTTAGTCCCTGCAGCTGTTTCCAATTTTCTACTTTCTCTCCAGCTGCTTTTGGGGAGGGGTGATTTTCCTGTATTCTCCCCCTACCCCATCTCCATCCTCTCTCCGCTCACAAAAGCACCTCCCTTCCTGCACCTTCTCGCTCCCCGAGTCCACTTCTCCGCGCTGCGTACCTGCTGGATTCTGTGATTCAGGTTGTGCAGATGATTGTGTTAATCCTCCAGTCAGTTTTCTAGATGTGTAGGATGGTTTTGTGTTGGGCTGCCTGTATTTCATGGACGCGAGACACAAAAAACTTCCATGCTGTTCTGCCATCTTGGCTCCTCCCCTGCCCAGCAATTGCTTTTCTTGAACTTGCTTTCAAAATTATCTAGGTGATTCTTGGACTTCTGCTCTTTTATGTGAATTTTAGAATCAGTTTGGTCAATTTCATTGAAAATCTCACTGGGAATATTATTTGAAAAAAAACCCTTGGTTTTAGAAATTAACTTGGAGAAAATTGACTTCTTTATGATATTACATCTCCCAGTTCATGGATACCTGTTCAACTATTCAGTGCCTTTTTAATGTGCTTCAACATAGTTTTACAAGTTTTCCACACATAATTCTTTAGTTTTATTCCTGATAACTTAAGATTTTATTGCTATTTTAAATAAGATCTTTGAGATATTTTCTACTTGGCTGTTGGAGAGAGATACTGTAAATTTTTGTATGTTTATCTTGTTTCCCACAACCTTGCTATATTCTTTCAATGGTTCTAATGAAGCTTGTGGCTCCTAAAAATGAAAAGCTTTTCACTCAATTCTTGGGGTCATTACTTCACTTCAAATAATACCCAGGGCTAAGACCTAGGGTGATCTGAAGGGGGGAGTTAGATGATCTCTTTCATGGTACTGAGACAGAGAGGCAAGCCAAGGCCTTCAGGAGGCCTTATACCTGCAGAAACACTTAGGATGACTGCCCATTCTAGGTAAAGTGAAGGCATTGATCTGAAAGACAATTGGATTTGTGTCAAATCTTTCCACGATCTTTGTCAACCTGGACTGTCAAAGACAGCTGGTTCGAAGCCCCGCTCTTGATGCTAATATCTTCCTTTATGACTGGAAGTTTTCCTGGTGGCTGAGATCTACTGGCTTTGGCACAAAACTTCCTGGCATTTGCCAAGACCTGAAGCAGGCAATAATCTTGCAAAGGAATAATCTCGCCCAAAAACTTGGTACAGAAGGATGGGATAAAGAAGAGGAGAGCAGTGGTCAACTCACTGGATCAAATACATATAACAATTCCACAATGGAAAGATAACAGAAAGGTCAGAAACGCCACTTTGGTCTTTGTATCTGTCTATAAACAAGTACCTGTGTCAAGTGCACCAACAACAATGATATGTTGTTTGCAGTGCTTAACATATTGTACCAAACTTTGGTAATCAGAAAAAGCTCAGCGTTTTTGAGAAGTTTTTAAAGGCACCAAATACTAATTGTTCTGCCTAATGCCAGCCCTCATTCTATAGCTTCTTAGTCCTTTTATTATAGCAGTATCTGAGAAAGGGATGCCTATAATTTACAACCAGGTACCGCTGGCACCCTCATTAGAAGACTTGCTGACTATTTTGAATTGCTAGAAAATAAATTGCAAATCCAACTTGATAGGTCACATATAAGTCATAATTTGCTAAAATTATTTTCAGTGTCCAGCAAAAGACTGAAAATATCAACTCTAAAGAAAATGAAGAGCAGCAAATTAAGAAAATGTAATAAAACATTTTTGGAGAAAGCCAAGAGGGTAGTTGTTACAATGAAATCAAATATATTTGACATTCTCTTCTGGAAACCACCAGTTAAAACCTACATTGTTCTCAAAGCTAACTTAGGTTCTCAAGCCATTTGAGTTACAGAATGATACACAGTGGTGAAAGCCATAATAGGTACATACAGTTACATAATAGGATACTCACCCCCTCATCCAATTCCTATGCAGCTTTTTCCTTGACTCCATTAATCCAATTGGAAGCTGATAGTTTGTAATACACTACCACTGAAGTGCTCCTCACAATCTGAAACATGGTATTAGTTATCCAGGGCAAGATCAAGAGGACTTTAAAATTTTATTTTTTTGTTTATTCTGAGATGGGGGGAGGGGCAGGGAGAGAGAGAGAGAGGGAGAGGGAGAGAGAGAGAATTCCAAGCAGCCTCCACAAGGACGCTGCAGAGCCTGATGTGGGGCTCAAACTCACGAATCGTGAAACCATGACCCAAGCCAAAATCAAGAATCAGACGTTTAACTGAGCCACCCAGGTGCCCCTACATCAAGAGGACTTTAAAGGGAAGGGAAAGAGAAACTAGGTTTCCAGATTATAAATTTCTGTGATTTTTTTTAAAAAAGCATGGCCAGCTGAGTTCCACATTTAACAATTGTTGATATGAGACATGAAAGAATAAAAAATAAATTTCATTCATAGCTCCAAGATAGAAGTTACATTTTTAATATGAAAGAAAATAAAGAGACCAATACATTATACATTACTGAACAATGTACACACGGTCTTTGTGCCTACTGGCCTGGATGACAATCTCTGGGTTTTCTATACACTTTTTCCTTTGGTTCATCCTGAGTTTCAGGAAACCGGACTGGGCTCCATTCCTATTCCTGCTTAGGCGTTGCTCCTTTGACAGTCCTCAAAGAATGTAGTATACGGTGGAAAATGGCTGTTTCATAAGCCACTTCAAGATTGTTCAGGTGCTGGTGTGTTCATGCCAGGCCGTGGCAGAGAACAAAATCTCCCCCCACACCAAGACAGTGTCCAGTTTGTACATCTCCATCTGTTACTATGCAACTGATGGCCTTTAAATCCTCTGGTTTCCCAGGGCAGTCAAACAGCTGATTTTCAAAGAATCGAGGGTATCCAATCCAGTGATGACCATGGAGGGAAGCGTGTCTTTTATCTTTAATGTTCTTTTTGTGAATGGGTCTTTCTACCCTTCATAGTAGCCTAAAACTCAACGTGACTGGGAGATATAGTATCTGCAGATGGTCCTATTTTTACTTTGTAAATGGGAAGGTGAGCCTCTACATCTACATTGCCCAGTACAGCAACCACTAGTTTACTTTTAAAATAATTAAAATTAAATCAACAATTCAATTCTTAAATTGCTATGAATATAGCAATAGCCACATGTATCTAGTGGCTACTGTACAGGGCAGCGCAGATCTAGAAATGATCATAGAACATGGAAATGGAAATGTTTGTCACTGCAGAAATTTGTTAGGCAGAACAACTCTAAGACATACATGGAGCATTTCCTTTCCAGAGGCAAATTTTGGCCCTGAGAAGAGATTAGATGTCTTTTGATGAGGTGAATATTCTGCAAAGTCAGTTGGGATAGTTTAGGTAATAATTTGTAGGGACATGTCAGGAGAACAAAGAACAGTTGTTCTTTAAGTAACAATACGGAATTTATTGTGATATATATTAGCTGTGTTCAGAACCTGAATGGCTTGGAACATACAGAACATTTTTAGAGCCTTTGGGGAGACAAGGTGAGGAAGAAAATAGAGACCTGGTCATTGGCAGCAAGTAGGGAAGAGAGCCAGGATGTCTAACAAGGAGATGAGTTAAGTGTGCTGTGATGAATGCAAAACAACCCTCTTCTCCATCTTCCTCCAAAATCTTGTGTAAAATAAACGTTACTCACCAATACCTTGGGAGTTGAAAATGTTTGTTCTGAGTCTGTTCTAACATTGGTGAAGGTACAATGTGTCCAATTATGTTCAGCTTAAACACTTTATTTCCTTGCTACTGGATATTTTCTTTCTCCAAGGGCAATCTGTACATGTATTTTCCCTTTGACACTAAAGACTTTGGCTGGGTCAGTACAACAATCAATCCCTCCCCAGGTGTGCCAGTGTTTGACACGTTCCCAGAGTCTTCCAACATGCAACTAATTTGACAGACTGTAGTCGACTGCTTCTAAGCAAGGAAAAAGGAACTTGTTTTTTCTCCTCATTTAACAAATATTTATGCGCACATGATATGCCTGCCATCGTCCAAACACTGTTCTACGAGCTGGCTCTATGACATCGGACAAACCATATCCCTGCCATCAAATAGCTTAAATCTCTTCTCCTTTTATGTCCTATCATCTACCCAACAACAGTCAAAGATACAACAAGTGCAAAGTAGGTTGCTTTACCTGTGATGCATTTGAACATTTCTAGTGCCAAGCGTGATCGCTCCAGAACGTAGCAAAACATTTGTTGACTGGTTAAATGAAAGGATCGGTGGCTGGGCAACTGGTGTCCTGTACGCGGTAGACACTTGATCTATGTTTGTTGTTAAAGGGCTACTCCAGAAATAGGATGAAATTAAATTCTCTAAATTAGACAGTCTTAATTTAGGTCTCAATTATATAAATCATTTTGTTGTAATAACTGAGGAGTTATATGCATTGTAAATATATCATGCATATTAATAGTGTAAAAATGATGATTTTTATGTTGGAGGAGTATAGTAAAATAGGGACTTTCAGACTTTTAGTGGAAGAATGAATAGGTTCAAGCTTTCTGAAAGGCAATTTGTAAATCTTTTTCAATAATTCAAAGACATTCATACCATATGACCAAATAATTTCACTGCTAGTGGTCTTTTTTTTTTTTTTAATTTTTAAATGTTTATTGACTTTTTTGAGAGAGAGGCAGAGAGACAGAGTATGAGTGTGGGGAGAGCAGAGAGAGAGACACACACACACACACAGAATCCGAAGCAGGCTCCAGACTCCGAGTTGTCAGCACAGAGCCCTATGTGGGGCTTGAATGCATGAACTGTGAGATCATGACCTGAGCCGAAGTCAAATGCTTAACTGATCCAGGCGCCCCACGTGGCCCATTTTAAAGAAATATCTATGAATGCAAGTGAAGTCTATCTATTTACATAATATGAGAAAGAATGACAAGGGACTTAAGCAACAATAATAAAGAAATGACTATATAAGTTTTTATTCACTTGTGTTTTCACACACATAACTCACATACAAACACACAAATACTGTATCGAGATTATGAATTATCTTTATTTTCTTCTTCAAACCTTTTATATTTTCCTATTTTGAGTGATGAATAATATATTACTCTGATGATTTTTATGAGTGTTAATATATAAGAGATATACAGAAATAGTAAGCGATATGGGCTCAGTTTTAAATAACTATGATGCCAGCTTTGAAAATACTGGCTAAATTAACAAACTGATACTTTGTGCAGGGTTCATTTAAGATAATTATTGGGGTAATATTTTTAATTCCTCCCTGTTTGAATTATTGGGCATGTGGGAGAGAGTGAATATTCTTCATCATGAAGAGAGTCAGTTGGTAATTAACTTTTTATTTTTTTCAATGTTTCTTTATTTATTTTGAAAGAGAGTGAGAAAGAGCATGAGCAGGGGAGGAGCAGGGAGAGTGGAAGAGAGAGAGAATCCCAAGCAGGCTCTGCACTCTCAGTGCAGAGTCGGAAGCAGGGCTTGATCTCCTGAACCAGGAGATCATGACCTGAGCCGAAATTGAGTTTGACGCTTAACCGACTGAGCCACCCAGGCACCCCAATTATTAACTCTGTTTTTAAAGATGATTTGGTCCTCCTGTTACTGAACTACCAGCATCTAAATGGATCCTAAATGGATTTTCTAAAAGAAAATCTAAAAGAAACCGCTAAGGTAAGTAAGGCATAACACTTGGGAAAGTTTTAACTTTATTGTCCTCTATTAAAAATGTGAAACATTCTCAAATTTTTACATCTTTTATGTGGCCATTTTCTGCAGTAGAAAATTTCTGTAGATGAATTACATTGTTTTCATATGAACTAAATTTGTATTCCCTCCCTTTTCAGAGATTTTTACCACAATTATATCTACAGATGCTGTTGTTATAGATTTATTTACCTAGCATTCAGGTTTCTGAAGTTTATGGAACAACAGCTTTAGGAAATGCCTTTGTTTTTCCTCAGGATGTTTGCCATAAAATTCTCTATCTCATAGTGTATATGTTCACATTTCTTTCTTTTTTTAAAAAAAAGTTCTTTTTTTTTTAACATTTATTTATTTTTGAGACAGAAAGAGACAGAGCATGAGTGGGGGAGGGGCAGAGAGAGAGAGAGGGAGCCACAGAATCCGAAGCAGGCTCCAGGCTCTGAGCTGTCAGCACAGAGCCCGATGTGGGGCTCAAACTCACGAACCGAGAGATCATGACCTGAGCTGAAGTCAGACACTTAACTGACTAAGCCACCCAAGGCACTCCTATTTGTTCACATTTCTGTAGAATAATCCCTAAAATGTTACAGTGATACCAAACAGCTTTTGAAATGATCAATTCAGCAACTGTGGTACATTGGCTTAATAAAGCCCATTAAATTTTATATAGGTGTCTAATCTTTACACTAGAGCTATGAAAGTAGTCTATATATATATATATATATATATATATATATATATATATATATGTATATGTATATAATTTTTTTTTTGAGATCATTGTCAGTAAAAGTAAAGATATTGTTCATTCATTTGGGAAAAAAATTATTTTAAGTAAAACATTATTAAAGGAATATGCAAACTGATTTGCATTATGTCACAATGGTATAATAACTTAAGAGGACATTTATGGAGGGCCTCCTGGGTGGCTCAGTTGGACACTTGATTTCGGCTCAGGGCATGATCTCACAGTTTGTGAGATTGAGCCCCATGTAGGGCTCTATGCTGGGTGTGGAGACTGCTTAAGATTGTCTCTCTCCTTCTCCCTCTGCCCCACCCACGCTCACGCTTTTGCTCTCAAAAAAAAAAAAACAAAACCAAAACAAAACCTGAAAAAAATAAATAAAGGCCATTTATGGAAAGGTCATGACGTAAAAATATTAGTGTTTTTTTTTTTTTAAATGTCTACATAATTTCAGTCCTGCCTGAAAAAATATGCATCCAAATACTGGATAGGGTTCCATCTTCTTATGATTCTGTAAGGGACACTGGAAAAGTACATTAAGTGGGCACAATTCTTGGTCTTTCAGTTTATATGCAATTCAAAGCAATAAAAGTTAAAGTAACTATTTAGTTGATATATCTGATATATAATATTTTAAGCTAAAATATGTACTGTAATTGTATTTTTAATTTTTGTGTGTCAAGTGGTGTCATCAAATAGATAATGATAATCATTTTAATGAGTAAGAGAAGAAAATCACAGATTATTCTTGTGATCAGGAGAAAAAAAATAAAGAGGATTCACACAATAGTAATTACCTGAGCAGATGGATTCCTAATCCTAGAAATAAACATGCTAATTAAGCTACACTACAGAATGATAAGATATTATGGTCTTCTGAGTCTGGAGAGATTGTTATTCTAATTTACTAGTGTAACTTAATTCTCAATATATTAAAAAGTACTTAATCAACCAAATCTTTTTTTAATTATCAAATTTATTTAGGCAGCTTTAATGTTTCTGTAAATTTCTTCCACGTGTGAGTTTCTATAGGGGCAGACTTTGTCATTAGTAATTCACAGTTTGTTTGAGATTTGTATTTTGCATAGAGCAGGATTGAGTTTTGTTATATATATAACCATACACTCTTTTCTGGGTGCTTCAGCAGGGTTTTATTTGGAGAATCAAAGATCATAATGCTGCCCCGTTCATAGCTACCTTATGCTGCCTTCCTTTAAAGATGAAAGAAAAATCTTTATTAATAATTGGAATTCATAATCCTTTGACTGATTTAGATGAATTACATATTTTGCTAATTCCATGACTAAATATTTTGGAGGAAATTAATGGAAAGATTGAGAATAAAGGATGGAAGGCAAAAGTTCGTGGAAATAAGTAAATGTGAGAAAGAAGCAAGGAAGAAAGTAGGAATACTTTTGTGCTTGTATGTGCATGAGAAGCTTGAATTATCTAACCAGTAACAGATCAACACAGTGTAGTTTTTGTGTATGTATGAATACATATAATTAGCATGACATTTCTTAGTGGTTAAATGCAAACCTTTATGGAAGAATTAGATTTTTAGAGTAAAAAAGAGTCATCTAGGAAACAATTCTAGAGCTGGTTTAACTTAGTTTCTAATTGTTGCCCAAAATGTTTGTGTGTGGGAATACATGGATGGAGGGGAAGTGGTATATGTTACTTTCCTATCCTTTTCCCTATATTTATATTTTAGCTGTAACCATGGTATGCACTTATTTTATATCAAAAGAGACTTTAATCTACATTTAAAAGTGGTAAATATTTAAGACAATTATATAAATTTAAGTAGTCTCAGTATTAATCCAATTCAACAAACATTGCATAACAATGATATAAAAAAACAACAACATAGGACTGGCAGTACAGAGCTATATAACCTCTAAAAATATCTGGTCCCAACCACTTGTACCTTACTATTCAAACTGTGGCCCATGAACCAACATTTCTCGGAATTTTTAGAAATACAGAATTTTAGGCTCCATCGCAGCCCTTCCAAACCAAAATCTGCATTGTGATAAGATTTCCAGGTGATTCAAATGCATACAAAATTTTGAGGAGCACTATATTAAAAGAACATAGTCTAAGGAAAGAAATGGACACCGATATTTTTTAAAAGGCAATAATTTTACAAGAAATGCTCTATCACAAAAACAAATAAACTGTGGGACAGTAATAGAATTTAATTCAGCTTATAGGGATTTGTAGTAGTTTTAACTCCACTCTCTTCTATATTATAATTTCCACACCCACACGATACATCAGCATTTTCTAGTGTGTCCCCAGGGTGCCTGGGTGACTCAGTCAGTTAAGCCTCCAACTTCGGCTCAGGTCATGATCTCACGGTTCATGGGCTCAAGCCCCCCATTGGGCTCTGTGCTGACAGCTCAGAGCCTGGAGCCTGCTTCAGATTCTGTGTCTCCCTCTTTCTCTCCCCCTCCCCCACTTGTGCTCTGTCTCTCTCTCTGTGTCTCAGAAATGAAGTGTGTCCCTAATCAAATATGTCTGAGAAACAGTGCATAATGTATACTACTACTTAGACACATCTTGTTCTCAATAGTATGTTAAAGATTCTGAGAAGTCCTAAAATAAACATATTTTACATAAACCCAAGATTCTACAAATATACTTAAACATGCAACTTTTTTCCCTTGCATGGCACTATTAACATATTTTGAAACTAGTGTCCTATGGAACACTCTTTGGTAAAATACTGCATTTTATGGATTTGCAACATTCTGCTCATGAATACCTTACTAGTATTCTTCTGCTCTCCATTAACTTCTCCTTTTCTTTTCATAGTTATAAAGTATCTAGAATACATTCAACCTTGAATATAAGGTGTGAACCAAAAAACTACAGTTTAGCTCTGACACAATGTATGTAATAATACAGAAAGTCTGAGGCGAATTAATTCAGCTGTTTTGTTAAAACTCATCCAGATCTGGATAGATAAAGTTGTCTTTGAACAAACAGTATGCGAAAGCCTGGCCTCCACATATCATTGAAATTAAGCCGGATCCTGCAAGTAATGAAAGGGAAGTTTTGGTTAACTACCAATAATGAATAATTCATTGGTGAGATTATGAATAAGAACAATTGTCATGACTAAAATAATGTTCCTGAAACTGACATAGCATTTGAAATAGGGTAGTTTATAGATTCAGCTAAGAGACAGTAGGTATATATTCTGTGCTGATAAATTGTTGAAATTCAAAACTTCCTTCAGGGAATAGATGCGTGGTTGTGTCAAATTAATAGTAAGGAGCTCTTAAAACTCAGAAATTCAAAGACAATGAAGTCAAAGCACATGCCAGGGATTTCACGATTCTCAATTCTTGTAGCTCTTCAGACCTGCCATTTGTGTTGTTGTTATTTAAAAATATTTTATAAGGTATTTCCTCTCTAATTATAAATGGAAGATATGCTCTCTTCTAACTTGGAAAATATTTCTTAGCCTAGAAGAGATTTTGAAAACAGAAGTCTACCTACCTGCGCTATTCGGTTATACGAAAATGCCTTTAGCTCTGATTTCATTGGCCCAGCGATTCTTGTGTTTTGTTTTGTCTTGTTTTAATATTAATCCAGCCTAATAGGGCTTCCATAAATCTGTGATTCCTTGGATGCTGGTAACAGCGTAACTCCCATGAAAGGTAAAGTTCCCAGAGGTGAGAGCCCTTAGGGGATCAGAGGCTCAGCAGGACTGGACAACTTCCTCACTCAGACACACATCTAGTGCGGACCATGAGATAGAATTTCCAAGCTGTGTAGCCACATTTCATTTATATCTAAATTTTTTAACTCAACGCAAACAGAAGAAGGTTACCTCAAACGTCATTTGGCCACCATTCTCTGAGTAAACCAACCCTAGTTCTTAAAACTGAAATAGTGACCCAACTATTTTAGCAATTCTGTTGGCCATTCCAGTTCACCAACAGACTTCCTCTGCCATCAGGTGGCATTTGCTATGTGACTGAAATGCCTAGGGCTTTAAATAAAGTAAATTTTGTGGTATTGCGAATAAAATCCAAGAGATAAGTTCTTGTTTTTCATGGAGAGATAAGAGCATTTCTAATTATAGCATGTCTTTCAGGATTTTCTTTCTGATTTATTAAAAATGTGCATTTTTTGAAAGCCTCATGCAAAATAAAATTTCAGTACTTTCTCATGTGTGTTCTGTATGTACTGAACAATATTAGAGAAGAGTACACACTAAGGCTTATGGAGATGTAAGGGAAGTGGAAAATTAAATTCTAGTGAAGGGAGCTAATGAGTAATATAAATAATACTGATACTATAAACAGATAACTTGGCTTTGGGGAAAACAATGTAGTAAAATGCTGCATTTCTATTTTCCACTATTAAGCATGACAATATTTAGTTAAAACTATTGCCAAACTTACTGAAAAGAGGAAAGGTAAAAATTTTTGTGGTCCATACATGGCTTAAGCTAAAGGAAAAGCTTTAGAAAAGTCCACTGTAAATTGGCTAATTTTCTTACTAGATACACAATTGATTAATTCAGTTGTTCGATTTGTGGGAAGAAAAAAAATAGATGAAATAATGCTACTATGAAAACAGCAATGTCATTCATATTGAAAGAGAACCAAAAGAATATGTCATAAATCTATATCCAGTGTTTTACTCTATGTAATTTTAGAAAGATGGAGACTCTGAGCAGTCTTCTGGTCCAATTACCTGACCCACACAAAAAATATTTTGATGCCCCCACTGTATATATAAATATTTATGTTGTACCTAATACATACACACATGTGTATAACATATGGTGTCATATGTATATACCTAAAGCAGCCCACCAATGTGATGTCAAGGGGAATTCCAACATAACTGCAAAAGGAAGAAAAAAAGGATGTTCATTTTTAAAATATATGTTATTTTTCTTTTTAGTCAACGAAGAAATACTTGTTTGGTCAGATCATATCCACATAACAAAGAGAAGTTTTATCCACATTCATAAAATTGGGTATCCCCAAAGCTGTATTTAATTCGTAGTCTAGAAAGTCATTTGTGAAATCAGATACCTGAAACTCCTCATCTAGGAATGATGTTTTGAATTGATTGAGTGTTGATTTGATTATGAGTTGATTTGAGTGTTATGCAACAGAGATGATCCTAAGACCATCCTTAAAACCTGACTTACCCTGGAGTTCTGAGCCACTTCGCTCTGAGCTCAATTCTACTCAGCAATATTTGTTAAGCACTTTCTTTGTGCCATGTGTCAGACAATTAACTTGTAACTTTTCTGGGTCTAGAACCTGTTGCCTATCTCAGCCTTGAAGATTGAGCCACCGTATGCTCCAGAGCCCTTTTGCAAATATCCTATGACTGTCTTCCATTTGAACTTAGTCCCCAAAGTAAGACAGAGAATTTGAGTTATGGGGTTCAGGGGTTCCAAAAGTTACTAAGGGAGGGTGTGTGCCAGGGGACTAGGATATTGATATACCAGCATTCTCTAATAATAGTGATGCTGGGATGTAGCAATTCATTTGGAAATTGTTTAAGATGGAGACTGATTAAACCATTAACAGACCACAGCACTGAAAATATAAGAGTGATTTAAGTTGCTAATAAATAATAACTTTGAATTATAACTTGTGGTTGATTACCACACATACCTTGACTAGTATTTTTTTTTCAATGGAAGACAGGAAGGGAGAAAAGTTACAATAGAAGAGTACATTTTGAATGGCTAGAGGAAAGAATGTTTGAACTGTCATTTACTGAATAAATATATGCTTAGACACTAGTCAGAAGATTTCTCATTCTCATTGACATGTCACTGGGTCTCCCCCATCTACACAGGAGACAACTAATGTGAATGATGTTGTGACTTTCCTTAAGACCATACACTTCTTAAAAAGGTAGGATTGGAATTTAATCCATTTTCTTTTGACTCCAAAGATCACAGGTAGAAATAAAACCCTTTAGTTTAAGAACCTAGTATTCTTGGTAAATTAACTACTGTTGGGAAGTTTGCCAGCCTACCAGTATGAGTTTCCTTAGGTCCCAGGTCCCAGGATTTGGTCAATTTCTGCCTCAAGGGAGGGTTTTGGAGCAAAAGTATTCCAAACAGAGGCAAAGCCTGTACAAGTTGTTGGCAAGTTGAATATGAGAGGAGAATAGGACACATCTATCTACATTTCAGTACCATTTTGAATTAGAAGGTGTAGCCAATCAAAATCTTCCCCAGGAAGTTGTAAGAGAACTTGGTGGGGAGGAGTAGTGTGGGAAGGAATAAAGAACTCTAACCAGTTTTATTAGTTAGCCATCAGAGAGCAATATGCATATAACAAAGTTCTACTCTTATGAATCAATTTAGGTACAACATCAGATTTAACATACTTTGTTTCCTTTATTTTATCTTGCTTACCAGTTGAAGTGATGGCAACATGAAGAATGGTTACTGAAATAGCATAATCCCAGACCCATTCTTCTACAACCAGAACAAAAAGCAATCCACACACCAAGTAGGTAACCTGTGTTGAGATTAAAAGGACTGCAAATGGAACGGAGAATATAATTATTTGGAACTAGAGAAACTAACAACTCTGAAACACAGTTAGTAATAGGACCATTACAACAATGTCTGTGAAGACATTTTGGCAAGAATTTTTAAAATATCCCATCTTTTAACAATCCTCAACTTTGGATAAGAACTTGTTAACATATTCTATTTCTTAATAATCCTCAGACTTAATAGAAAAATAACAGTATCTCTTTTGTACTTCTTTGTGCTTACCATTTTAAAAGGTAAAATACAATAAAGGAAGGTTACAATGGAATCAATACCTGCTGATCTACAGTTGGATTGCGAATCTCCATTTAAGATATATTAGAAACTAATGAGAAATTCAGTTCTCAGTTTTAGGAAATGAAAAAAAGAAACATAAGAGTTCATTGATTTATAACATTTCTTTGGTACCAATCATTGCCTAACTTGGAAATGAATTCCTTTGTGTCTTTATAATAAAATGGCATGCCCAGATAGTCATTTGGGACACATAACTGATAACCATGGATTAAAGGAAGCCTCATAAATGGCTCATGTGGATGGAGGCACTCTTCTAAATCCACCCAATTGTCTTGGAGTGCTTTCCCTGAACATGTATAAAGAGCTCATTATTTATAGGTCAGGACCACAAATCTCTAAGAGCCTTGAATGTGTGAAGGGTCAACCTTTGCCTTTTGTCTTTGGTATGGATCTTTAAAGTGGTTTCAAAGGAGAGATCCATCAAATGCATGTGACAAATATACGTGACACGTGTCAAAGTCCCTTTGCAATGGTATCACTTTCCATAAAAATTACCTTTCTATTTTTGAAAACAAAACAAGACAAAACAAAACACAGCAATTGATTATACATTCTTATAATTCAGGAATCAATGAATCCAGACAGGCAAACTCTCTATTTTTCAAAACAAAGGGTTAAATAATCACATGATATGCTATCGTGCAGAAGTCATTTATTAACCAACGAGCCAGTGATTGTTTCATGGGCAAGCAAAACACCAACCAAGTAAGCAGGTCCCAATTGCCATCCTTTTTAAAGGCCTTCCGCTTATTCCTCTTTGATTTTATTTAATTTAACTTAACAGGTTTCAGAAGTTGAATGGAGAATTCACACCAGCTCCTTTTTATCACACGGGAATGAGGTTCAGTTCAGTATGTCCTATTCCCTACAATCAAGGTTGTGGAAGGAAGTGCATTGCTGTGTCATAGTGACTCCACGTCTTTCTACCACATTTCCACAGCTGCCTCTGTCAGTGGCTCACAGAGCCCCCAGATTATTATAGGGAAATAGAGATGCCTCCGTTATCAGCATTTACAGATTTTATAGGTTAACTTGCAGCTGCTTGGAGACATTGATTTTTGTCTTGAACAAGCTATATTTGCACATGTTGATAAAAAAAAAGGCTTATGCTTTGTTTATGAAATGAAAGAAAGCATGGTGTAAAAGAAGCAGTACACAATTTAAAGTCAGGATACCAATGTGACAGTCTTGCCTCATAGCTTAGGAGTTATAAAACCTTGAGCACAATTTTAACCTCTGGGTCAGTCTTTCTCTATAATTGGGAAATGGAATGCTATCTTATCTACCTCAAAAAAAAAAAAATGTTGGGAGGATGTTAACTTAAAATGAAAGCAATTTGCAACCTATTCTCTGCTATGTAAAGGAAAGCTATTAGTAATCAAAATGTTTTAACTAGACTTAAACTTTCCAGTGTCCTTGCTAAACCGACTCTCCTGGGTGACAAAATCATTGAAACAGACAAGAAACTTGACCCTAGATACATGCCCAAGGCTCTGAGATTACTCTTACACTTTATCTCTGAGATTAGTCTAAATTCTCAAAGTAACAACTTTGAAGAGTTATGGTAGTTATCTCCCCAAGCCCAAAATTAAAGATCTAATAGGCTAAGGTTTTATTGATATCTTTGTACAAATGTTAGTGTTTTGTGAGGGGAAAGAGCGATATAAACTGTGCCAGGCATCCTGGGGATTTTCACTAATCTCAGCTATGTAAAAACACAGCCTTTCCAATAAGCTGTGTCATTCCTATCTTTCATTGACTGACCCAAAGGCAAGAATTAAATAGTAACAGTTGAGTTTTAAATCCCCTCCCCAAAACACATACACAGCCTCTACTTAACTCTTTACTGTGACGATATCAACTGTGGACAGTTTTGATAGAAAACAAGTGAATTCTGTGTTCAATAGGGAAGTGCATAAAGAGAAGGTTAAAATAGAATGTTAGACCTCTTGTGTCTCATTAGAATGAAAGCCTCTTTTTCCTAACTTATTCTTTGTCTATCCAAACTTGAATCCATAATAGCACCAAACAAGGTTACCCATTTGAGGAAGTTGTTCTAAAGCTTTTCTTCTTGAATGCAGTAATTTTAACTGACCAAGTTTCCTGTACAAGTCATATTCAAAATCGGGTTTCTTTGGCTTCAGGCAATTTTTGTATATTTGCATATTTGTTCCAAACAAACCACGTCCAGTGGTTTTCTAAAGAATTGTAATGTTTAAAGAATCCACAATTCACTTAAAAAAAAAAAAGTAGGAAGAAATTTAGCAGAATGTTAAGAATGATTATATTTTGAATGTAAGTTTGTGATTGAATTTCTGTTTTTCTCCTTGCTACTTGTAGGTATTTTATAAGCTTTCATTAATTTATGTGTATTATTTTATAATGGAAATAACATTAAAATCTTCTTTTTCTAAAGATGAGACAAACTTACCTTGAATACCCACCAAATAAGTATGTTTGACATATATTCAATATAAATAGCTGTTATTATTAACATATATACGGGTGACGAGTATAGCAGGTATTAATTAATAATTACTTTTTCAGCAAAAATGATTAATTTGAAAAGATAAATTTTTCCTTAGTATACTCTTTCATATCATCCCCCCCCCCTTTTTTTCCTATCTTGGGAAGAAAAATCAAACTAAGCAGAAATGTACAAAGCAGAAAATGAAAGTCCTCTGTCATCCCAGCTGGGAGATAACAGTTTGTTGCATAATTCTCCAGATTTCTTACCACTGACACCATGTATTTTACTCTGTTCTACAAAAATGAATAATTACACTACACAAACACTATTGTCTTCATTTTCCATGCCACATCTCATGAGCATTTTTACATCAACATATTAAATCATTCTTCCTTTCCTTTGAAAAATATTTAATGCACAAAAAATTTACCTATAAAATTACCAAATAGAAATTCATATAGTAATTCTTTTCAATTATTCCACCATTCCATCCTATCCCATCTTTAAGGAATAGCCACTTTAAAATTTGTGATTGCATTTTTTCTACATTAATTTCTTAAGTCAGATATAAGATACAGATGGCTGAGAGGAAAGCCTGATATTTTATAAATTTTTATGAAACAACAACTATTTTTGATTTTTGGAGGCATTTGATTCACTAATTGACAAAGATTGGAAATTAAAACCAATTACCTTTATAATTTGTGTTGAGCCATGAGGGGTTCGTTTTGAAATCAAATGGTGCCAGGACATCCAACTCATACACCCTGAAGATGTTACAAATGAAAATAGTTTACCCTGGAGGAGGCAGTTCACAGCTTCGTACATCAAGGCCTTGAATATCGCTCTTCACATACAACATAATGCATTAGCTTTACCATGTGTGGGACATTTAGAAGCTGGCTGACCTGCATGGCAACCAAATAATCTTTTTATCCATATTGTCTTATTTGTCCAATTAAGTCCACTTTGTCCACCAAGTGGACTTCAATGTATTTTGGGTCTTCGCTGTAATCTTGGCGGTCTTTGACATCAAATATGGGAGGAGAATCTAATTCTGTGTCAAAAGCATAGGCATGGAAACAAACAAGACCTGGGTTCTAATCCTGATGGTGCTGTGAAACTGAATCTGGGCAAGTCAGTTCCATTTGGAGCCAAACGTCAGTGTCTCATCTGTAAACTGAAAAGGTTAATCTCTGAGACCTCTTCCTGTTGTAAAATTGGAGTCTATAAATATACCCCGTCTACTGTGCCTGTTTGTAGTTGTGTGCAGCTGGTCAATCAGTTAGCCGCCTCCTGGAGCTTTAAGGCCCAAGAACTTAAAATTCCTGTCCTCTGACTCACATTAACTACAAATCCTTGAAATGAGGCTCAGAGAGCCCTAAAGATTCTCAGCTCCTGCCTGCTCCAGGCATGGCCTCACCATCTCCAGTCCCAGCAACAGCTGAGACCCTGTTAGAGCAGCAGATGCTTCCTCGGTGGGTTTGCCTGCAAGCGTGCTGAATAGCATTATTCCCATTGCAGAAGTTGGTATAATTATTTTTGGGTACTCATTTGCATATTGAAATCAAAGGGTCCTAACTCCTTGCTTGCACAATAAAATTAAATTGTATAAACACTCAACTTCTTAGAAATTATTTGTCAATCTACGTAATGTATTTCAAGGCAGTCAATGTATTGGCAACCTAAATCTGTAGAGACAAAATTAAATCACAGCGAGACTAAAAAAATTACCTGAAAAAATTGCCTCCCACTTACATAGAAATAGCATTAAAAATACACGTTTTACTTTGTCCTCATAATAACCTTCTTTTGATCAATTACTTCCACTTGACAAATGAAGACAATTAAAATAAGAGAAGTTCTATGGCTTAGTTAAGATGTTTCAGAAAGTTAGTAAGAACCTGGGCTAGAATTTAGGTCTCCTGACTTGAGTCCAAGAGATATTTCAGTATATATCAGAATATTTAAATTTGATGTAGATTATCTCTAAATTCCCTTCTCATTCAAACTGCTCTGAT